>NC_064927.1:213787274-214113274 GCF_023897955.1 Schistocerca gregaria
TCCCGAGCTCGCTGCCACTGGGAGAGATCATATATCAGCAATACCTCCAACAAAGTTTAGAACGTAACTGAGCTTTTCCTTTATAAACAAATTACAACTTCAGTTTTCAAGTTAACATGTGATTTGTAGTACATATTTAAGATTCAGGCAAACAAATCTAGTATTAGTTCTAGATCATTTTATTAAAAGGTGGAGTAATGAATCAAAAGACCGTTGGCTCCCCTTGTTTGTACCGATGCTTTTTCCTGTATATTCGGTCTGGTGTCGGCGAAGCAACATTGGAGATCAAGCTACAAGTTCATTCATTTCATCGCTTCTGTTGTCATGGTTACCATAGTCGACAGTCTGCATCAGCCCAGTGAGTTGTGGCGAATTGAACTGATGTTTACAAGAGTCTTTTGCGTGATAGTAGACAGAAGACTTCGACCTACGAAATTTCCAAACTGAAAGTTTACAGTATGAACGAGCGTTGGAACTTAAATAGTGGCAACTATTTGTTCACAACCGATACAAAAGAGTTACATGTTTGCACCTGTTACTGCCCTTCAAAGTAGTCACCAACATTGGGTAGAACCCGTTGCCAGCGATGTGAAAGGTGTATTCTGTTGGCAGAGCATGTTCTGTTGATGGTCTGCTGCCTGTCGAATCTCTGGAACAGTTTTGAAGTGAATGCCACGAAGTGGTTCCTTGATCTTCGGAATCAAATCAAAGTCACAAGGACTAAAGTCCGGGGAGTATGGTGGATGGTACAGTACTTCCCAGTCTCATCCACCGAACAGAGGAGCCACAGCTTGTGCTGTATGCGCCCGCGCAAAATGATTGGTGGGCTGCGCAGAAAGTGTCGCCGCTTCTTTCGCAAAGCTGGTCGCAGGTGACGCTCCAAGAACGAACAGTAATACTGTGTACTGACGGTCTGCCGTGGACGAACGTAACGCTTTAGGATAACACCATCACAGTGGTACACGACAATCACCATACCTTTAGACAGCCGGCCGCTGTGGCCGAGCGGTTCTACATGCTTCATTCTGGAACCGCGTGACCGCTACGGTCGCAGGTTCGAATGCTGCCTTGGGCATGGATGTGTGTGACGTCCTAAGGTTAGTAAGGTTGAAGTAGTTCTAAGTTCTAGAGGACTGATGGCCTCAGATGTTAAATCCCATAGTGTTCAGAGCCATTTGAACCATTTGAGCGTTTAGACCGCTCCATTGTCACTATCAACAGAACAGGCTCTGCTAACGGTATACTACGCATTCCACATCGCTCGCGACGGGCTCTACACAATGCTTGTGACTAGTTTGAAAAACAGTACCGGGTGCAAACATGTAACTCTTCTGTATCGGTTGTGAATAAATAGTTGCCACTATTTAAGTTGCAGGCATCGTATATTGCCTATTGCAATTTGGGTGGATGATATCTTAACGCGAAAACCAATCAAAAGCTAGATGTTGCTTAACGACAAGTGGAAATGGGAATTATTAGGAGAGAAATAAAGCATTCAGTCAGGGAACATACCAGATTGGAGTTCGTAATTAGGACAGTAAGGTTAGGAAATTAAGGCGTACTAAGACATTTAATCTGGCCGATTGAAGGCAAAAGCTCAAAGGAAATTCTATGCAGAGGAAGAAGAAAAAGAGAGAGACGGATCCCTAATCGACAGTTTTTAGACCTCATCAGGGAATATACGGCGTACCGTCGAAGACCGAAATGAATGAAATATTCTACAGGAGATCAATATGAAATGAAAGTAAGTCTGTTGGAACACAACTACCGTTAGATAACAAAGACAGAGGCCCAAGTCCACCGACTAAGAGCGATGGAAACAATGACACCTGGGGTTACTAAATGTTTACAGGCTATACAAACACGTGTGCTTACAATTACACATACATTAGTTCATCTAATAAATTTCCAAAACTTTGTAGCACAGTATATGACGATGTGGGACATATCAAACGATACAGTCAGTAACCTAATTAGTAGAGACCCACATATCTTTGAGGTTTCCAAGTCAATTTCATCGAACAGCCAACTGACAAACAAGCAATTGATATTCATGTTGAGGCCCGTTTAAGTTTATAAAATTATTTTTTGCGTACTTCAGAGAAGATCATTCAAATCGCAGAAATTATTCCAAGAATTTTACAAGATAAAATCGCTGCACGTTCGTGACGCAATGTTGAAAAAAATTTTTTTACCTATTTTTAAATGGCCACTAAACATACGAGTGCATATATGTGAAGGTAATTTTCGCGCAAGAATATTGAATCTGAAATATCATATTTTCTATAGGTTTTTAAAAATGATTTTTATGAGCAGTTTGCCAGCTTTTCAAACGGCATGTTTTTTCCTGCCAAAACATCACATAAATTAACAAAAATGGATTTTCCATTCGCTTAGCTGATATTGTACTAATAAATTATTTGCACTTTGGCATCTTTCCGCAGTATGACACACAGAAGTTGATGCATTTTACTTGAAAAATTTTTAAGCATTTCATATGCAAATGAAATATAGCCTATATCAAAATCACATCGGGTTCACCATACTTATTTTAAACCACTGGAAAGTGTTAATCAGGGCGTCTGGAGTGTGAACTGAACCTCTTTGCACCCGGAAACAATAAAATATCGGGCTGGTATTAGCATACAAGGCTCTTAACCCCCACCACCACTCTTCTTACGATGAGTAGCAATAAGTCGTTTACTTGGCCTCAGTCGGCTTGCGAAGGTTGCAGGGATCGTCTCGGAATTGCAGTCAGCCGTCTTTGTGTCAGGTAAATCAAGCGTAGCCGTCAAACTAGACAATTTAGTGAAGTTTTGCCTTCCTATCAATAAATTGCTTGTCTCCTTTCGTAATCCGATATAAATCTCTCTTTATTCTTTTTTTCTTTTCTTTTCACATCCAATACAGAGCCGCGCTAGGGTACGTCATATTTGGGTGCGCTTCTCTACACTTTCTGTAGGTGCCATAAAGGTAAATATTAATTTTCACTTTGTGCTGTTGTTTGGTTATACGCTTAATGACATACTATTACTTTTGCGCAAAATACCACTGCATCTTTAAATTGTATATTCGTCTGAAAAGTTTACAGGATTTTATTTTACGTAATACTAACTACTTGTAATGCATTATTTAACTAAAATCTAGTGATTTTTGTTAGTTCTATATTCACGACATATGTTAGGGTTATTATGACACTGTGGATTGAAGTAACAAAAATACTGTGAAACACGGACCACATTACTTTCTAGGGTATGCAGCACATAGAACAACGGCAACTAATTAATAAGAATTTGCAATAATGTTTGTGTCAAATTCTCGAGCTTTCGCTCGTCCCCCAATCTAGTGACGTGTGATGACACTATCTCCAAGACGGGTATTTCGTCTGTAATTTATTCTGGCGATAGGATTAATAGTCACTTTATCACGGTGTCTATCTTTTGTTAACAATTTCATTTTTCATTAATTTTCTCCATTGTTTCGTCTGAATGTAGAAATTTGAGGTAAATCGGCCAAGAACTTTGAAGTAAATCGGTCAAGTGCTTCTCAGGATGTTTGATAACAACGTTTCGTGTATATTAAAGAATATGTAGCTTATGTCCGCCCAGATCTTCATTACGGAATCGTGTAGAAATTATTACGAAATCTTGTGTAGACAATGATCTTCTTCTATTTTTGAAGGTGAAGTGTACAAGATTTCAGTAAGATCGGAGTAAAATTGTAGACCCGTACGAATTACAAACAAAGAAACGGACACCCTTCTTTATATATATAGATTTTGATGGAGATACATGCTTCGTAATACATCGATAGATGACTATATGAAGACGTAACGAAGCAGTCTGGACAGACGTACGGATGTATGGCATGTGGCGGATAAATAACTGTGAAATCGAAGCAACCTTTTCAAGTGGCTAGTTTTCCGCGATGTAACGAACTTTGGTTTGAAAGTTTACTTGTGACTTGTACAACGAGTATTATTTTACAAGTTTATGCTGGGCTGACATACGAAGTGCAAAGAACAGTATGAGTGATATCGTAAATAAATTGTTATCTATGGTCCTGTGAACTGTGATTTAGGCTGTTGGTACGTTAACTAAAATAAATAACACACCTTCTAAATTGTTGAATAAGAATAAGATTTATTTTACAACTTTAAAACATTTACACTACGTTAATTAGCGCACGGAACATGAATGAAGACCCGAGCTACCAGAAACTAACCCAACTTGCGATGCTTGGCACGAACAGCGATCCAATATCTCAACCAGGCGATGTTCTTTTAACTGAAGACATTGAAATATCTCATAAACTGCACATCAGTTCAAAAAAAGTTATTATTCCAACTTGTTTGTCATGGGGGGACATCCAATGATACCACACTCGAACACCTACCTCATCACTTGCGTGGGTGCAATGGGGCAACTTTAAAATCTTCAACGGGAAACCCCGTTTTTTATTGCAGATTATGATTCTAAGGGAAAATCTACATCCGTTTTGTCTGAAGCATTTGCTTCGTTTCGTTACTGATGGCGCTATAATCAGAAGAATAGAAAAGAGTACACAATCAGAATTTACAACATACTACTTGACGGCGCTTGAATATGCAGTGGCACGTGGGACCCCATCTCTTTGCTGCGAGGGTAGCACAGGCCATTGTTTCATAACTCATAAATGGAAAACACATTCGCTACGTTGTATTCTTCCGACAAATCTAGCAGGGGCTACTCGACGCGACACCGTGGACCTGTATTGTACTACAGCGTATCATAACAGGCACTACACTGCCACCGGAGCTCACTTGTCACGGAGACGTAGAACAGAAAGCGGCTCTCGACATTACAATAAATGTGCAGTACTTATTGCCTGCACACATACTTATCATTTGAAGAACAGACGTGCAAGTGGATGATAAATGTGTCAACCACAGAAGCCGAAAGTGAAATGATCCTGATTTACGAAGACTGTAGGAGATATGTTGAGGCTGCTGTTGCCTTGTATGCCGAGTTCTTTTCCAGAGTTGTGAACGCCTTTATGTCCGATGAGAGCGTACTGGTCGGCAAAAGGAAATAAAGCAAACGTGTTCTAGGAGAAGCTAAAGAAATAGCTGTAATAGCGGTAGTGAACCACAATCCACAGGTAAGCGCCAGTGAATTACGCCGTTATGCAAGTAGCTAGCATCGTCACAATATTGCGTTGTCATAACTATCAGCCGCACCACGTGTTACTGCATCAACAACTTCATGGTTCCGATTTCCACAACTGAGTAATGTTTTGTGAATGGTCTCGTCAACAAACCAAAACGACCCTCACGTTCTTTGCCGAGATACTGTTTTCCAATGAGTACATTCACAAACCGTGGTAGCGTTAACCGGCGTAACATGCGTTACATGCATTACTTGAGTGTAGACAATCACCACTGGTTCCGGAAAGCTGGCCATCGACGTCCTTGGTCGGTCGACGTATGGTGTTGCATTAGTCCGGATCTCATTGACGGCACGTTGAATGGTCGCCAACATCGAAAGTTTTTGGAACAGAAACTACCGGTACTACTGCAGGGTCTTGCCCTGGACGTTCGACAACGTACGTGGTTTCAGCATGACCATTGTTACCCAGCGAAATAGGCAACAGACCGTTTTTACACTCGTCGGTGGATCAACAGAGGTGACCCTATTAATTGGCCGGATTTGACGTCGCCGCATTTGCTTCTGAGGGGATATATAAGAATTAGGTGTACCAGCACGTACCAACACGCCGTGAAGACATGGTCGACGGTATCATAAACCCCTGTACTGACGTTCCCCCAGATATGCTTATGTCCTGAGCACCGTCATTTGAAACGTGGGTCACTACGTGGACTAAGGTTGGCGGTACTGCGTTTGAACACTTTCTCTAATTGGAAAAACAGTAACGTTCGCCTCGATTCACGGTCACAGTGACGCGTCGAGTTGTTCCTTGTTCGATGTGTCGGAGGAATCCAAAGTTGTGGATAGGGTTTCCAGTCAGAAGTTATGAATTACTGGCCTGTCCTACCGCGGAATATGGGGATGGGGTCCCACGAGCCACTGGATATTCAAGCGGCATTGAGTAGCATGTCGTAAATGACGATTGTGTACCCATTTCTATTTTTCTGATTACAGTGCCGTCTGTGGCAAAACGAAGAAAATGTTTCAGACAAAACTTATGTAGGTTTTGCCTTTTTTGTATCATAATCTGAAATAAAAAACGAGGTTTCCCATTGAAGAATGACCCACCTCCCTCCACCCACGTGCGGAGGACGGTAGGGCCGAGTGTGGTATCCTTGGATGTCCCCTTCCAAGACAGAGAAATTGGAACTACAACTTTTTTTGATCAGATAAGTCGTTTTCGAGATACTTCAATGTCTTCAGTTAAAATGAACACACTGTATATCTGTGGAGCGAGCTTGGTATTCTGTGCATATTCCCTCCGTCTTTCGGGCTAGTCACGTGATTTTGGGACAACGTTGCCTGTCTATAATAAGTGGCAATAGCGTGACTTGAATGTTACACGTATTCGTCTTGTTTTATATACGTTTCCGTACCTCATGATGCGGTATTGTCGTATCCGCGGATGTAAAGAGAAGTATGCGAAAGGAGGAGCAGTTACTTTTCATAGTTGTGTATGACAAACGTATAATTGTGAATGTGACATTGATATGAGTCACGGTATTATAAAATCTTGTACTGCAGACATAATTTCTACAAATCTATGGCCATGTGTTTACGGGGCAAGATAAATTTTGCAAGTGTGCTGGAGTAAACAGCCAGTCATTGTATACATATATGTGTAACGTTCATTTCCAGATAAAATTTATACTCGACAGCCTGATTAATTTCCTCCAGTTTATGCATATATGCATATTTTCCAATTCTTCTTGAATCTAGGTAATTCTACATAAGACAGTTTCCCGTACAATGTCACTGTAGAGCAGTTAATTAGAAGAGATTCTACAATGTGAATCAGCGCAATAGAAAACGTAAAAAATTGTGTCGGCTGTCACTTCTTGTATTTTTTTTAATGGTGTATAATTTTATTTTTCTGGCCAGATGACAAAAAAATGTTAGAGATACCTTAGGGTCTACAAAAAGCAAAAGGGTGAATAAAGACTAATTGAATATAATTTTAACAGACAAACAGGTGGTGCAAATCGTATACCGTGCTTACTGTAACAATTTCGTAGTTCCAAATGTGTTGTTATTTCGTGACACTTTGTCGCCGTCTATGGTGTCACTGTAACTTATTAATTGGAATAGAGGTTCGGCAATATGAATAAGTGTAACAGAAACTTTAAGGAAATGTTGTTGACTGCCAATTTTCATCGCTTCACCCGAAAAAAATGAAGTGGAATCGGAGCTATGACAGTGTTTCAAAAAAGCACAATACTATTGATCTTCACATCTTTCAGCCAAGTTCAGTTGCTAACATATGATTGTTAAGATTTCCGTGAAAAGCGCACACAAAGGTTCACGCTACTTGTAAGGGTGATATGTTTGTAACAGCGAAGTAACAACACTCAAAATAAGTTATGCGCTATACAATTTAAAATGCAGCGTCATAAAATCACGTTACTTGAGCTGCAGTGGATGTTGCAGACAGAACTCTCGTTCTGGGCGTCCGAATGCTCACTCCATGTATATTTGTATTCTGTGCTCGCAACCACGGAGAACACTCTACACTTGAAACAGTTTGTTGGACTTCCGCTCACACAAAGGCCAACCATACCCTCTCCCAACTCCTGTGGTATAGTGGAGCCCGGAGAATGTAACCAAACTGGCGTCAATATCGGGCCCTTATATAAACTAGTTCCTAGCGTATGGCTCTGAGCACTTTGCGACTTACCTTCTGAGGTCATCAGTCGCCTAGAACTTACAACTAATTAAACCTAACTAACCTAAGGACATCACACACATCCATGCCCGAGGCAGGATTCGAACCTGCGACCGTAGCGGTCGCTCGGCTCCAGACTGTAGCGCCTGGAACCGCACGGCCACTCCGGCCTTCCCTAGCGTATGTTCTTGCGATGTGATATTGGGGGCTCTTAGAACTATGGTGGTGTAGGCGCTACGGAAACGGGCACTCCGTTGACCTCACATCTGGTGACGGAGGACAGGCTGCCGAATCACAGGATAAGTTGGGTTTCCACTTGAGATTGACGCTGGCGTAGGTTTATTGTTATGTAAGATTTGGGTAGTAAGCTCGTTACGCTTCTAAAATTGGTGAGCGCAAGAGCAAGTATGTTGTAGAGGCAAGTGGACAGCATCTGTCCTCAGCATACACTCCTGGAAATTGAAATAAGAACACCGTGAATTCATTGTCCCAGGAAGGGGAAACTTTATTGACACATTCCTGGGGTCAGATGCATCACATGATCACACTGACAGAACCATAGGCACATAGACACAGGCAACAGAGAATGCACAATGTCGGCACTAGTACAGTGTATATCCACCTTTCGCAGCAATGCAGGCTGCTATTCTCCCATGGAGACGATCGTAGAGATGCTGGATGTAGTCCTGTGGAACGGCTTGCCATGCCATTTCCACCTGGCGCTTCAGTTGGACCAGCGTTCGTGCTGGACGTGCAGACCGCGTGAGACGACGCTTCATCCAGTCCCAAACATGCTCAATGGGGGACAGATCCGGAGATCTTGCTGGCCAGGATAGTTGACTTACACCTTCTAGAGCACGTTGGGTGGCACGGGATACATGCGGACGTGCATTGTCCTGTTGGAACAGCAAGTTCCCTTGCCGGTCTAGGAATGGTAGAACGATGGGTTCGATGACGGTTTGGATGTACCGTTGTACCGTACACTATTCAGTGTCCCCTCGACGATCACCAGAGGTGTACGGCCAGTGTAGGAGATCGCTCCCCACACCATGATGCCGGGTGTTGGCCCTGTGTGCCTCGGTCGTATGCAGTCCTGATTGTGGCGCTCACCTGCACGGCGCCAAACACGCATACGACGATCATTGGGCACCAAGGCAGAAGCGACTCTCATCGCTGAAGACGACAAGACTCCATTCGTCCCTCCATTCACGCCTGTCGCGACACCACTGGAGGCGGGCTGCACGATGTTGGGGCGTGAGCGGAAGACGGCCTAACGGTGTGCGGGACCGTAGCCCAGCTTCATGGAGACGGTTGCGAATGGTCCTCGCCGATACCCCAGGAGCAACAGTGTCCCTAATTTGCTGGGAAGTGGCGGTGTGGTCCCCTACGGCACTGCGTAGGATCCTACGGTCTTGACGTGCATCTGTGCGTCGCTGCGGTCCGGTCCCAGGTCGACGGGCACGTGCACCTTCCGCCGACCACTGGCGACAACATCGATGTACTGTGGAGACCTCACGCCCCACGTGTTGAGCAGTTCGGCGGTACGTCCACCCGGCCTCCCGCATGCCCACTATACGCCCTCGCTCAAAGTCCGTCAACTGCACATACGGTTCACGTTCACGCTGTCGCGGCATGCTACCAGTGTTAAAGACTGCGATGGAGCTTCGTACGCCACGGCAAACTGGCTGACACTGACGGCGGCGGTGCACAAATGCTGCGCAGCTAGCGCCATTCGACGGCCAACACCGCGGTTCCTGGTGTGTCCGCTGTGCCGTGCGTGAGATCATTGCTTGTACAGCCTTCTCGCAGTGTCCGGAGCAAGTATGGTGGGTCTGACACACCGGTGTCAATGTGTTCTTTTTTCCATTTCCAGGAGTGTAATTTGTGAGCACTTCTACAAATGTAGGATTCTCCGTGGTGGATGCCGGTGTAGGGATTAGCCTGGTTTTTTTACTCCGTAAATTGTTCCAAAAGAAAGGCGGTTCCAGTGCGGAGAGGAACTGTTGAGGTGAGAAAAACTGCGAGTAGACTATCTCGGATGCTGACGCGCCGAGGTCTTGCTTGAAGGCAGTGTGGAGACCAAGTAACACTTGCGATAACGCCACAGTCCATGTCGTGTCATGGCACCTAAGGGCGGCTTTGAACGTTCTCTGCCAGCGTTCTGTCAACACATTGCTTGCTGGTAAATAGTGGTGCTTGTCCACAAAATTTAGTGAGATCGAGATATAGGGCAGATTCGAACTGTGTTTCTTGGTCTTTTGTGACATGTACCACACTGTCAAATGATGCGATCCATGTAGCGAGGAATGTCTACAGTTCTGGGCCCAACGGGTGTATTGGTCAGCTGCCGTGAAGACATACCTGAAAACTTCAGATGGAGGCAGTGGACCGACTTGGTCAACGTGGACATGTCATTTCGGAAAATAGGTCTGTTGGTTTATGAACGTGGCGACAAACTTTGGGTGTCTCGAACGCAAAACACGATTTAGTCCACGGGCAACAGTAATTTCTGACACTTGGCCAAACCTACCTGTCCTTGGTAAACTTAATTGTGCTGTTACCTCCAAGATGACTAATTTTGTGCGCTGAACCAAGTAATTGCTTCCAAAAATCAGCGGGGAACGAATAGCCTAGGAGTCTGCCAAGAGGCATCGCACCACAGCAATGTTTTTATTTTGCTAGAAGCCCTTTTTTAAGCTGCATCTCCGTGTCTCCATTTGCTTCAACATTCTATACCTGAACCTCCTCTCCTTTTGCTGCAGTGGCATTTTTTTCTTTTCTTATTTTTCCTTTTTATTTAGGTAGAGCCAATTTCATCATATACTATTATTTCGCATCATGATACTAACAAGGTCTGGATCTGATTTCATTATAATATACACTGAGGTGACGAATGCCATGAGATACCTCCTAATTTCATGTCGGACCTCGTTTTATCCGGCACAGTCCAGTAACTCGACGTGGCATGGACTAAACAAGTCGTTGCAAGTCCCCTGCAAAAATTGTGTCCAACAACTGACCTCTCGATTATGTCCCATAAATTATCGATGGGATTCATTTCAGGCGACCTGGGTGCCCAAATAATTCACTCGAGCTGTCCAGAATGTTTTTCAAGCCAGTCGTAAGCAACTGTTGTCCGGTGACATGGCATATTGTCATTCATAAAAATTCCATCGTTATTTGGGAACATGAAGTCCATGAATGGCTGTAAATCGTCTCAAAGTAGCCAAACATAACTAAGGAACCATGCCACGCCATGCAAAAACAGACCACACCGTTATGGAGCCTCCCTCAGCTTACACAGTGCATTGTTGACAATCTGGCTTCATGGGATGTGCCCTACTCTCGAACCCTAACAGTCATAGTTACTGACCATTGACACTGGACATGGTGAGTTGATGTTAGTCAACGATGCCTTGAAGACGACAAAGTCGCCATTATCAACACCTCACTGAGTTTGAGAGGTTGTCTAATAGGGTTACAAGAAGCTGAATGTTCCTTCTGCGATACTGCAGAAAGGATTAGCAGGAACGTAGCCATTGTACATGACTGCTGGTAGTGGTAATCATCGAGAGTGTACAGTCGCAAGAAGACCAGGCGCCGGATAAGCAAGTGGCCCTACGGACAGGTAAGACCATCGTCTTCAGAGTATGGAGGTAGCGCATTGTACTGTACCTGCAGCAGCAGTTTGAGCAGCAGTTGGCACCACTATGACGCATTGAACTACTACAAACCGATTACGTGAATGAGAGCTCCGAGCCAGACTCCTTGTAGCATGCATCCCACTGAACATAAACCGTTGCCACTTGCGATTTTAACGGTGTCAAGCGAGAGCTTGTAGAAGGACAGGGTGAATATCTGTTGTGTTTTCTGATGAATGCTGGATCCGCCTCGGTGCCAGTGATGGATGTGTGTTCGGTAGACGGAAGCCAGTTTAGGATGTGCACCGAACTTGTCCGCATACTAGATGGTATCAGAGCATTGTTATTGTCCTTTCTGGAGTTTGGGAGGGTAGTTAGTATATTGCTTCACTATTTGCATTTGCTGTATAGCAATCTTGGATAACTATGTATTGATTTAGATTTTTGTTTTGTATTGTATTCCACTTGGCTTGCGTCGTGATGGGGCAGCGGGACTGTCCCGGTCTCGCCCTTTTAAAGAAGGAACAATTTAGTTCATGAGTTAAGTATTTGCCAACAACACGCACAAAAGGGAGGAGGGGGGGGGGGCAGGAGGGTGGCCGAATTGGTCGCTAGATTGCGTGGGGCCTTGAATAGTCCTGTCGTTACTTGAGGCGAACTTGTTGGACAGATCAGTGATGCTTTACGTTTGACTGGTAGTGCTGTTGAGGAGTTGGCCCAGAATATTGAATTTCTCCACGGTACACGTAGCACCTCGAAACAGAGGGGAAGATTACATTGGTACTCGGGCATTCATTGGTACTAGCGCATTCGCGGTATGGAATTTTTGTCGTTAAATCAAGAACAGCAGGACCTCGTTGACCAACTGATCCAGAAAGTAAGCGGCTTGCAGATTAGGGCCGGTGTGTTGGTGTTGGAGCAAATTCGTGATGATGATGAGGAAAGTTTGAGTTCCTTACCCCATAATAGTCAACGTTTGCAGGGTCGACAGTTTAAGGGTTAAGTGTCGGAAATGTTTGCCAAATTGCCTAATCCCATTATGTACCTTCTGCAAGTGATTTCCTAGTTAATGATTGACAATTTAGATCAAGTTCAGGAGATGTTATGGTTAACCGTTAATCTTTAGATACACGCTGATGCCTTACAGGTTGCCCAGATAATAATTTTGCCTCTATTGTATCCGTTATCTAATGGTGTTCTTATTGAAATTTTTTGCGAAGTCTTGCGCGGGCAAACTACCTTGGGTGATTTGAGAGATGCCATTATCAGACATAAAGTTTCACCTAGAGCCCGGCAGAACTTGGAGGCTAATATTTTTGGAGTGTCCAGGGGTTCAATGAGAGCTTTTCGCAGTATGTTGAGCAGATTCGAATGGCCGTTCGCGAGCTTAATATGTCTGTAAGCGAACGCGATGCTGTTCTAGTTATAATGCAGGGAATAAGGACCGGTCGTATATCCTGTTTGTTCAGGAGCCTCTTTCGTACACCAATTTGGCGAGCCTGATTCATTCTATTGAACCGTTTAGTTTTGCCAATGAACGTCGTCAGGAAACATCCTCCTGTCAAGGTGAAATGTCGCTTTTCAAATAGCTTAAGGAGCCGCTTCTCTCGTCAGAGATACACCGTAGATGTTTTAGGTGTGGGGCTGTGGATCATTTAGTTCGTGATTTCCAACTGCACCGAACGACTCGTGCGAGCAAGTGACGCCAGAAGAGGAGCTAATGGGGTTTTCAGTTTCGTCCTCCTAAAGGATGTGCCCATGTTAGACTAGTGTCAGGGGGTTGGCTTCCCCGCATGTGCTCCCTGATTAGTCATGAACCTGTTTGTGCCTTGCTAGATTCGGGTAGTGCAGTTTTATACTCGATTATGCATGGTACTTGGAGTTTCGTGCCTTATGCAAATTCCCTTCTTTGTCTCCCCCCATGCAGGGATGTGAGGTAAATGGCCAGAGGTTGCCCCGGTTGGGGAGACAAGGAGAAACATTGGGATAGGCGGCTTTTCCTGGCGGGTTCATCTGTTGGTCGTTAAGAATTTGTCCGTCAGTCTGCTGTTGGGATGTGATTTCATTCGCAAGGTTGGGTTGATTCTTGATTTTGCTGGTGGTACCTTTAGTTTCAGCTTTGATCCGAGTGAGAAATTTGCCTTTTGTTCTTGTCATGGGTCTCTTGGGTTAAAAACCGTTAATAACGTGGTTTCCCAGTTCGATGCGCCGGCCGGAGTGCCCGCGCGGTACTAGGCGCTAAAGTCTGGAGCCGAGCGACCGCTACGGTCGCAGGTTCGAATACTGCCTCGGGCATGGATGTGTGTGATGTCCTTAGGTTAGTTAGGTTTAATTAGTTCTAAGTTCTAAGGGACTAATGACCACAGCAGTTGAGTCCCATAGTGCTCAGAGGCATTTGAACCATTTGAACCAGTTCGATGTTGGTCATCTGCCTCGACTTGAGGGATCCCGTTTACTTCAGTTATTACAACTTTACCCTCAGGTTCTTACTAATCGGTTGGGGGTCACCGATCGTATTTATTACAAAATCCGTCTGGTTGATGACATTCCTGTACGTCAGGCTCCTTACCGTCTGTCACCCCCAAGGATCCGGGTGTTACACCGAAAGATCGACGAGATGCTAACCAACGGCGTCTTCAGGCCATCTACATCTCCTTATGTGTCACCGATATTTTTGGTGTCTAAGGAACATGGTATGAACTATCGTCCGGTCGTCTATTATCGTCAGCTCAATCAGAAGGTTAAATTAGAGTCGGTCCCCATTCCTGATCTTAACAACTGCTTTACGTTATTTGTTGGACCACGTTGGTTTTCTGTGCTCAATTTAAATCAGGCTTACCAATTACCGAGCATTCTAAACACACTACCGCGCCGGCCGTTGTGGTCGAGGGGTTCTAGGCGCTTCAGCCCGGAACCGAGTGACTGCTACGGTCGCAGATTCGAATCCTGCCTCGGGTATTGGATGTGTGTGATGTCCTTAGGTTAGTTAGGTTTAAGTAGTTCTACGTCTAGGGGACTGATGACCTCAGATGTTAAGTCCCCTAGTGCTTAGAGCCATTTCTGAACCCACTACTGTTTTTCTAACCGATTGGAATGTGTTTGAATTCAATCGTGTTCCTTTTGGGCTTGCTACCGGGGCATCGGTACTCTCACGCCTATTAGATCATGTTTTGGGTGATCTTAAGTTTAGGTGTGTCTTCAAGTATTTAGATGATGTTGTGGTCTATGGTGCCAATTTTGTTGAACATCTTCAGCATTTGGGGTCGGTTTGGGATCGTTTGGGACAGGCTGGGTTAATATTTAAACTTGACAAAATTAAGTTACGTCACGGCGAAATTTCCTTTTTGGGACACTCGGTTTCGGCCAACGGGACCAGTGTTGATCAAGAACGTATTGTCAGTTTAAAGCGGTTCTGTTCTCTTGGTAATATGAAGGAGATTGCCAGATTTATAGGCATGGCCAACTATTTTCGTACGTTTGTTCCCAATTTCGCTCAGTTAGCCGCTCCTCTGAATAGTTTTCGTAGTAAGAACAGCGAGTTTCAGTGGGGAGATAGCCTGCAAGCGGTTTTTGGCACTTAAAATTGCCGTTACTAATCCTCCCGTTGTAGCACTACCTGACTTCAGTAAAACCTGTATTCTTCAAACGGACGCCACGAGAGGCAGTCTTGTGGCTGTTCTTACGCAAGAAGTCGATGGCGATAGACGTCCTGTCGCTTATGCTTCAAGATGTTTGTCAGGTGCTGAATCCAATTATTCTGTTTATGAATTACAGGCATTGACCGTGCTCTTTCCCTTAAGTTTAGGTTCTACCTTGAGCATCGCGAATTTTCGTTGGAAACTGATGCAGTAAGTTGGGTGTTGACTCGTCCTTGAAAAACTGGGAGAATTCCTCGTTGGGCGGTTCCAATTTCTGACTTTCGGTTTAAGGTCAGATACATTCGTGGTGCTGATAACCTTTGTAATGGCGACTTCTGCCAGCGAATGTATCAGGATGACCAAATGTAGCGGGAAGACATCAAATGTAGTGGATGGGTGCCAGGAGGTGCCGTATTTAAACTCGGCGAGAACTTTCCAAATGATTTATTGTTTTTTAGCTACAGTGCCCTCGTTCCTTTTGGTTTGCGTCACAGGGCCCCGAAATGCTGAGGAAGCGCCCCAGCTGGCCGTGTAATGTAATACTGTGTGAACCGACCTTGTAAGCAAGCTGCGAAGTTCCGATTTCCGATTACGCCCCAGGATGGCTGCGCCAGCAGCTGACTCAGCTGCCACCATTCTCGATCTCTCCGCGCTGCTGCACCGGGAGCCGCAGGCCGTTCCTGCTGGCGCATCTGAGATCGCGGCGACGAACAAGCTCCCGTTATCTGTCGTCCGAATCTGCGACACTGGCTCGGGATGTCTCCAGCATGTCTCAGGAGCTGAGACGACTGCCCGACAGAGCGAGCCGAAGGGTGACCCGCCACTGGCTGACTGCAGACCACGCGTCAGGATAGAACCAATGACCGACTGTGGACTGGGACACTGGCGCCCCATCTGTTGCTGCATGCAGCCCAATGGTGTGATTCATCCCACCATCCATGAGTGCTGCCACACTTGAACGAATTTCATAGAAAACGCCACCTATTTATACTCGGCTGTGCACCTGTGTTTTCCTAATGTGCCGCTCCAAATCACATACACACAACAGCTGGGTTGCACCAGTGGGCCCCTTCTGCCTGTAACTTGTGACATGCAAACCACTGTGTTTACCCTTTTCAGCACTTATACAGCCCTGTGTCCTCCATTCTGCTTCGCAGCCTCTGGTAAGCGTAACTTACAGTCACCAGGCCTGTGCCTGTCTGTAATTTGCGCGCTCAGGAATGTTGCACCAAATCTAACTTTCCTATCTTAAACTGTGGTGCCACTACACCTTGTTGCCGATGCCTTAAGTCGTATGTTCACTGAGGAAGAATAAGATTCCCAAGGCATGGATTACATAGTTGTAGCAGGGGTACTTGGTGAGATTCCTGAATTGTTTGTGGATATTGGTAGCAAACAGCAAGAGCACCCGCGGTAGGGAGCCATTCGGGAAGATCTGCTTTCGGACAGACATATTCCGGGTTACGCTATAATTAGAGGTGTACTACGTAAGCAAGCTGGCACAGGTAGACAGCCTATATCTGTCTGCCCCAACATTTCCAACAATTGGTTTCATGACTCCGTTGTTGGAGTTCATTTGGGTGTTGCCAGAACCCTAGTTATGACTAGACAACGATTCACTTGGCGATCCATGAGACGTGATGTGAAGAGGATTGTCAATAGTTGCTGTTTGTGTAAGATGGATTAACCAAGTGGCAGCATGCGCATGAGATTTTTACAGTCTGAGAGGGAGCAAAATCCCATAGATAAGTTATTCACTGGCTATGTAGGGTCTCTTCCCCAGACCTCCAGTGGCTGTAAATATATCTTGGTAGTCGTTGACTGATTTAGTCGGTTTGTTTGACGATACAACATCTTACTAGGATTTTCCGTGTCTTTGGACCTCCACAAAACCTTAGTTAGTGATAATGCACCAGCATTCACATCTCGTCAGTTTAAGCAATTCTATTTCAGTAACTGTTTCCGTCATGTTACTACCACTCCATATCATCCATAACCATCCTTTGTAGAGCGCGTTAACGGCAGTTTGAAGGCCGCTTTAATAATTTATCATACACATTCGCCATCCAAGTGGGACCAATCTCTCACCTGGTTGAGTTTCGCCTTTAATTCCGCTCGTCATGAGGCCTCTGGAGTTCAGCTGGTGTCCTCAGTGCTGGCTTATCAGTTGAATTGTCCCCTGAGTAATTTATGGGACATCAACGATTTGTTACCAGAATTAATACACGCCCAGTTTATGAAAAGCAACTGGGATACAGCTAGGGGCAGAATTCGGTGAGCTCGCCAGTGAGAGGCGCTTCGTTATAGTTGGGGCAGGCGCCCGTTCCAGTGGAAGGGTGGCGACCATCTTTTTCTCTAGAAATCCCGGGAAGCAATGTGGTGGTGAGGGTAGTGGTAAATTGTCTCCACGTTCTCTTGGATCTTATCTCATACAGAAAGTGTTGGGACCAGTTAATTTATTAGTTAAACATCCCGACACTGGCAGTATTACGAAGTTTCGCGTTAGTCAGACTAAGCTTCATGATGATTAGCAATCTTTCTTCCTGCGAGTTTTGCTTTGGAGAGGGAGGCTGAACTGTGTGTTCCTCATTGTTCGTTTTCTCTTCCTCTTAACGTCGCTTTCAACGTTGATTTCAGTTCCCCCACACGCCATCTGTTGTTTACTAGCGATTCCTAGGGGGCTCTGTGTGCTCTGTGCAGAGCGTTTCCTCGTTGCACACGCAGCAGGGGGTGACCGGAAGACCGGAAGTAGGGAGTGGTCGAGTGAAGTGCGATCGTTGTCGGCGCTCCATGGTAGTGTGGACGTGGCCTTCATAAGGTTACTGCCTTCGGGTCGTAATAGTTGTGTCTCATTCAAGACGTTATGTAAATTCTATCAGTTCTGTTTCCTCTGCGTTGCTGGTTTGGAAGCAAAACTGTGTCTCAGTACCAGTAGCTATTCGTTGGACTGTACATCAATCAAAGTAAGACCTATCAAGCAAGACTGTGTCCCAGTACCTGTAGTTATTCGTTGGAGTGTGCATCAATCAAAGTAAGATCTACTATACACCTTTGTTTGGCGCTGGTTGATATTCACATTCCGCTAAAATGGTGATTCAGTAACCCGAGTGAACCGTAATTTATTTTCAAAGAATATTCTTAAGAATTTATGTTATTTACTAACGATTCATCAAGAACATTAACACATTTACTCACACTATGTAAGCATGGAAGTAGTTGCCAGGGAGTAACTGATGAAATCATAACCAAATTCCTTTTAACAAATCAGAATTTTATTCACTCTAACAGTGCCTAAAAGCAGTATTTTTAAAGAAACTGATTTTAAATTATAATCAGAAAGCACCGTCTAAATATCAAAGTTACAATTTATTCAGAGGCAGAAAGAAAAACGTGTTGACTGTATGAGCTTTCAGGCAGAGAACCTTGCCACTCCCTTTTGACATGGCCATAGTTACGACTGCTCACAACAGCCTCTGAAAGACTACATTCGTGCAAATCTGCAACACACCAGATAATTTTAAACTAACAGTTTTAACAATTTACACAAGCACACAAACTATGCATCCCCCATAGGAGGGATAGAAATGGTACAAAACACTAACAATTAAAATAATAACCTTGCCACCGAAGGTCCAACTTGATTTTAACTTCTAAGAAAGGCTTACAGTGAAAGGGGGCAACTGTATATACTAAAATGATCAATTAAATAAAAGCCCATGAAATGCAATCTTATATAAAACTCTAGAAGGTTGACCAAACAATAGTTAAGATGCTCTACATTACACAGATACAGCCCCTCAAGATCATAGGCAATAATATCTAAGTTTCCAAAGATCAAAACGGATTTCATGTATTAGGACATTACACTCCAAGCAATAAATTCCTTAACAAAAATGGTTCAAATGGCTCTGATCACTATGGGACTTAACTTCTAAGGTCATCAGTCCCCTAGAACTTAGAACTACTTAAACCTAACCATCCTAAGAACATCACACATATCCATGCCCGAG
This sequence comes from Schistocerca gregaria, assembly GCF_023897955.1. Classification (NCBI taxonomy): domain Eukaryota; kingdom Metazoa; phylum Arthropoda; class Insecta; order Orthoptera; family Acrididae; genus Schistocerca; species Schistocerca gregaria. The sequence goes on from NC_064927.1 coordinate 213,806,412, forward strand.
GCAGGATTCGAACCTGTGGCCAAAGCAGTCGCGCAGTTCCAGACTGTAGCGCTTTTAACCTCTTGGCCACCCCGCTCGGCAAATTCGTTAACACACCAAATCCGACAAACATGACAGAGGCAGCTACTAACGTATGGTAGATTGAAAGGGATATCACCAAACAAGTTGCAAGTTGCTCTAACCCTCCCCTACTCCACAAGGGAAAAACAGACCACCCAATTTATAAACAACCACCTTCCTGTGGGTAGGCAAACGGAGAAGAATGATGGGTCGACCCCAAAGCAAAACGGCTGGTGACCTCACCAAGAGAACAAGTACAATTTAACAAGAGCAAATCAAACAAAATATCAGCAATCACTTAACTTCTAATAAAATGCGATTTCTCGAGTAGACCTGGTGCAGCACCCCCAAATCACTCTGCCGAACCATTCGCTGCCAGCCACTTCAACGGACGCAGGAAGGCGTGCCAATCTCCCGTCTCATCGGGTCGCAGCTCGAACCGGCCAGACCAATGTCGTAGGTTGACTCCTGGTGCTCTCGTGTCGACTGCAAAGTCACTACCCCTCGCTATACGCCGTGGCCCCCTGGACTCACGTGGCTACCTCACATGCACCGACGCTCAAGACGGACAAGTCATCTTGTGTCTCAGTGCGCGACCGACCAACCGATCGATCCAACCGCCAATGACCATTGCCTGGACAAACTCGGGCTGACTGGAGGCCTAACGCACAGACTCAGGTGCATTAACTAAGCCCCGACAGGACGACCACTAGCTGAGTTCTCTTACTGGTGGTTTGGAAAAACTCTCATCTTGCTGGGTTTAAAGGTTGATCCGAACGACAGACATACTAGTACTCCGAACGACAGACAGACATTAACTGCCTAACAAATGCGGAGGAGAGACAGACTAGCAAGCTGGGGACGAGAGACTGACCCAGGCTGACCAACTGGCGAGTTCATAGTGCACCTTAAATGCACGTGAACAGGCAATCTTTCCTCTTTCCCAACAGAGGGAGACACCAAAGCTGTGATTGCCACAGTGGCGCCACCGCCAGAAACAGAGTGACTACTTCACACTACGCACTGCGGCGCGCTCTTCGAAACAGCAATTTCTACCACGGCTCACCGACCATATTGCCGAAGTTATTCATTGTGACTACTGTTTACTGTTCCTATCAGACACTTCAGTATTCCACTGAGTGCTGTTAGGTTCATTTCAGTGTTAATATTCAGCCTAATGTATTAGAAATGAACCCTTGTTGTCTTGTGGTCGAGTCCTGAGTTTATCTGAATAGATATCCAGGACGTCACACATCACTCACGATGCACGTCAAGCAACCAAGATAAATGTCACTTAGATTTGCATTTGTGTAACTTGTTTATCCAGTTTTCTATGAGATTTTAATTAATTAGTTAAATAATTATTTTATACTTTAAATTATGTAAAATGTGTTCCATCTGTGAAATGGGGTTCTGATATGCGATGTTCTCTTTTTTTGGTTCTGGTCAAGTCCACATTATGTCATCTTAATCGTCTGTTAAGTGTCTCAGCACTCGCAACAGTTATATGGGGTGTATCTAATTCATTACTTAGGGTAATTAATAGTAATTTTATTCAGTTCATTCCAGTCCTCTCATTTCTTGAGTGACTACAAGGTCTTGCATTTTCTATCCTTGTTCTAGAAGTGTGAATGCTTGTTATCTGCAAAGATTTATTGGTGGGTCTTTTCCTATATACCGTTGCAGTAAACCCGGCTTCTCGTGGCTGTTACGATTTTTATCATGACCTGTTTCTTCTTCAGCCAATCGCTTCAATCGCTTCAGTTTAGCACATTCTGGAGGACAATCTTACCCTTTCTTTGCCTGTGTCCGCTTAATGAAGGGTTTAGTACCTCAAGGTAGTTTTAGGCTAGTGCTGGTCCATTAGGATGCTTGATCTTATGATAGTTTTATATAGCTCTACAGAATAACTTATTGTGGTCAAGTTTATTAAGTTGGTTTTACACAGCCAATGTGATCTTAAAGTGATGGTTTTATGAATAATTTGTAACACCTTTTATATGCTGAATTGTTTAGGGTCAAACATAGTTGTGTTAGAAGCCTGTTTATATATATTTATGGTACATTTGAATTTATTGTGCTATTTCCATGATTTAATGTATACGCCTCTTTTAATGGGTGCTAGATATATCCTGACTTATTTAGTGTTTAAGTAAGCACACTGAAATATCACTCTGAGATTAAAGTAACTGGGCCGACTTCCTGTAACACGTGAATTTGCTTAGTTCTCTGTGTTCTAGAATTTATATCGTCAAGAAGTGTTTCAGTGCTATAATGTATACTTGTCAGATCTGAACCAAGTTATTCTCCAGTTTAACTGTATCTTCCACAATTTTCGTCGAATTTAAAATTTATGAACCTGCAAGCCTTAATCTGTTTGTGTAAATTGTTGTCAGTACAGCTGTTACCTGCCTAATCAATTGCAATTCGTAATTGCTAGTTTTTCAACTGGATGAGTTGCAATAAATGCAGACTTAAAGTGAAGCTTGTGGGTCATTCATATTCCTTGGTTCCTCATCCTCGGTTTATCTCTATTTTAAAATCAGTACCTGACAAATCACCATCTATATTGCCCCAAATAAAATAATTATTTTGATTTTTACATCGTATTCAAATATCTATTTCACATTTTGTCACCTCTAACAAATTGAAACTTCAGTGTTTCTTTATCACACGTTTTCCAAGTACTGTTTCGTAACTACTTCATAACCTTTTTCTGACTCATTTACATCAACTAATCTACCTTTGAATTAAATATATATACCTTAGTTCCTTTTAAAAATGTTACATAATTCCTTATGAAATTGTTTAAGTTAACTCTGTGCTTTTTATCCATTTTTGCTTCTAATAATTCTTTGTGTTTGCTGAATTTATCTGGCCCTTAGACATTTCCAAAAATGTACAGGTATTAGATTAAAAAATCATTAAATCCATAACTATCTGAACACAGATTTAACACAGACAAACAAAAACAATTGATGACAAATTACTTCATCAGAGTTTTTTATTCTCTTGGTATTGTAGTATAGATTAATTTTCCTGAATAGTTAACAAGTAGTTTCGTTACATTTCCTGCAAACTAATCAAAAACAAATTACAAATTTTTTGATCTATAATAATTCAGTGAGTACAAGGACAGTCAAATGTATCTAAATCTACTATTCCGTGTTCCAAATTTTTAGTTCATTAGCTAATTCATTAGTCACCAAATCACCAGGAATATATTTACTTTTTAATTCATTAACATGTTTATTATTGCATTTGCAGTTGCTGCAGAACCACCAGCAAGTGAACCAATTGTAACTAAATAAGGTAATTCACCTAATAGTGATGGGAAAAATCCACCTTTATATTTTGTGAATCCTAAAATTTCTTCCTTTTTTGTTAGATATGTAATAATTTTTTTGTAACTGGAATCACTAATGTAATAAGTAAATTTCCATCGATTTTTAAACTCTCTTTCATTTTTGTGCATCAGTTTTAAAAAATTGATCAATACTATGTAACTGTTCATTATTTAATTTAAATTTATTTCATTTTGCTTTACTTTTACCACTTCGTAGCAAAGTATAATCAATAGTAGAGTTATTTATTGATATAGATAAAAAAATTGATGAGGCTTAAATGTTTTACAATCCCCAACCATTTTCATAAACATCTACACTGATTCCTAATTTTCATTTGCCAACCATTATTCTTCTAAGTGCAATTGTAGCTACTTTTTGTTCTTATAAAGCATCGCTTGAATGCCTTCCCTCTTTTGCAGATAATTAAAGTTTTTTATCTGCTTTGTGTCTTTTGCTAAATCGTTATTCTCTCTAAAGGCAATATCATGATTTTTACCAGCTTCATCTAATAGCTTAAATCCTTAATCACCTCTAGCTGATCTTTCATCTAATTTGTTCTCTAGGCCACAAAATCTGTAGCCAGGATGGTACATTTCAAATGGAAGTTTGTTAACTCATGTATTTTCTAATGCTTTAACGTATTCTTCATTTTTCTAAAATGTGTGAGGAAGATTACTCAAAGGTGTAACTAAATATTGAATTTCTATAGGACTATCGGTAGTAAAATCATCGAAATTAATAGTTAATGTTTGTGTTATTCCAACTTCATCTTTATGATAATTTTTGATTTCTAGTTAATTCTGCTGCATGAATTACTGTTAATTTATCAAGTAAATTTCTAATGTCTTTCATGAAAACATATTTGAGAGATTTTTCCATATAGTTCATTACTAGGCCTTTACCCTTTTCTCAGGTGAACTTATTTCTGAATAGTCTGCAGAATCTATTATTCGATTCTTATGTTTGGGAAATAATGATCAACAATATTTTATCAAATATTTATATTCACTAGCTCTACTTGAATTTATTTTATTTGGTTTATTCTTGGAATAGAACCAACCTGAATGGTACAGTGTATCTGTATAATAAGCTAAATCAAATTTTCATCTATATCATCCACAGTAACCTATTTCTTTGTTAAATATTCATTAACCCAACTCTTCCTTCACCTAGCTTTCCTTCATTGAATTCAACTGGCGAAATACCAAGATATTTAGATATACCTTTGGGTCTTAATCCAAATATCACTAATATTTATTTTTTGACATCACTTTCCATTTTTTAACAACGCTACCTTGTTTCTATTTTTAGTCTGTTCTTCACACTAATCCAATATATCGAATATTTCTGATTCACTTTATATATGATTACATTGAGGACTTTTAAGAGATTTAATTTCTGGTATACCTCCAAAATCTTATGTGTAATGATGACACGGAATTATTCGTTTTTCAACTTCTCTCTTTTCTTCAACAGCTTTTAACACACTCGCACCTAATCCTTCGATTTCTTGTTTTAATTTCTCAATAGCATCGATAACTGGTTGTTCTTCTTTCTTTTACTTTTTTTATTCTCTTCTTTGCTATATTTTACAAAGCTTAAATTGTTCTTTCAATTGTGCAGTTTTCTTTTTATTTCATATATTTTTTAACATCTTCTGGGGTGTATTTTCCAAATATTTATTACATATGAAAAAAACATTAGTTAACCATTTTTACCACCACATTTTTATGTTTAAATTACTTCTTTAATATTTTGTTTGCAATTTCGTTTTTACGAAATTCTGTTTTTTTATTTCTGAATATACTATCATTTGGTTTTCTAGACTTGTGTTTCATAAAAACGCCAAATTGAACATCCCAAAATTTACTATAGATTCAACAAACTGGTAATAAATATAATTTAAATTTATCTTGTGTTGCCTGAAAATATTTTAAAAATTAAGGTTTCTCTAATTAGTTGTTTTCAAATTTTTTCAAATGTTTGAGCTAAATAAAAACAATCTATTTCTGTATGTCTTCCTGTAGTAAAATATTCTTTAACTATATCTTGATTTTCAAGAATGACATCATGAAATACTACTACTGAACTATCTAGAGATTGGTCTAATAGGATAATTTCATCATTATTTTCAATGAAAGTATCAGTTTTTTCCTTATGCTTATCTTCTGTTATTCCATCTTTTTATAAATTCTAAGTATTTTGGATGATCTAAACTGTTGAAAAATATACAAATGATTAATTTTATTCCAGTAGGTAGAATTTAATTTTCAAACGTTAATATATTTTTCCATATTCACTTGCTCCTATTATTTCACGTCAAATAGAAATTAGTAAAAGTTTAACCTCTTTATTTTTTTATTTCTTTCCTGGAATTCTAAGTTTTTGTTCCAAATCTGACATTTATTTAAATACACTTTTATTAGTGTCAATGGCTCATGTATTTTAGGTGTGGTTATCATCTGTCCTTAAAAAAAGACTAATTATATACAAGAGAATCTTATAAAAATGTTACATTACTTGTTTCTTACACAACTCTTTTAACTGCAATATTATATTTAAAAATAATAAATTATATTCCAATGGAGAAACGATAGAATTTCCTGTAGGTCAGTATAGTTCAACAATTTAGAAAAAGTTACTCATTCGAAAAATCCAAATATTCACACTAAAACTCACGAAATTTTAAACAGAATTACTTTTGAAAGTGACGTTAAGTTGTATATAAATGTAAAAGAAGATAATATCGCTAAGATTTAATAATCAAATTATTAGAACTAGAAAAATGATGGTTGGTAAAGATGTTCCTAAAATTATTTCATTTGAATTAGTACGTATAAATTTTAATCTAGCTGATGGAATGTTTGTTAAACATACTGATCAGTTACATAGAGAAACTAATATTATTGCTACATGTCAACCAAATACTGAATTTGGAAGACCGATAATTCATGAAACTCAATATCCTGTAGATATTCCTATTATTGATACTATTCAAGGTTTATAAATTACTGTAATTGACGAATATGACAATCTGATAGAGTTTAACGGTATTTGCCTATCAATTGTTTTAAAAATGTCTTAATAAATGTTTTCTGTAGTAAACCATGAACAAAATAGAGAGATTTCAGCTCCACAAATTCTTGTGAATAAGAAAAGTAAAAGTAATTAGATGCACCCAACCAAAATACAGAGATTAAAATAAATATTAGTAATGGATGCCTTCATCTGAATCATGCACTATTATACATGACCTGTAGAATTGTTATAGCTAATCATAATGGATCAGAATCACGCTATCTAACATATGGTGGGAAATTCAATAAAAAGATTGATCAATAATTATGGGGCAAAACTGTTTCATTTTGTGACCTTAAAGAACGGAAATAATGTTTTATCAAGATGTCATATTTAACTTCATATCTTACTGATAAAATAAGCTTTGAAGCTAGACCAGTGTGACAATATTCCGCAAAACCCGAAAATTCCAATACCTTTTTATGAATTACAAACTGTAGAATTAGCAGGATTGTGTGGTAAGAAAAATTTAGTATCAGAAATTACTATAACTCTCAGAATTCGATATGCCATAATTCGTTTTTTTTTTCATTTCAGACAAATCACAAAAATAATCAGTTACTTGAGTTTCATTATTAGACCATGTTAATCCACGGGAACGAAATTTTCTCTCAGGAGATGTGGAATATTAATCCTCTAAGTAGTTTTCTCAAAGCATACAATGCGTTTCTCGTTTTTAAACAAGTTACATTACACATTTAAGATACTGACATAACTCCTCACAATTTCATTTCAAATTATCTGATCTACGTGGATAACATATCTCACACAAAGAATATTATAACTTCACAGAAAACGCCCATGAACTGTTGTGCAAATTTTAATTAAAATATTCCTGCAGATACCTTAGCATATGTAACAATGTACGGTAAGATAAATTTAACTTACACAGCACAGCACAGAATACTTACTAAAATTTTTTAATTATATAAATGAACAAAAACATGAAAAAAGTTATAGAAGTCCAAACTTCACGCTTTCAGAAAGCAATAAAAAGGAAATAAAACTGAAAAAAATTAGAATGTCAATTCGAATATGTTAGCATTTTGAATTCGTTTAATATTCGCCTGATATCGGTGTTTGACGGCACAAGCAACTATACAAAACAGCATAGGTCTTGCCTGTGTAAGCCTTCTCAGGCAGCTGACAGCTCTGATGATTTAAAACTTGTATTTACCCAGCAGCATGTGTGCTCAAGGTAAAATAATACTGACCCAGCACAGCTCTTTCGTCAGTGTTGCCATCAGAGAAAATGAGATAAATTCACACACACTCATTGTACTCTGCTTCATCTTGTGTACACATCCTCTCATGCCATTCACTAAGCAGTTCATAACTTCGCTCAGAGGTGGCGCTAAGGCAGTCGCCCTCTAAAACAGTATGCAAATACGCTTCGATTTTAATATATAATATTCTTTTTAAATCTTATTATGAGTGTTGTAAGGAAATTTTATGTGTTATTTAAATTTCAAATCTTTGAATGAAATATGAAAATTTGGAAAAATAATTTACATAAGAAATTAACATATCAAAATAGCATTTGCAGAATGTACTTTGTCACTCGAATATTACCTGTAGATACAAACTGCTACCAAAATATTTGCTCCCAAAATGCCCCAGGCAGGGAGTGGGCTGGCCACCCAAGAAATATAGATCATTGATCATCAAGTCATGCTGTTCGAGCTCTGCCCTATCATTTAAAGGCAACTGGACCAGATGCAAACTAGGACTGCTACCTGAACTTTGAAAAAACCCAGTAGTTGGAAAGAAATATAGAGAAAACGTAGGTCAAAAGACCTCCAGGTTTCCTGAATCTGCCACCAAAAGTTTTTGGCTTCTTGAGAATGAAATTTTTATTTAATTTAGTTTTAACTACCCAGTTCAATTATAAAATGCACTGAACTGGAGTGCTAGTAAAATTGAAATATGAGTTATTTTTTTGAGATTGAATTACTTATTTGTGTGCACCTTTTGTAAAAAGATATTAAATTTATTTTCATATTTCTCATGAAAAAATAATTAGTTTATAATAGATGAACGTAATAAGCAAATATATTCATTTTTATTAATTTTTCTAAGGAATTTGTGTCATGTTCTTTCATCAAATGGTACAATGAATACATTTCTACTTACACTAAATCGAAGCAATTTGAACTTTAAAATTGTAATTCCTTCCAGCAAATCCAAATGCTGTATACTTTTACGATTCTTTTGTCGGAGCAATTTGCCAGTATGAATGCTTCAATCTATACCTGATAGGCACTGTTCTCCATTAAATTTCTGGAAATGAACTTGCAGATTTTATGTGGTGGTATTGCCAGCAGTAAAACTTTACTGACTGCTCTTGCGTCCAGAGCAAATGAAATTCGTTCCCCCTTTTTCGATGATCTTGCATCCACAAATAATGGGATTCTTTCCCGCTTTTTCGATCCTAATACAGTATTGACACTTTTAATTTTGTAAGATTTGCCAAACTATCATCTCTTTAAGTTTTATGCTGACATCTGATTGTTTGGCACAAGATATAGATTATGTGGGAAGACAAAAAGGTTGAAGGAATTTAATATTAAGACTACATTTGCAATTTTAATTATTTTATGTTGTTTCTCAAAAAGCTCATAGACACACAGTGCATCCTTCAGCTCTGTCTTGCATGCATGTGAATTGTCTAATCTGTTTCCATTGTTTTCTGTTGTTTCAAATACATTCATTTCAGCCTATGTCATCACTCATATTTCTCGTGGTGGCCTCTTCTCCTTGCCTGATACTTATATTTTTGTTTCATCACATAGCCCTCCATGTGTGGTGATGGATCTTAGCAAATCGAACACAATAAAATCTCCTTCACATACATCAATAACTTGATGGCAGTGAACTCGATCCATTTCCCTAATTCTAAATGAGCTTGTAGTTTAATTTATTTGATCTCTGTTCACAAGCCGTTCACTGACTGCTAACATAACTATTTCCTTATTTTTATTCGATATCGGCAGATACAGATTGATTGTATTCTTGATTACTATTTTTTTTATTTCATGTTTAACTCTCCTTCAGCCAGTTTCTTCTTCTTCTTCTTCTTCTTCCATTATGGCCTCTGTAGGACCACACATAGATCCTTCATGGACTGCATTTCCTTTTCTTCTCGCATAACCTCTTCATTCTTCTTCTCTCCTCCTCTTCTTCCGAGATCTTCAGTGCCCTTTTCTCCTACCAACTGCACTAGTGACACTAATATTTTCCTGTATTCTTCTCTGTCGTTTATCTCCAGCATGTTGGTCAGTGTGTGTTTGTTCCTCTAATTTTCCTTTCCTTCTACCTTGATCCCCAATTCCAACCAGTCCTTCCAAAGTTCAACAACCCGCTTGGTTCCTGTCTTTCCCCTTGTCCGTCCGCAGCTTGTGGTCGTGCGGTAGTGTTCTCGCTTCCCATGCCCCGGTTCCCGGGTTCTATTCCCGGCGGGGTCAGGGATTTTCTCTGCCTCCTGATGACTGGGTGTTGTGTGATGTCATTAAGTTTAAGAAGTTCTAAGTTCTAGGGGACTGATGACCATAGATGTAAAGTCCTATAGTGCTCAGAGCTATTTGAAACATTTTTCCCCTTGTCCTCCCTGTTGTTTCCCACTTTGTCTTCGTCATTCTGTCCATACTCATTCTAGCTACAAGTCCGGTACACCTTGCCCTTTTTAGTCTGCTTTCCCCAGATGTTGTTCTCATGTTCAGGTACGATTCTTCCCTAGGTATTCGCATCCACCTCTCACCATCTTTTTTGGGAACTAGTATTTTTCTCTCTTCTTTCTCTAGTTGTTCTGCTGCATTTCTTCCTAGTGTCATTGTCTCAGGAGCATATAATAATGCATTCCTCACCATTGCCTTGTACTGGCTTATCTTTGCCTCTATGGATATATACTTTTTATTGTATATCTCTCTCTCGTCATACAGAAGGCTGACCTCATCTTGTTTATCCTCTCTGTTTCCCTCCTTGTTCCTGTTCCTTCCTGTTATAAATTTTCACATGTATTTAAATTTGTCCACCATTTGCACAATGCCTTCCGGTGTTTCCCAGCCTTTAGTGGTATTTAATGTCTTTGTCTTGTTATAGGCGATCCTCAGCCCCACCTTTCTGGCTACATTACTTAAGTTGTCGAGTTGTGTCTTTGCGTCTTCTCCCACCCCACTTACTAGTGCTATGTCGTCTGCAAAGGCTAGGCAGTCCACTTGAGCCCTGTTGTCCTTTTTGTCCCCCAAATGGGTCTTTGGTATTCCCATTTCTTCGTTTATTGCTCTCCATTGCCTGGTCACTTCGTCCTGTGCTATAGTGAACAACAATGGTGACAATCCAATTTAGCGCCAGTCTTGATCTCAAATTCTTCTGACACTGCTCCTCTGAGTCTCAAATTTGCTTTTGTGTCTGTCAGAATTTCTTTTATGAGTTCCTGTGTAGTTCTATCAAGTCATCTGTTCTTCAGGATCATAACAAGAATCTGTCTGTAGAGGGAATCATATGCCTTTTTGAAGTCCACGAAGGTTATTACTCTCTTTTCGTTTTTTAATTCTCTAAATTCTATCAGTTGCTTCATGATAAATATATGTTCTATACAACGTCTTCCCTTCCTGAATCCCTTTTGGTAGTTGCCAACTGTACTTTATACCTTTTTTTCTACTTTCTTGAGCTATAATTTTGACAGCACCTTCTATCCTTTCTCTAACAGTGATATTCCTCTCCAGTTGTTTGTATCTCTCTTGTCCCCTTCTTATGTATTGGTATTACAATTGCATTCTTCCTTCCTTCTGACAATTTCTTTGTTCTCCAGATCTGGTGGATTATGTTAGTCATGTTGGCTATTGCTTTGTTGCCTCTCCACATTATAATCTTAGCTGCTATACCACCTTCTCCAGTTGCCTTATTATTTTTTATATCGATTATGGAATGTGTGACTTCATCCCTGGTTGGAGGGCGTGGCCCTCTCTCTTCTGTGTCAGTCCCCAGTTCCAGCTCGTCTTCAGGTGGTTCACAGTTCAGCAGGTCGTGAAAGTACTCTGAAAAAATCCGACAGTTCTCTTTCGCACTAACAGCCATCTCCCCTTTCTTATCTCTTATAAACATTTCTCTATCCTTGTATCCTATCAGACTCTTTTTGAATTTCCCGAAAAAGTAACTGCTATTGTTTCTCCTGAAGCTGGTCTCAGTCTCGTCCAGTTCTTGCTTCATCTTCTATCTTCTCTTCCATCTTGTTGCTCAGTCCGCATCCTTTCTTGCTCCTGAGAAAACCTCCTATACTTCCAGGTTCTTCTTGCTGCTCCCGTCTCTCCAGGCTTTCCTGTGAGTCTCTACCGCTTCCTCACATTCCATGTTCCACCACCAGTGCTTCCGTTTCTTTTCTTCCTTTCCCCATAGTTCAACCTGTTTCGCCATATTTCGCTTCATGTAGTCCCATTCACTGAATGATTCAATTCTTTCCTCATATCTGGATCGATTATGTCTTAATTTGTCTCGGTCTACCTTCATGTTTTCTGTTCTTCTATTCGTCTGTGGCAGTCTGTCCCTGTTTAGAATCCAAAGGCACTTAACTTCTGTAAGATAGTGATCCGATTCTAATCTTGTGTTCTTGCTGACCTTTTTGTTCATGTTCTCTTTAGCGTTTGTCCAGCTGATCGGTATGTGGTCGATGTGGAATTCCCCAAGGCGGGTGCATGTGTTTGCCTAAGTTGTTTTTCTTACACGGTTTGGCCCTGAAGTGGGTGTTGTCATCAGTCTCATTCTGTCTTCTCGATACAATTCAATTAGTAATTCTCCATTTTTATTTGTCCACTGGTGTGCAGGGTACTCGCCCATTATTCCTTTTGTTGCTTCTCTCTTCCAAGCTGTGCATTATAAACTCCTACGAATATCTTTAGACGTGTATATGGTATATGGAGGAACTACATGATACACTGAAGTGTATCATTTAGTGCCTCCCAGACACTGACTGACTTTCTCGTCTTTCCTGTTCTTGTCATTTGTAGCTGCATGTCCATTTATTATTGTGTACTTTTTGTCCCCTGCTCAAAATGTCAGTGTTGATATCCTTTCTGACCTGTTATTCATTTCAGTTATGCCATCCTCGTATCTCCCATCTACTATTAACTCCAAACCAAAGCATCTACGTGCATGTATTTCTTTTCCCACTCTAACACCTGATTTCCCTTTCAGAAATATGAAGCCTTCTGACTCCACTGTATCTTCGTCAGTGTATCTTGTTTCTTGCATCGCTAATATTCGTATGCTTGCCTCTTTCATCTCATCTATTACCTGTTTAAGTCTACCAGTCTTAATCATTGTCTGTACATTTATGGTTCCAATTCTGAAAGCCTTTTTAGTTTCAGTCTTCTTTGAGGGTCTTGGGAGATCCGACTCTTCGCATATGCACTTTTTGGCAGGTCCCACAGAATCCGAATGCCTGCTTGCGTCGACCTTAGTCAGTTCCTTATTGTTGTAGTGTATTACCTTTACGTCTTTTGTAATGTTCTTTCTCATGTCTTTAACCAACAGTTCCAGTCTATGACTAAATATCTTTAACACTCCCATTCATGATCTCTTCAGCCTACTATGTGCTGGTTCAAAACTACATTAGGCTGTTTGTGCACGTCATACATGTTATTGTTCGAACGGGATTGTTGCCTGTCCATCCAATTAGGGTCTTTATGCTGCTATGGTTGGTAGAGGAAACCGTCGCACAGATTTGTTCGCTATGCTCTGTCTGTTCGCCTTCTTAAAGATAAATACACTTCTGGAAATTGAAATAAGAACACCGTGAATTCATTGTCCCAGGAAGGGAAAACTTTATTGACACATTCCTGGGGTCAGATACATCACATGCTCACACTGACAGATCCAGAGGCACATAGACACAGGCAACAGAGCATGCACAATGTCGACACTAGTGCAGTGTATATCCACCTTTCGCGGCAATGCAGGCTGCTATTCTCCCATGGAGACGATCGTAGAGATGCTGAATGTAGTCCTGTGGAACGCCTTGCCATGCCATTTCCACCTGGCACCTCAGCTGGACCAGCGTTCGTGCTGGACTTGCAGACCGCGTGAGACGATGCTTCGTCCAGTCCCAAACATGCTCAATGGGGGACAGATCCGGAGATCTTGCTGGCCAGGGCAGTTGACTTACACCTTCTAGAGCACGTTGGGTGGCACGGGATACATGCGGACGTGCATTGTCCTGTTGGAACAGCAAGGTCCCTTGCCGGTCTAGGAATGGTAGAACGATGAGTTCGATGACGGTTTGGATGTACCATGCACTATTCAGTGTCCCCTCGATGATCACCAGAGGTGTACGGCCAGTGTAGGAGATCGCTCCCCACACCATGATGCCGGGTGTTGGCCCTGTGTGCCTCGGTCGTATGCAGTCCTGATTGTGGCGCTCACCTGCACGGCGCCAAACACGCATACGACCATCATTGGCACCAAGGCAGAAGCGACTCTCATCGCTGAAGACGACACGTCTCCATTTGTCCCTCCATTCACGCCTGTCGCGACACCACTGGAGGCGGGCTGCACGATGTTGGGGCGTGAGCGGAAGACGGACTAACGGTGTGCGGGACCGTAGCCCAGCTTCATGGAGACGGTTGCGAATGGTCCTCGCCGATACGCCAGGAGCAACAGTGTCCCTAATTTGCTGGGAAGTGGCGGTGCGGTCCCCTACGGCACTGCGTAGGATCCTACGGTCTTGGCGTGCATCCGTGCGTCGCTGCGGTCCGGTCCCAGGTCGACGGGCACGTGCACTTTCCGCCGACCACTGGCGACAACATCGATGTACTGTGGAGACCTCACGCCCCACGTGTTGAGCAATTCGGCGGTACGTCCACCCGGCCTCCCGCATGCCCACTATACGCCCTCGCTCCAAGTCCGTCAACTGCACATACGGTTCACGTCCATGCTGTCGCGGCATGCTACCAGTGTTAAAGACTGCGATGGAGCTCCGTATGCCACGGCAAACTGGCTGACACTGACGGCGGCGGTTTACAAATGCTGCACAGCTAGCGTCTTTCGACGGCCAACACCGCGGTTCCTGGTGTGTCCGCTGTGCCGTGCGTGTGATCAATGCTTGTACAGCCCTCTCGCAGTGTCCGGAGAAAGTATGGTGGGTCTGACACACCGGTGTCAATGTGTTCTTTTTTCCATTTCCAGGAGTGTATATACCAGCTGGAAAACATTACTATTAGAGCACAAAAAGCGGATATATCTCCCCTAAAAAGACTGACAGAAAAGTGTGGAAACAGCTGTTTCAGTCGTCATTCCGCCTTTCACAGTAAAAATTTTGGCGTGTGATCAAAACAGATGTCTTTTAAGACAGAATAATCAAAATCCAGTTGCCCAGTGTCTCATTGTAGTCAGGCAGTAGTAGCCGACCGAGGCAGACGCAGCAACAGGGAAGTAACCTCTTTTGTGACATTTACGAGTTCCTAACCAGGATCTCCTCCCACCCCCCCAATGAACCATGGTCCTTGGTGGGGATTTGCGTGCCTCAACGATACAGATAGCTATACCGTAGGTGCAACCACAACGGAGGGGTATCTTTTAAGAAGCCAGACAAACGTGTGGTTCCTGAAGAGGGGCAGCAGCCTTTTCAGTAGTTGCAGGGGCAACAGTCTGGATGATTGACTGATTTGGCCTTGTAACACTAACCAAAACGGTCTTGCTGTGCTGGTACTGCGAACGGCTGAAAGCAAGGGGAAGCTACAGCCGTAATTTTTCCCGAGGGCATGCAACTTTACTGTATGATTAAATGATGACGACGTCCTCTTGGGTAAAATATTCTGGAGGTAAAATAGTCCCCCATTCGGATCTCTGGACGGGGACTACTCAAGAGGACGTTGTTATCCGGAGAAAGAAAACTGGCGTTCTACGGATCGGAGCGTGGAATGACAGATCCCTTAATCAGGCAGATAGGTTAGAAAATTTAAAAAGAGAAATTGATAGGTTAAAGTTAGATATAGTGGGAATTAGTGAAGTTCGGTGGCAGGAGTAACAAGACTTTTGGTCAGATGAATACAGGGTTATAAACACAAAATTAAATAGTGGTCATGCAGGAGTAGGTTTAATAATGAATAAAAAAAATAGAAGGGCGGGTAAGCTACTACAAAGAGCATAGTGAACGCATTGCTATGGGGAAGATAAAAACAAAGCCCATGCCTACTACAATAGTACAAATTTTGCCAACTAGCTCTGCAGATGATGAAGAAATTTATGAAATGTATGATGAGATAAAATAAATTATTCCGGTAGTGAAGGGAGATGAAAATTTAATGGTCATGGGTGACTACAATTCGACAGTAGGAAAAGGAAGAGAAGGAAACGTAGTAGGTGAATATGGATTGGGGCCAAGGAATGAAAGAGGAAGCCGCCTAGTAGAATTTTGTACAGAGCATAACTTAATCATAGCTAACACTTGGTTCAAGAATCATGAAAGAACGTTGTATACATGAAAAAACTCTGGAGATACTAAAAGGTTTCAGATAGATTATATAATGGTAAGACAGAAATTTAGAAACCAGATTTTAAATTTTAAGACATTTCCAGGGCCAGATGTGGACTCTGACAACAATCTATTGCTTATGAACTGTAGATTACAACTGAAGAAACTGCAAAAAGGTGGGAATTTAAGGAGATGAGACCTGGATAAGCTGAAAGAACCAGAGGTTGTACAGAGTTTCAGGGAGACCATAAGGGAACAATTGACAGGAATGGGGAAAAGCAATACAGTAGAAGAAGAATTAGTAGCTTTGAGGAATGAAATAGTGAAGGCAGCAGAGGATCAAGTAGGTAAAAAGACGAGGGCTAGTAGAAATCCTTGGTTAACAGAAGAGATACTGAATTTAAATGATGAAATGAGAAAATTCAAAAATGCAGCAAGTGAAGCAGGCAAAAAGGAATACAAACGTCTCAAAAATGATATCGACAGGAAGTGCAAAATGGCTAAGCAGGCATGGCTACAGGACAAATGTAAGGATGTAGAGTCTTGTCTCATGAAGGGTAAGATAGATACTGACTACAGGAAAATTAAAGAAAACTTTGGAGACAAGAGAACCACTTGCAAGAATATCAAGAGCTCAGATGGAGTACTAAGCAAAGAAGGGAAAGCGGAAAGGTGGAAGGAGTATATAGAGGGTCTATACAGGGGCGATGTTCTTGAGGGCAATTTTTTGGAACTGGAAGAGGAGGTAGATGAAGATGAAATTGGAGATATGATACTGCGTGGAAAGTTTGACAGAGCACTGAAAGACCTAAGTCAAAACAAGGCCCCCGGAGTAGACAACATTCCATTAGAACTACTGACAGCCTTGGGAGAGCCAGTCCTGACAAAACTCTACTATCGTGTGAGCAAGATGTATGAGACAGGCCAAATTCCCTCAGACTTCAAGAAGAATATAATAATTTCAATCCCAAAGAAAGAAGGTGTTAACAGATATGAAAATTACCAGAGGCACAATACTAACGCGAATTCTTTACAGACGAATGGAAAAACAGGTAGAAGCCGACCTCGGGGAAGATCAGTTTGGATTCTGTAGAAATGTTGGAACACGTGATGCAATACTGACCCTACGACTTATCTTAGAAGAAAGATTAAGGAAAGGCAAACCTATGTTTCTAGCATTTGTAGACTTAGGGAAAACTTTTGACAATGTTGACTGGAATACTCTCTTTCAAATTCTGAAGGTGGCAGGGGTAAAATACAGGGAGCGAAAGGCTATTTACAATTTGTACAGAAATCAGATGGCAGAATAAGAGTCGAGTGACAGGAAAGGCAAGCAGTGGTTTGGAAGGGAGTGAGACAGGGTTGTAGCCTCTCCCCGATGCTATTCAATCTGTATATTGAGCAAGCAGTAAAGGATAAGTAAAGATAAGTTTGGAGTAGGTAATAAAATCCATGGAGAAGAAATATAAACTTTGAGGTTCGCTGATGACATTGCAATTCTGTCAGAGACATCAAAGGACCTGGAAGAGCAGCTGATCGGAATGGACCGTGTCTTGAAAGAAGGGTATAAGATGAACATCAACAAAAACAAAACGAGGATAATGGAATGTAGTCGAATTAAGTCGGGTGATGGTGAGGGAATTTGATTAGGAAATGAGACACTTAAAGTAGTAAAGGGGTTTTGCTATTTGGGGAGGGAAATAACTGATGATGGTTGAAGTAGGGCGGATATAAAATGTAGACTGGCAATGGCAAGGAAAGTGTTTCTGAGGAAGAGAAATTTGTTAACATCGAGTATTGATTTAAGTGTCAGGAACTAGTTTCTGAAAGTATTTGTATGGAGTGTAGCCATCTATGGAAGTGAAACATGGACGATAAATAGCTTGGACAAGATGAGAATAGAAGCTTTCGAAATGTGGTGCTACAGAAGGATGCTGAACATTAGATGGGTATATCCCATAACTAATGAGGAGGTATTGAATAGAATTGGGGAGAAGAGGAGTTTGTGGCACAACTTGACTAGAAGACGGATCGGTTTGTAGGACATATTCTGAGGCATCAAGGGATCACCAATTTAGTACTGGAGGGCAGCGTGGAGGGTTAAAATCGTAGAGGGAGACCAAGAGATGAATACACTAAGCAGATTCAGGAGGATGTATGCTGCAGTAGGTACTGGGAGATGAAGAGGCTTGCACAGGATAGAGTAGCATGGAGAGCTGCATCAAACCTGTCTCAGGACTGAAGACAACAACAACTACAACCAGGATCAAATTTCTCTGTATCATCTGTGTGCTTTAATAGTTTAGTTTCTTGAGTTTCTGCGTATAAATTCAATATCTAATAGCCAGAGTTGCCGCATTTTCATTTGCGTCGGAAAGTAAACCGATTTTCGACATATAACAAGTTCCTAATCAGGGGAAAATTATTTAGTTTCACTTGAGTGCTTCGGTAGTTAGGTTTTTGAATATCTGAATATTACTAGACACGGTTCATGCGTTTATGTCAGGTCTACAGTAGAGTTGAGAAGCACGTGCCGATAGTCAGTTTGTCTGCATAGTTTAGTTTTCCACAGCGCCCATAAGCCCCAACACACCACACCACTAGTTTTCCACAGTCTTTAGTATGGACAGGGACTGCGATTTTTGTCTGCGGATGCGAGCTCAGTCGGTGACACTTCGCTCTCAGTTTCAGGCTGTGATGGCTTCGGTTACACAGCTTGAGGCTGCAGTGGATGGGCACCACTGTTGTTGGACTGGCGTGAGGATTCAACGGCTTTCCGTCACGTCCGAGTCCTCTGATCGGTCCTCGCCGGTAGCCAACCCAATTACTGCTCTCACCAAGGCTGATCCCTCACCTGTGGTAGAGTGGGAAGTCGCCCAGGGGCGCAGCAGGCGGTGAAAGACTTCCCAGCCGCACGTAAGGCCTTTGCGGTTTCTCTGACAAACAGGTTCCAGCTGTCTGTAGCTGATAATGTCGTTGAGCCAGATGCTGTCGCCTGTCCTGTTTCAGAGGAAACCACTCAGCCTGCAATATCCGGGAAATCGCAAGGGTGGGATTACTGGCAGTTGGGAGCTCCAATGTTAGGTGCGTTTTGGGGCCCCTTAAGAACTTGGCTGACGGGAAGGGAAAGAAAACCAACGTGTGCATACCGGGTGGAGACATTCCAGATGTGAAAAGGGTCCTCCAGGATGCCATGAAGAGCACAGGGTTTAGACAGCTGCAGGTGGTTGCCCACGTCGGTACCAATGATGTGTATCACTCTGGATCAGAAGAGCTTCTCTGTGGTTCCGAACGGACCGAAGTGGTAAAGGCTGCCAGTCTTGGTTACAAGATGAAAGCAGAGCTGACCATTTGCAGCGTAGTCGACAGGACAGATTGCGGACCTCTGGAACAGAGCCGAGTGGAGAGTCTGAATCAGAGGCTCACGGTTGTGCGATCTAGAGGCTGCAGATTTCTCGACTTGCGCCAAACGGTGGTTTGGTTTCAGGTTCCGCTGAATAGGTCAGGTGTTCACTATACGCAGTAGGCGGCTACTCGTGTACCAGGGGCTGTGTGGCGTGGAATGGGCGGCTTTTTAGGTTAGAGGGTCTCGGGAAAATCTCTGGAAAACACTAGAATGGCTTCAGTCACAAAGGGTGCAGAGTGAACACAGGAAGAACGTAGATACAGCTGTGTAGGGAAAGTATCAGAGCTCCAAGCGCTAATAGAAAGCACTGATGCTCAAATCGTTATAGGCACTGAAAGCTGGCTAAAGCCGGATATAACCTCAGCCGAAATTTGTGCGACGAACCTAACGGTGTTCCGATAGGATAGGCTAAATACGGTTGGCGGTGTCGTGCTTGTTGATGTGAGAAGTAGTTTAACATGTCACGAAATTGAAGTAGATACTTCCTGTGAGTTAGTATGGGAAGAGATCATTGTTGGCAACTGGAATAAAATAATTGGATACTTTTACCAACCTCCCAATTCAGATGGTACAGTTGCTGAAAAGTATAAAGAAAACTAGAGTTTGATTTCAAACACGAACCCGACTCATACGATAACACTTGGTAGCGACTTTAATGTACCCTCGATATGTTGGAGAAAATACATGTGTAATTCCGGAGATACGCATTAAATATCATCCGAAATTGTGCTTAACGCATCCTCTGAAAATTATTTCGAGCAGTTACTTCATGAGCTCACGCGAATAGTAAACGGTTGTGAAAACACACTTGTTCTCTTAGCAGCAAATAACCCTGAGTAAATAAAAAGTATCAAAACCGATACAGGTATTAGTAAACGCAGGGTTGTCGTAGAAATACTGAATTTTGTGATCTCCAAATCCTCGACAAATAAGCGAAAAATATACCTATTCAAAAAAGCATATAAAAATTCACTTGACGCCTTGCTGAGAGACAATCGCTACTCATTTCAAATTAATAATGAAAGTGTAGAACAGATGTGGCTTACATTCAAAGAAATAGTATAGGTAGCAATTGAGAGATTTATATTAAATAAATTAACAAACGACGGAGCAGATCCTCCTTGGTACACAAAACGGGCCAGAACACTGTAGCAGAAACAACGAAGGAAACATGCCAAATTTCAACAGACGCAAAGTCACCAAGATTGGCGATCTTTTAGAGAAGCTCGAAATTTAGCACGGACTGCAATCCGAGATGCTTATAATAGTTTTCACAACGAAACTTTGTCTCGAAACCTAGCCGAAAATCCAAAGAGATTCTGGTCGTATGTAAAGTATGTTAGCGGCAATAAATAATCAGTGCCTTCTTTGAGCGATAGCAATGGAGATACTATCGAAGACAGTGCTGCCAAGACAGAGTTACGGAACACAGCCTTCCGAAATGCCTTCACAAAAGAAGACGAATTAAATATTCCAGAATTCGGATCGAGAACCGCTGCCAACATGAGTAACATAGAAGTAAATATACTCCGAGTAGTGAAGCATCATAAATCACTTAATAAATGCAAGTCTTCCGGTCTAGACTGTATACCAATTCGGTTCCTTTCGGAGTATGCTGATGCATTAGCTCCATACTTAACAATCATATACAACCGTTCGATCGACGAAAGATCCGTACCAATAGACTAGAAAGTTGCACACGTCCCACCAATATTCAAGAAAGCTAGAAGGAGTAATCTACTACATTACAGGCCCATATTGTTAACGTCGATATGCAGCAATATTTTAGAACATATATCTAGTTTGAACGTTACGAATTAGCTCGAAGAAAATGGCCTATTGTCACACAGTCAACGTGAGTTTAGAAAACATCGTTCCTTTGAAACTCAACTAGCTCTTTATTCACATAAAGTGTTGAGTGCTATTGACAAGGGATTTCAGATATATTCCGTATTTCTGGATTTTCGGGAGGCTTTTGACACTGTACGGCTCGTAGTGAATTTACGTGCTTATGGAATAACGTCTCTGTTATGTGCCTCGATTTGTGATTCCCTCTCAGGGAGGTCACAGTTCGTAGTAATTGACGGAAAGTCATCGAGTAAAACAGAAATGATTTCTTGCGTTGCCCAAGGTAGTGTTATACGCTCTTTATCTATACAAACGATTTGGGAGACAATCTGAGCAGCCATCTTCGGTTGTTTGTAGATGACACTGTATCTACTAATAAAGTCAATAGATCATATCCAATTTCAAAACGATTTAGAAGAAATATCTGAATGGTGTGAAATTTGGCAGTTGACCCTAAATAACTAAAAGTGGGTGTTCATCCACATGAGTGCTAAAAGGAACTCATTAAACTTCGGTTACACGATAAACCAGTCTAATCTAAAAGTGGTAAATTCACCTAATCACGTAGGTATTACAATTTCGAACAACTGAATGAAATTGGAAGGAACACATAGAAAAAGTTGTGGGGAAGGCTAACCAAACAATGCATTTTATTGAAAGGACACTTAGAAAATGTAACAGACCTACTAAATAGACTGTCTATACTACGCTTGTCCGTCCTCTATTAGAACACTGCTGGGGTTGTGTGGGATCCGTACCAGGTAGGACTGACCGAGTACATGGAAAAATTTCAAAGAAAGGCAGCACGTTTTGTATCATCGCGAAATATGGGAGAGAGTGTCAAAGAATCATACAGGATTTGGGCTGGAAATCATTAAAAGAAAGGCGTTTTCCATTGCGACGCAATCTTCTCACGAAATTCCAATAACCAACCTCCTCCTCCGAATGCGAAAATATTTTCTTGACGCCATCCTACATGGGGAGGAACGATCACCACGATAAAATAGGGGAAATCAGAGCTCTTACGGAAATATGTAGGTGTTCATTCTTTACGCTGTACATGTGATTGGAATAATAGAGATTTGTGAAGGTAGTTCGATGAACGCTCTGCCAGGCATTTAAATGTGATTTGCAGAGGATCCATGTAGAGGTAGAAGTAGTTCAAGCTACATACTCTGCATCTCCCTCTCACTGACACTGTCTCCCTCTTCTCTCATTGATTTACAGTATATCCCACTACCCCTGTGTCCTCTTTCACTTAGGCTGCCTCCTTTTGTCTTTCTTTCCCACTGCCATTGTCTCCACCATACCTGGGAGCTCAAGCATTGTGATGCATCTAACTTGGTTTTACCTCTATACCCACACTGCAATACTTAGAATCAGTATCGATTATATCTGCTTCATGTAACTTCTGTGTTTTCCTATGTGTAAAGCAGTATCTGTGTTTCTATATTCTTTTGTTCAACACATGCAGAATAATTGTTTTTATTTTGCGTAAAATTATTTAACAAGTATTAATTTGTGAATGTAAGTTACAAAACTATGTTGTTTTATAGGGGTGATACATACGTCAAAGTACTGTGTGTAGAACTGATTCATGCATAGGGAACATAGAATAAACTAAATGTAAAATGTGGACAGAAGCTGGTCTGCAAGACAAAACTTTAGGCAGGAATGTAAAAGGTTTGGCCCAAAGTACCATAGAAAGTCTTGGAAGTCCATATAGTGAGTAACCTGCATTCAGATAATCAACATCTTGCTAAATGAGGCAAGCATAGCAGCAAGATTGAATTAATTATGCCGTGATGTGTACGTGTATTTGTTTTCGGATTATGACATTTATTGGTTTGTCCATAATCATAAAATTCTGGCACCAAGAAGACAACCTAGAGAGCAGTTTGACTTCAATAGCCGTGACCATATATGACAACTTCATAATAATGCCACAGAAGATGGCTACTGTTATCACTTAGTCCCCAAGTAAAGTTTTGAGTTGTATTTATTTGAATGGTCCAGTAAGTTGGTTAATATGCGATAATAAGTGATATAATTTCTACTTTGTGTTAAGAACATTGACTTACTCCTTAGTCATTTACATGGACAGGTATCCTCTTCTTACTGATGTAGTAATTCCCTGAATCAAAGTAATTGAACTCTAGAGTCATTACTGTTTTAAAAGTATGTATTAACTTTTGTGGTGTAATAAAATTCTCAAGTGTTTAGTTATTCTATTGTTAAAATGCTACATGTGATCTGTTAAGTGAATAGCTGAAGTACTCAAATAGAACGAGCGCAAAGGAAAAGGCCTAATTAGAGTACTTAATTTTGTTTTTTGTTTAGATCTTTGCTCAACACTAAAAGTAACAGAACAGAGATGTGATTATTAGGAGCAGTAACAGGCCATCTCATTTTAGAAGCCAACACAATTTTCATTTACTGTGCAGGTTTGTAACTGTTCTTTATAAGTATCAGGTTACCTTCCATTCAGAAGGCTGTTGCACACAGCGACTGTTATATGGGCTTTTAAATAATAGATTTCAGCTATCAGTCGTCTTTCTAATTTTTTTTATTTTATTGGCAGATTTAGATTTCAGCTAGAAACTAGCAATTCTCAATGCACTGTCATTTGTGATCAATGCATGTAATGCCTGTTGGTCGGGCTTCATTCGTAGTTCATTGACTACTCAATTGAATACTCAATGAACTGTGGACGAAGTCCGACCAACAGGCATTACATGCATTGATCAAAATTGATAGTGCATTGAGAATGGCTAGTTTCTAGCTGAAATCTAGATCTGCCAATAAAATAAAATAAATTTAAAAAGACGACTGACATCTGAAATCTATTGTTTACAAGTTTTTATAAATATATTTGTGTATGTAAGTGTATCCTTAATCCAATTCATTTGAAGTGGTAGTTCTGAACCCAGTCAGCAGATAAATCAGTTATGAGTCCTCTATCAAATGTTGAGTCAATAGTTTAGTTATTCTTATAGTGACAGTTTTTATGAAGTCAGTACTCATTCTGGAGCATTTGTGTTCTTGTGAATACGACAAATTCAGGACGCCATGTTCGACATATGCTTTACATAATGCAAACAATGTGTCCTCCAAATATAAACATTTAGTAATCATATCAGTTAGCACTACAGTTAATTATTCTATATTACTGTATTTCAATTGTATAGCCGTAAAGCTGCTTCATGTGAAATTTAGCTATGCACCTCCTTTATTATGTGGTACTATGTGATGAACATTATCTTTCTTGCCTTGAAACAGGGTACATTAGTGAGAGGTAGTTTGTTGTCAAGACATTTTAAGCTTTTATCTGTGCTGCTCATGATTAGCAGTACTTGCTGGATTGTGCTATTGTTTCATGTCCAATTGACAAAGTAGATGTTACTCCCAAGTAAAGTCTCATACAACAGCTATGTTTCCTGAGTAACAGTATCCTACTTTGCATAACGTTCCCCAAATAGGTTACAGCCGCTTCTCATTTAGAAAAGTACAGGTATACTGTGCGACTTACACAGAATTGTTTCGATCCCACTAATACAACTAATGATCTCTGTCAACAGGTATTCCTTCTGTTAACGAAAGTTTGTCCAATTAACTACCATTATCTCAAAATCTCGATCAAATTACTAGGGGTTTACACATAATAACATATAGTGTTAAAACGAGTTTAAAATTTCGGTCCAAAATACACCCTCTCCTGTACCTACGAGTCTCACTGCTTTTATCTCCAACCATATCTCTTTCTCCTTTAATGCCACCGTCTCTCAGTGACCATCAATATTTCTGCTGTCTTTGGTTCCAACTGCTATTGCCTTAACCCATCTGTCGTCTTTCATTGCCATTTTCTCACTCACCATCTCTGTCAGTCAGTCTCGCCGTAATTCTTCCTCAGTACAAAAAAGTGCGTATATATCCCCATTCCAAAAGTTTTGGTGAATACGTCGGAATGAGGATTGAGGCAGCTGGTTTAAAATTTTCTGTCAGTCCTTTACAGAGAAACATAATCGCCCTTTCCGTGCTCTGACAGAAGCAGTTTTCAGCTTGTCCCCATGTTTTCCCTGCGCTAGCAGGCTGTGCTGCTTATATAAAACTAATTCTTTTGGTCAGTCAAGGTTTGACAGTTTATTTATATACAGAGACACATTTGTTACTTTGACATTTACAAAGAATAAAGAAGTATGCATAGCATAAGATTAACACCAAATGGTTTCCTTTGCATTTTTGCAGAATATTTTGCTTACCGATCATAATCCACCGGAAACGTCCGAATTGATTTGTGGCGTAAAACAATAAAAAATCTCAGATATATTTACCTGAATTTGCAGCATTCCAAGTTTACGTAATTTTTGGCTGGCATTTTAAGCTCTTTACGAGCATGTATGGCCCATTAGTCCATTTTTTGTCACTGTAATACCACTTTGGATGTAATTCTAAGGTGCGAAGGGGGCATTATACAGAGAGAGCACTTCCATGCTGGTTATAAACGTAGTTTCTTGCCCTCATGACCCTTTCGATGACCCTAGAAACCTTTCCGTGGGTTCACTGCGTCAGTTAAAAGTGCATTTGTATCTAAAACTGGTTATTACGTGCATATTTCAAGTGTATATTTTACGTGCATAAGTATGGTGACTTTGAAAACATGGTTCAAATGGCTCTGACTAGAACTTAGAACTACTTAAACCTAACTAACCTAAGGACATCACACACATCCATGGCCGAGGCAGGATTCGAACCTGCGACGGTAGCAGTAGCAAGGCTCCGTACTGAAAAGCCTAGAACCGCTTGCCCACCGAGGCCGGCGGTAACTTTGAATATCTGGGTTACGGTAATGGATAACTATACTGGAAAAAAGTTTCAAAATTTCCAGAGACTACTGTATTAAGAACATAAAATATTTACATTTTCTACTATCTGCCTTACATAGAAATTATAGGAGGGGTTCCGAAAAATCTCAGCTTTTTTCGATTTTCTCAGGAACTACAAACCAACAAATAGTGCTTTTATAAGCCACTAAATGTCCACGCTAGACCACACCTAATTCAAAATAACGAACGATTTGTTCAGTTTGCGTATGCTGGAGGAAGTGTGTACTGTTTAAATTTCATCCTGTACTGTAGGATGATCAATCTTCTGATGAGTATGCAAATGGTCGCTAGGCCAAACGCCATCCAAAACACCTCACTGCTTATCTCTGTGATCGACAGAATCCGAGATATGAGCCTCTCAAAATCGTATTTTCGCGAGCGGCTTTTTGGAACATATTGATACCGTGCACTGTCGTGCATGGACCAAATGACCGAAATGTTGTTGTAATCAACGTCCTTAACACTTGACATCTTATTTAAGAAAACTGGTGAGTCCACATACGAGCATCTTTTCACGTATCGGCCATGTTTATAAGTCATATACCTGTAAAGTTCTTTGGAACTTCTTGAACTATTTAGACGAATATTGTGTACTTATACAAGACAGAGATGTAGGATGTCTAGCCTATGCGAAAAGCAACCTAATTGCTACATTTAGGACACTGTAACCTCTCTGATTTACAGGAGACAATGTTTTTTGTTTGTGTAGTACTTTGAGACATTCATATTTGTATTTTATGAACACTAATAAATTACTGCCATTCATGTACGATTCACTGCAGTGCACTCTTGTGGTTTGTTATGAATGCTTTGCTACTCGAATTAACGTGAATAATATGATGCCCTGTGCCAGGTTTCTTATGCATGTGTATAACAAGATGCTGTATCCCAGGCATCAGCTGGCATCTCATCAGCCTTCTCTGAGAAGAAATCAAGTAACAAGGGAGAATGTACACTTTACGTTCAATGACTGTATCTTACAGGGATATCAGCAAAATTCTTTTGCGAAACGCAATAAGAACAATGCACTGTTATCATTGTAACTTCATTATTTATCCTGGCAGTTGAGGTTGATAGCCTAAATGTAGATGCAAGTGCCTGCTTGTCCATGCCCATTAGTTGTACAAGGGTGAGTCAAGTGAAAACATTAAATTTGTAATAACAAATCCGAATTTCGCGCCGTTATCCTGCAAGTTGGTAAGCGTGATAGAAACAGCGTGCAGCATGGCCTGTAGGTGGCAGCATAGTACAGATGCACACATACCGTCGCAGTATCAGTACCCACTAGCGACTTGCACCCGGGAAGAACAGCATTCTGTCATTCGGTTTTAGCGTCGTGAAGATGTGAAACCTATTGAAATTCATTGACGAATGAAGGTTGAGTACGGTGATACATGTTTGTCGCAGCAGCTAGTCTACGAATGGAGTAGGAAGTTCGCAAATGGTGTGACTTCAGTGGAAGATGCTCCTAGTCCAGGTCAGGCACAAGGAGTTGTGACTCCACAGAACATTGCAGCAGTTGAAGCCATAGTGAAGGAAAACCGCCGAGTGACACTGTATGACATTGCAGCATGTTTACAGATTAGTCATGGATCAGCACACCACATTGTGCATGGTGTGCTCCAGTTTCACAAAGTGTCTAAAAGATGGGTGCCACGGCAGCTGACTCCTGGAATGAAGAATTTCTTATGCGCTTTGAACGAGAAGGTGATGGCTTCCTTGCAAGAATCGTTACTGGGGACGAAACCTGGGTTCACTTCCACCAACCGGAAACGAAGAGAGCGAGCAAGGAATGGCGCTATTCCTCATCACCAAAACCAAAGAAGTTTCGAACAGAACCATCAGCAGGGAAGGCTATGCTGACAATCTTTTGAGACGAAAAAGGTGTTATTTTGGAGCACTACATGCCTAGAGGGACAATTGTCACCAGTGCATCACACATAGATGTCCTAAAAAATCATCTGCGGCCTGCTATCAAATCAGAGCGACGTGGATTACTATCAGCAGGTGTCCTTTTGCAGCATGACAGTGCAACGCCCCACACTGCTCGTACAGAAGTTGCAACAATCACAGACCTGCATTTTGAGTGTCTTCCTCATCCACCATACTCACCAGACCTTGCTCCCTAGTCATTTCCATATGTTGGGACCACTCAAAGACGCTATGAGAAGAAAGAAGTTCGGTTCTAATGAAGAGGTACGCCACGTGGTGCATGTGTAGTTGCGCGGACTGCCAAAAGAATATTTTTTTAAAGGAATTTATGCACTTTGTAAGCGCTGGAGGGCTTACATAGAGAGTGGGGGCGATTATGTTGAAAAGTGAAACAGCTTTGTGCCACTTCTGCACAATAAATAATATCTAAAAATTAGTTACGGTTTTCGTTTGACTCACCCTCGTAATTTTTGTGGTCTGCGGTTGCAGAGCAGTAGAAAGGCGGAATGACGTGCTGTGAGCTGCACCCCCGCGTTATGACGCCAGAGGACGAGGCGAGGGAGCTGGAGGGGGACCCCCTGGACTGGGTGCCGCCTGAGGAGCTGCAGCGGTGCAGTGAGGTGGCCGCCTTCTACGACGGCGCTGCGGTCCTCCTTACGGGCGCCACCGGCTTCGTCGGCAGCCTCGTACTCGAGAAGCTGCTGCGCTCCTGCCCCGGTGTCTCCGCGGTCTACGTGCTCGTCAGGGACAAGAAGGGCGTGCCGCTGCGGGAGCGGCTGCGCTCTCACCTGGAGACTGTGGTAATGTGCGCCTGTGTCCGTAACGCGGTGTGCAGCACCGGAAAACTTCATATATCGATACACCTTAACACAGTTAAGTGGAAAAAGAGACAATTTGCGCCATCATGGCGTAAAAGTGCGCATTTCAGCAACAATGATGTGTGGAAATTGTTCAAAACAAAACCAAGCAAATGTGCAATTATTTGCGCGAGTTAGTTTTGAAAGTCGGCCACATTAGTACATGTTGAATGTAACGGTTCTTTGAAGATGGGGTAATGTGCTTGCTTCGACATTTACCTGCCAAATTTATATCCATATACATTAACTCTTATGCTCATTAGTGTCACGTCCAACATGGTAACACGCAAGTAGCTTACTGCAGTATTCCAACAGTTAGGAGCAATAAGGAGTGGTTGTGCATTTTTCCACGCGAAATAACTCTGAAGCGATGGCAGTATACTGTTTGAGGAATGACATCAGATGCTATAACAGCACAGTTACTCAAAAAAGCTCAACATATGTCGTAAAGAATGTAAATACTAACCATGAAAAGTGGCGTTGTATCTTCATATTCATTTCTATTACCATGACTTCATTCTCATACACTGCCCTAATGGGCAAGAGGGTTTCTTACCAACTTTCCTTACATTCATGACTTCACAACCCACGACTCCTAACTATGATATCATCATAACGTCACATACAATCCCCCTTTCTATTATCTCATTGTGCATCCCTCTCAGACATGCCCCAGTCTTGAAAATAGACCAATCAGAGACCTTTTAAGCATCTTAGGCCATACCACGTCGGAAGTCAGAGTTTCTAGGGCAAAACACACACATTATACCTTCCTCAATAACAGCCTATTATCTTACCAACCATTAAAACGAAACACCAAATCGCACCATAGTTGAAACTTCCTGGCAGATTAAAACTGTGTGCCGGACCGTGACTCGAACTCGGGACCTTTGCCTTTCGCGGGCAAATGCTCTACCATTTGAGCTACCCAAGCACCTCTCACGACCCGTCCTCACAGCTTAAATTCTGCCAGTACTTAGTCTCCTACCCTCCAAACTTCACACAAGCTCTTCTGCGAAACTTGCAAAACTAGCACTTCTGGAAGAAAGGATATTGCGGAGACATGGCTTAGCCGCAGACTGGGGGATGTTTCCACAATGAGATTTTCACTCTTCAGCGGAGTGTGCGCTGATATCAAATTTCCTGGCAGATTAAAACTGTGTGGCGGGACGAGACTTGAACTCGGGAACTTTGCCTTTCGCAGAAGAGCTCCTGTGAGGTTGGGAAGGTAGAAGACGAGGTACTGGCAGCATTGAAGGTGTGAGGACGAGTCGTGAGTCGTGCTTGGGTAGCTCAGATGGTAGAGCACTTGCCCGAAAGGCAAAGGTCCGTGTTCGAGTCTCGGTCCGGCACACAGTTTTAATCTGCCAGGAAGTTTCATATTAGCGCAAACGCCGCTGCAGTGTGAAAATCTCATTCCGCACCCTAGTTGTTTACCAACATTTAAAACGAAATACCGAATACCCATTTTTTTTCTCTGTACCTCCCACTTGCCCTCTATCTTTGTATCTCACTTAGTGCAAGACACTGTGAACGCGAAACATAATTATTTCCACTTCTGATATGTCTGTATTATTTACCAAAACACATATGACACTATAGCTCATATAATTTACACATAAAGCTGCCTGTCAATAAGCATAGAGCGATCGCTGTACTCCACGTGGGGGTAAGTCCCATATAAGTCCTCAAATTAAATATTTGCACACCTAAATTGTCTGTAGTGCTGTTCTGTAACGGTTCTCAAAACATATGGTAGCTAAAATAATATACTTTCCAAATGTCACACTGTTGTTATCATGTCTTAAACGTCTCTCAACATTCATATAGAATTTGAAAATACTGGTGTAACTTGTAGTATTTCCATGTGTAAACTGCTTGAAGATTATTATCAAGGCCGTCTCTAATGACCTCGTCGACGGGACGTTAAACACTAACCACCACCACCACAATACTACCAAGTGTCCCAGTCTTAATACCTAGTCTAAAATATGTAATGATATTGACAACACTGTTGTAAATATCAGTATTTTCACAATTATATTATTTATGAAAAATACGTAAGTATAAACACACAATTTTTAAGAAATGAAATTAGCGCATTTTAAACGTATGTATTACTGTTCCATAAATCACAGGCAGGTAAAATAGTGTGTCAACTACTGGAAGAGAAAGTTATTATGAAACCTGCGTTAGAAGCCTAAAACATGAATATGGACTGTAAAATGACTTTTCACAATGCTGTTTCCACATGTTAAATTTTTGTATTATTGTTCTATAACTGTATAAAAATAATATGTGAGCTATGGGAAGAGTGCATTTCTTGTGTAGCTTACAGCTTATGACTAAACCATAACTGTAGACTCCCAAATCACGTGTCACAATGCAGGAAGTTTCTCCCATGCACTCATTTTATTAAATAAATCTGTTCCTTAAAATGCAGAGATTTTTTATCATAAGAACACACACACACACACACACACACACACACACACATGCCTGGCTCTATTTTTCTGTTTATAAACTGTTTCACGCAGCATCAATGTGAATAAGCTTAAGCAGTAGCAGATACATTTCTGGTGTGGTGAATTCATACATATTTTCACATACTGATGCAAAACATTTATTAATGCAGCTAATTATGACCTCTTCTGTAGACTGTGTAGTTTGAACTGTAAGTTCCATAAATGTTGTCCATAATCTACAATTTTATATGAAGACCAGGACTTATTGCCAAAATCTGTGAAGAATTCTTCACCGTATTACATCAGATATTTACACAGTGGTCTAATAAACATTCAGATTGGTATAAGCTACGCATTTTTTCCATGTATCAGATATATAGCTGTATATATGACATAGAAATAAGAAAGGTTGTTTCCAAAATCTCGAACAGTTCTTGACTGATTTACCTTGGATTTACTCAAGTAAGCATTCAGATGCACATATTTTAGTACCTCAGATACGTAATCATATATATAAAACATATAAATGGAAAATGTTGTCAGCAACAGACTTGAAAGATCCTTAACCAATGTACTCCAAGTTTTTGCACAGTGCTCCAATATATATATATATATATATATATATATATATATATATATATATATATATATATATATATATATATATATATAAGAGAGGGGGGGGGCACGTTATGGGGTCCCTTAGGGACTTGGCTGACAAGAAGAGAAAGAAAAACCAATGTGCACTCTGCATACCGAGTGGAGTCACTCCAGATGTGATAAGGATCCTCCCGGATGCCATGAAGACCATAGGGTGCAGCCAACTGCAGGTAGTTACCCACGACGGTACCAATTACATGTGTCACTTTGGATCAGAAGAGATTCTCTGTGATTTCGAGCGGCTAACCTAAGTGCTAAAGCCTGCCAGTCTTGCTTACAAGATGTTGGGAAAGTACCAGAGCCCCATGCGCTAATAGAAATCGCTGATTCTCAAATCATTATAGGCACTGAAAGCAGGCTAAGGTCGGATATAAGCTCAGCCGAAATTTTTGCGAAGAACCTAACGGTGTTCCGAAATGATAGGCTAAACACCGTTGGCGGTGTGGTGTTTGTTGCTGTCAGAAGTAGTTTAACTTGTCACGAAATTGAATTAGATACTTCCTGTTAGTTATTATGGGCAAAGGTCATTGTAGTCAACCGGAATAAAATAATAATAGGATCCTTTTACCAACATCCCAATTCAGATGACACAGTTGCTGAAAAGTTCAAAGAAAACTTGAGTTTGATTTCAAACACGTTACCGACTCATACGATAATAGTTGGTGGTGACTAAATTTACCTTCTATATTTTGGCGAAAAAACATGTTTAATTCCGGAGGTACGCATAAAATGTCATCCGAAATTGTGCTAAACGCATTCTGTGAAAATTATTTCGAGCAGTTAGTTCATGACCCCACGCGAATAGTAAACGGTTGTGATAACACACTTGACCTCTTAGCAACAAATAATCCTGATTTAATAACGAGTATCAAAACCGATACAGGGAATAGAGAACGCAGGATTGTCGTAG
The DNA here is from genome assembly GCF_023897955.1 of Schistocerca gregaria. NCBI lineage: Eukaryota > Metazoa > Arthropoda > Insecta > Orthoptera > Acrididae > Schistocerca > Schistocerca gregaria. The sequence continues at coordinate 213,839,324 of NC_064927.1, forward strand.
CAAGACTGAATAATGTAATACTAAAATCTTCCAAAAATAAGGGAAAAATATACCTATTCAAAAAAGCAGATAAAACTTAACTTGACGCCTTCCTGAGAGACAGTCTCTACACATTCCAAATTAATAATATAAATGTAGACCACATGTGGCTTGAATTCAAAGAAATAGTATCGACAGCAATTGACAGATTTACAGCAAATATATTAACAAACGACGGAGTTGATCGTCCTTGGTCCACGAAACTGGTCAGAATTCTGTTCCAGAAACAACGAAGGAAACATGCCAAATTTCAACAGACGCAAAGTCACCAAGATTGGCGATCTTTTAGAGAAGCTCGAAATTTAGCACGGACTGCAATCCGAGATGCTTATAATAGTTTTCACAACGAAACTTTGTCTCGAAACCTAGCCGAAAATCCAAAGAGATTCTGGTCGTATGTAAAGTATGTTAGCGGCAATAAATAATCAGTGCCTTCTTTGAGCGATAGCAATGGAGATACTATCGAAGACAGTGCTGCTAAAACAGAGTTACTAAACACAGCCTTTCGAAACGCCTTCACAAAAGAAGACGAAGTAAATATTCCAGAATTCGAATCGAGAACAACTGCCAATAAGAGTAAAGTAGAAGTAAATATCCTCGTAGTAGTGAAGCAACTTAAATCAGTTAATAAAAGCAAGTCTTCTGGTCCACACTGTATACCAATTAGGTTCCTTTCGGAGTAAGCTGATGCATTAGCTCCATCCTTAACAATCATATAAAACCGTTCGCTCGACGAAAGCTCCGTACCAAAAGACTGGAAAGTTGCACACGTCCCACCAAAATTCAAGAAAGGTAGAAGGAGTAATCCACTAAATTACAGGCCCATATCGTTAACGTCGATATGCAGCTGGATTTTGGAACATATATTGTGTTCAAACATTATGAATTACCTCGAAGAAAACTGTCTATTGACACACAGTCAAGATGGGTTTAGAAAACATCGTTCCAATGAAAAACATCTAGCTCTTTATTCACATGAAGTGTTGAGTGCTGTTGACAAGGGATTTCAGATCGATTCCGTATTTCTGGATTTCTGGTAGGCTTTTGACACTGTATTACACAAGCGGCTTCTAGTAAAATTGCGTGCTTATAGAATATCGTCTCAGTTATGTGACTGGCTTTGTGATTTCCTATCAGAGAGGTCACAGTTCGTAGTAATTGACGGAAAGTCATCGAGTAAAACCGAAATGGTTTCTGGCGTTCCCCGTGGTAGGGTTACAGGCCCTTTGCTATTCCTTATCTATATCAAGGATCTGGGAGACAATCCGAGCAGCCGTCTTAGATCGTTTGCAGATGACGCTGTCGTTTATCGTCTAATAAAGTCATCAGAAGGTCAAAACAAATTACAAAACGATTTAGAAAAGAAATGTGAATGGTTCGATAATTGGCAGTTGTCCCCAAATAACGAAAAGTGTGAGGTCATCCACATGAGTACTAAAAGGAATTCATTAAACTTCAGTTATATGATAAATCAGTCTAATCTAAAAGTGGTAAATTCAGCTAAATACCTAGGTATTACAATTACGAACAACTTAAATTGTAAGGAACACACAGATAATGTTGTGGGGAAGGCTAACCAAACACTGCGTTTTATTGTCAAGACACTTAGAAAATGTTACAGATTTACTAAGGTGACTGCCTCCACTACGCTTTTCCGTCGTGTTTTAGAATACTGCTACACGGTGTGGGATCCGTACCATGTAGTATTGACGGAGTACATCGAAAAAGTTCAAAGAAGGGCAGTACTTTTTGTATTATCGCGAAATATGGGAGAGACTGTCACAGAAATGATACAGGATTTGGGCTGGACGTCATTAAAAGAAAGGAGTTTTTCGTTGCGATAGAATCTTCACACGTGATTCCAATCACCAACATTCTCCTCCGAATGCCAAAATAGTTTTTTGACACCGGCCTACATAGGAAGAAACGATCACCACGATAAAATAAGGGAGATCAGAGCCTGTACTGAAAGATATAGGTGTTCATTCTTTCCTTGCACTATACGAGATTCGAATAATAGAGAGTCCTGAAGGTGGTTCGATGAACCCTCTGCCAGGCACTTAAATGTGATTTGCAGATTATCAATGTAGATGTACAAGATATACGTCCTATTATACTCTAATAAAATTACCAGTGGCATAGAAAAAGTTAACTTAAGTGCTTAAAACTTCTTGACCCATTTACTTCAGATTCTTAGATGCTTAATAAACATTTCGATTTATATATATATATATATATATATATATATATATATATATATATATATATGTGTGTGTGTGTGTGTGTGTGTGTGTGTGTGTGTGTGTGTGTGTGTGTGTGTGTTTTAGGCAGTTCCTGAACTCTTGAGTGCCAAATCTGTATATATACATATTCATGGAATGACGGTGGAAAATGAGAGGGGTGATAGAACCGGTCATAAAAAGCACATTTCACATAGCAATCCATGTCTGCATCCCTCTGCACACAGGGCTAGGCGTCATTGAATAGTGTCACACACTGTAAAGAGTGTAGGCACACAACATGCCATCCGTACTGCGCTAGTAGAAGGTCTGCAGGGCTACGATTCCAATGTATTTATTGCATCCAGGTGACAGAAACGTCGGAATGAAGTTTTATGAGCTTATTTGAAACGCTATAGCCAATAGCCAACATAGCTGCAGATACTCCAAGTGGGACAACACTATGGGTTTTCCGCCTGTTACTGGGATGTGAACACATTGCTATTGGCTGTGCAAATCCCTGTTCGATAGGGTTTGCATAGAAGGCAGTACCTGTGCACACTGCGGAGTCTGGTTTGCTCTGTGTCAATTTATCATCAAATAGGGACACTCTTGTGTTTGTTATTGTGTGGAGCAGACTACAAATGGAGTGGTGTTCTTGGGAGGAAATCGAAAACCTGCACTGTGCTTCTGGGGCAGCAGATGGAAATGCTCACACTGCCCAATGTTTACACATTAGGCAGTTTCCAAAACAGTGTAGTGGTATCCGACGCCAAATGCGGCGTAGTGACACCAAATGTAGTGGCTGGGTGCCAGGAGGTGCCGTATTAAAACTCGGACGATCTTTTCAAATGATTTATTCGTTTCCACTACAGAGATTCGTTCTCCTCGGTCCGCGTTACATGCATCGCATTGCTGAGGCCACTGCCCCAGCGACCCGTGCAACGCAACGCCGTGTCGTGCCGGCCTTGTTCCCCAGCTGTATAGTTCAGATTACGTCACGACGGTTGCGCCAGCAGTTGACTCAGCGGCCACCGTCCCCGTTGACTCCGCGCTGCTCCACTGGGAGCCGTAGGCCGGCCCCGCTGGTGCTTCTTCCTCGGCTGGCATAGCTGGGAACGCGGCGGCAACGACCGCTCCCGATATCCGGCGTCCGAATTTGTGGCCCTCGCCTCGTAAGTCTCTGGCGTGTGTCGGGAGACGAGGCTACAGTCCGCAGTTGTGATCCGAAGAGTGGCCCGTCCTGGCTGGCTGCGGACCCCACGTCGGCCTCACAGGGTCGAACCAACGAACCGCCGTGTACTGGGACGCTGTCGCCCCAGTTGCTGCGTGTAGCCCGGCAGTGTGACACGCGCCGCCGTCCAGGGGAGCTGCCACACTTGAATCCCCGTGTTGGACTCAGAGGGTCGAACCAGTGACCCTCCGTAAACAGGGAAGCCGCCGCCCCTTCTGCTGCTGTGTGTCGCTGGTAGTGTGAGACGCGCTGCCGTCCAGGAGAGCTGCCACACTTGTATGAACCTTGTTAAAAATTGACATATATTTATACTCGGCTGCGCGCCTGTGTTTCGCTAACGCATCGCTTCGAGTCACGTACACCCCTCATCCCTGTTGCGCCAGTGGGCCCCTTCTGCCTATAGCTTGCGACATGCGAAGCGCTGCGTTTACTCTTTTCAGCGGTTCGCAACCGCTAGTCAGAGTAACATACTGCAATCCAGCTCACACCTGGCTGTGACTTGTGCTCAGAATATTGTACAAAACTAACTTTCCCTATCCTAACCGGTGGTGCCGCAACAACAGCACAAAATAATATATTGGTAAGGATATTAAAAGGAGCCGGCACGGTAGCTCAGCGTGTTCGGCCAGAGTGCTGGTCGGACTCTGTAATAAACAAACTGAGCGGAACGATCAACAAAACGAACATTAACGGATGTCATGTGACGTCCGCAGCGACCAAACACAACTATCCAAAAACAAAAAAAGGGGTAGCGTCTTTGATTCATAATCAAAACGTCTTCGGTCCCGGTTTCGATCCCCGCCACTGCCTAAATTTTGATAAATAATCAGCATTGGCGGCCGAAGCCTTCCGGCATAAGAAATCAGCCTCATTCTGCCAACCGCCTTGTCAAAGAGGGCGGAGGAGCGGATAGAGGTTCAGGGCACTCTCTTGTCCTAGGGGTGGGAAATTGCCCCTAAAGGCGGAAGAATCAGCAATGACCACGACATGAGGATGCAGAAGGCAATGGAAACCACTGCATTAAAGACACGTAACGTGTATCCACAAGACATGCGGCCTGTAGTTGAAGAAGTGTCATGATGATCTCTCAATTGGCAAAACATTCCAGAATAGTCCCCCATTCTGATCTCCGGGAGGGGACTGCCAAGGGGGAGGTTACCATGAGAAAAAGATTGAATAATCAACGAAAGGATAATGATCTACGAGTCGGGACGTGGAATGTCAGAAGCTTGAATGTGGCAGGGAAACTAGAAAATCTGAAAAGGGAAATGCAAAGGCTCAATCTAGATATAGTAGGTGTCAGTGAAGTGAAGTGGAAGGAAGACAAGGATTTCTGGTCAGACGAGTATCGGGTAATATCAACAGCAGCAGAAAATGGTATAACAGATGTAGGATTCGTTATGAATAGGAAGGTAGGGCGGAGGGTGTGTTACTGTGAACAGTTCAGTGACCGGGTTGTTCTAATCAGAATCGACAGCAGACCAACACCGACAACGATAGTTCAGGTATACATGCCGACGTCGCAAGCTGAAGATGAAAAGATAGAGAAAGTGTATGAGGATATTGAAAGGGTAATGCAGTATGTAAAGGGGGTCGAAAATCTAATAGTCATGGGCGACTGGAATGCAGTTGTAGGGGAAGGAATAGAAGAAAAGGTTACAGGAGAATGTGGGCTTGGGACAAGGAATGAAAGACGAGAAAGCCTAATTGAGTTCTGTAACAAGTTTCAGCTAGTAATAGCGAATACCCTGTTCAAGAATCACAAGAGGAGGAGGTATACTTGGAAAAGGCCGGGAGATACGGGAAGATTTCAATTAGATTACATCATGGTCAGTCAGAGATTCCGAAATCAGATATTGGATTGTAAGGCGTACCCAGAAGCAGATATAGACTCAGATCACAATATAGTAGTCATGAAGAATAGGCTGAAGTTCAAGATATTAGTCAGGAAGAATCAATACGCTAAGAAGTGGGATACGGAAGTTCTAAGGAATGACGAAATACGTTTGAAGTTCTCTAACGATATAGATACAGCAATAAGGAGTAGCGCAGTAGACAACACAGTTGAAGAGGAATGGACGTCTCTAAAAACGGCCATCACAGAAGTTGGGAAGGAAAACATAGGTACAAAGAAGGTAGCTGCGAAGAAACCATGGGTAAAAGAAGAAATACTTCAGTCGATTGATGAAAGGAGGAAGTACAAACATGTTCCGGGAAAATCAGGAATACAGAAATACAACTCGCTGAGGAATGAAATAAATAGGAAGTGCAGGGAAGCTAAGACGAAATGGCTGCAGGAAAAATGAGAAGACATCGAAAAAGATATGATTACCGGAAGGACAGACTCAGCATACAGGAAAATCAAAACAACCTTTGGTGACATTAAAAGCAACGGTGGTAACATTAAGAGTGCAACGGGAATTCCACTGTTAAATGCAGAGGAGAGAGCGGATAGGCGGAAAGAATACATTGAAAGCCTCTATGAGGGTGAAGATTTGTCTGATGTGATAGAAGAAGAAACAGGAGTCGATTTGGAAGAGATAGGGGATCCAGTATTAGAATCGGAATTTAAAAGAGCTTTGGAGGACTTACGGTCAAATAAGGCAGAAGGGATAGATAACATTCCATCAGAATTTCTAAAATCATTACGGGAAGTAGCAACAAAACGACTATTCATGTTGGTGTGTAGAATATATGAGTCTGGCGACATACCATCTGACTTTCGGAAAAGCATCATCCACACAATTCCGAAGACGGCAAGAGCTGACAAGTGCGACAATTATCGCACAATCAGCTTAATAGCTCATGCATCGAAGCTGCTTACAAGAATAATATACAGAAGAATGGAAAAGAAAATTGAGAATGCGCTAGGTGACGATCAGTTTGGCTTTAGGAAAAGTAAAGGCATGAGAGAGGCAATTCTGACGTTACGGCTAATAATGGAAGCAAAGCTAAAGAAAAATCAAGACACGTTCATAGGATTTGTCGACCTGGAAAAAGCGTTCGACAATATAAAATGGTGCAAGCTGTTCAAGATTCTGAAAAAAGTAGGGGTAAGCTATAGGAGACGGGTCATATACAATATGTACAACAACCAAGAGGGAATAATAAGAGCGGACGATCAAGAATGAAGTGCTCGTATTAAGAAGGGAGTAAGACAAGGCTGTAGCCTTTCGCCCCTACTCTTCAATCTGTACATCGAAGAAGCAATGATGGAAATAAAAGAAATGGTCAGGAGTGGAATTAAAATACAAGCTGAAAGGATATCAATGATACGATTCGCTGATGACATTGCTATCCTGAGTGCAAGTGAAAAATAATTAAATGATCTGCTGAACGGAATGAACAGTCTAATGAGTACACAGTAATGTTTGAGAGTAAATCGGAGAAAGACGAAGGTAATGGGAAGAAGTAGAAATGAGAACAGCGAGAAACTTAACATCAGGATTGATGGTCACGAAGTCAATGAAGTTAAGGAATTCTGCTACCTAGGCAGTACAATAACCAATGACGGACGGAGCAAGGAGGACATCAAAAGCAGACTCCCTATGTCAAAAAAGGCATTTCTGGCCAAGAGAAGTCTACTAATATCAAATTCCGGCCTTAATTTGAGGAAGAAATTTCTGAGGATGTACGTCTGGAGTACAGCATTGTATGGTAGTGAAACATGGACTGTGGGAAAACCAGAACAGAAGAGAATCGAAGCATTTGAGATGTGGTGCTATAGACGAATGTTGAAAATTACGTGGACTGATAAGGTAAGGAATGAGGAGGTTCTACGCAGAATCGGAGAGGAAACGAATATGTGGAAAACACTGGTAAGGAGAAGGGACAGGATGATAGGACATCTGCTAAGACATGAAGGAATGAGTTCCATGGTACTAGAGGGAGATGTAGAGGGCAAAAACTGTAGAGGAAGACAGAGCTTGGAATACGTCAAGCAAATAATTGAGGACGTAGGTTGCAAGTGCTACTCTGAGATGAAGAGGTTATCACAGGGAAGGAATTCGTGGCGGGCCGCATCAAACCAGTCAGTAGACTGATGACAAAAAAAAAAAAAAAAGATATATATACCGGGTGTCCCAGCTATCCTGTCCACCCAAAATATCCCTGGAACAATAACAACTATTGGAAAACGACTTTCACCGGTATCAATGTTGGGCTGGGGCCCATGAATGTACATATTTGGAAACATTTTGAAACGAAAGCATATGTGTTTTTTAACACAAACTTATGTTTTTTAAATGGACCTCCTATATTTTTTCTTCAGCAATCCATAGCATGACAAGGCACATACACAATGGCGTTGATTGCATCGCAATATTCCCATTACATCCCGAGTTATTAAGACGCGAAGTTGACGCTTGAAACACCCGACATGCGCTGCTAGCGCACGTGCTGAGGCTCAGGAGTGAACCCCATGCTGCCCGTAATCGCGATGTGATTGACATGAAATGGTACATAGCGCTATTGAGGTCTAACATGAAGTGCCAGTGTAGCATTTTATTTTAGTTACATGTGTTTTGCACTGTCGTAGAATAATAATAGAGACAATTTAGATGTGGAAATATCATTCTGTTACCTAATTTCAGAATACATCATTATGTTTTAGACAATGTTTGTAAGTTACACAGTAACTACATGCTTCCAGTATCTGACACAGTATTAGCTGTTATGTGTTTTACACAACAACAATACACACATTTTAGGTTTCATAACAGCACTGAGCTAAACATTGTGTGTGTTTGTGTGTGTGTGTGTGTGTGTGTGTGTTTGTGTGGGAGAGTGTGTGTAGTTTTGGAGAATGATAAATATGTGAAATACTGTAAGTTACACCAGTGTTGTCAGCGTTAGTATCTTTAGATATTTTTCCATGGTAAAAATATTGTGACACCTGACAAGCATCTGTAGACATGGAAATACTGTTAGTTATACCAGTATTGTTAATTTCTTGACATAGTTTTCACAGACATTTATGAAATGGTGGTAATACTGTCACATTATACAAGCATGTTGTGTTAACTAACATGTGTTTTGTACAGTTCTCAAACAACATTGCAGATACTTTAGATGTGGAAATATTTAATTAGGGAGTTCCTTTGGTCCTTACACAAAATGTGGTTCAATGATAGTGCTACACTCACTGTCTACAGCAACTCTAGAGTCAAGTGTATTTTGATCAATAATACAGACACTATACACATGGAAATATTTAATTTTAGTGCCTGTAGTGCTTTGCACCAAGTGTGGCAAAAAAGTGAATTGTGTTCATTGACAAGTGGAGATACGGACAACAAAGATGGGGACTGGCTCTTTCATTTTAATTTTTCATAACATACTGGGCTGTGATTACTGTTATATTTTATTGACAATTTCTGCTTTGAGGAGAGCAAGAAATGTGGGTTTTAGGTTAGAAATTCTCCGACTGACTACATAATATGACTTAAAATTCTTGAAAACTCTCTGGTTTGCACCATTTGCTGAGATCCTTGTTACTACTATATTGTCAGGTGCATCTGAAGATGGAGGCATGTCTCATCGCCGAAATATTTTGCCCGTTGGACACTATGGACCGATAGTACACCAGTGGACTGCTAGAGCAAGATTAATTATTTTACGCATAATCCAAAAATCGGGAACAGCTGCTAGAACAGAATTCTTGGAAGGTGGGGTGGCAAGAAGAATATGGAGTATGGTTCCTTTCTTCTAGATACCGCAGAATAGGTCTTCTTTTCACTATAAATAGCCGTATAGTCGAAGCACTCGTTGGAGTCAGTTTATGAAGGAGTACAAGGGAAGTGAAACGTTCTGGCAGGTTAAAACTGTGTATTGAACTGGGACTCGCATTGGGCACCTTGATTTCCATTGGCAATGTTGTTACCGTTCAAGCTGTCCAGGGACGATTCACGATCCGCCCAGCATTTGCTCACTAGGTGAACTAACCTGCCAGGAGGTTCCATAACAACCGGAACTCCACTGCCGAGTGATGGATGTGATCTGCATACTATGAAAATATTCGTCAACTGAAGACAGAACTCCGCAACACTGCTGCACAGACATTTGAAATCTGATACCTGTAGCCGAGTCAAAAACAAGATCCTCCTCCAGATGCGAAATATTTCAGCTGTATGCTTCGAAAAGCACGTGATAAAATTGATACCTCTAGTTAACAATGTATCGTTTACGCTAGTGGCAGGGGTCCGGTTCACTGGTGTATAGAGATCGTTTATATTGCCACATTTCCCATCGTCCATCGAACTATACGAAAATCCATGGCAGATTTATGCTTTCCGGCAATAAATCTCCTCACAATCTCTTCAGTTGAAACTTCCGGGCTGAGAGGCCGTGGTCGATGTATAAAATTTCCACCTGACGTTTCGTCTCCATCTGCGGGAGACATCTTCTGAGGTCGTCCGGCTACTGAGGCTCCAGGTACTCTCGCATTTGTAGAGCGCATAGCGGGCACCACCATTCGTCACGTGATGCCAACGGTATGCCTATCTTTGGAAGGCGTCATCAATTGTCATTCCGCTGGCGCAACGTGGACATCCATATTTTGTTCAACTTTAAAAGTTCCTCTTTTCTATTAAAATTGTTATGATGTTTGTGAATTTCTATTGCTTCTCTGTACTCCTCACAATCTCTTGAAAATTCTCCCAAAGTAGCTCTAAGGTCGCTCCAGGAACATGACCGTCACAGCTAATAAGACCACTGGCGCAAAGCCACTGCTTGCTTACACTGAAAGAGCGAAAGTTGTATAAGTGTACTACATATGTCGTGTTCTTATGACCCGCCAGGTTAGCCGAGAGCGCTAATACGCTGCTCCCTGGACTCAGGTGGGCGTGGTAGCACCAGATCTAATCCGCCTGGTGTTTTAACAACGAGGGTCTGGATGCGGTTTTTGGGCTGTTTTCCACATCCCACTAGGTGAATACCGGGCTGTTCCCCACGTCCCACCTCAGTTACACGACCCGCAGACATTTGAAAAAGTTCACACTATTTCTTGGCTAGCACTAGATGCAGACAGCTGGGGTACGTTACTTCCATCCCAGGGGGTGCAGAGAGACAGGAAGGGCATCTGGACACCCCCTAACACTGACATTGCCAAATCCATGGTAACATGGCCGACACCGCGTTGAAGTGGAACAAAGGCCAAGAAAAAGATGATGATGTCGTCTTCTAATGGTTTCCAGTACGAATGATGGTGCAGTTTCTGTAATGATATTTACAGTCCCATTAAAAATTTCATAGAGACATACATTGGTGCTTAAAGGAAAGGTAAGTGCTAACGCTTACAGAAAATTTCTCACTGACCACATTCAAAATGGCTCTGAGCGCTGTGGGACTTAACATCTGAGATCATCAGTTCCATACAACTTAGAACTACTTAAACTTAACTAACCTAAGGACATTACACACATCCATGCCCGAGGCAGGATTCGAACCTGTGACCGTAGCGGTCACGCGGTTCCAGACTGAAGCGCCTAGAACCGTTCGGGCACTCTGGCTGGCGCTGCAAGTAAGAATATGTATTTATACATTTTGTTTGCAGTGTCGCAAATAATGATTGAGGAATAAATAGCACCACACAGGTCGCCAGTATAAAGAACTCAGAGGTATTTTTGTTGAGCTATGTACACGGAGTATCTTGGGCTGCTAAGTTTAGTGTTTCACTTGTGCTCTTTTCAGGTCTTCAGTGAGGCTCGCAAGGCCTGCCCGGACTACCTCCGAAAGGTGGTGCCCATAGCTGGCGACTGCACTCAGCCGGGACTGGGGATCAGCCCAGATGACGCTGCCGAGCTCGCCAGCAAGGTGTCCGTGTTCTTCCACGTGGCCGCCACTGTGCGGTTCGACGCGGACCTCCGCACCGCCGCCGCCACCAATGTGTCCTCCACCTGCGAGGCCGTTGCTCTCATGAAGCGCATGACCAACCTCAAGGTGAGTGCTGGCCAACATTATTCATTCAGCGCCTCAAACCTAGACTATCAGCCTTTCTTCTCGGATGCAGTTCGTTAAAACGTCTCTTTGAAAAGTATATATTCAGCAAACTATTAACAGGTAATCGACAGGTGAACATTTTACTGATTGAAATCTGCTTCAAGGAGTAGGAAATGTGGTTAACCTCGGAATTTCTCATTATTCCATGCAAAAAATTTGCACGGTTTGGCCATCCAACACGGTGCTCATTGTTCCTTGGAGGCCAGATGCACACAGAAAGTGTTCATGGTTCATGGACTGGGAAAGAGCAACCTGCTTACCTAGATTGTTTGCAAGTTTTAATCGATGCGATAAATAGATTCAAAATAACTTACATCTACCCTGGAGCAAACGTTGCTCCGGATCATAATTTGCTGGAGACAGATGAACGACCTAAGCGAAGGCATGTTGAATCAATTGGTAAAAAATGAGATGCCGTTATGTTTGCCCCTGAAGGATCTAAGACCTAGTCACAAACCACAGAAGAAAAACAAGAGTTAAGCAGAATGTGCCAACGTAGCAGAAGAGTTGAAGGGTATTACAAATAGAAAGCCGGCCGCTGTGGCCGAGCGGTTCTAGGCGCTTCAGTCCGGAACCGCGCTGCTGCTACGGTCGCAGGTTGAATCCTGTGTGTGATGTCTTTACGTTAGTTAGGTCTAGTGGACTGATTACCTCAGATGTTAAGTCCTATAATGCTTAGAGCCATTTTTTTGAAAAATATAAATTTCATAAGTTTGGAGAAGTAACGAAGGAAAAAAAGTATGTACGAACTGATTTCATGGTGTACGTTAGATGAAACGGATTAACGTAGAAAACTGAAGAAAAAACTGTAATTACAGTTAAATCATGAACTAAGAAGATTAAATATTTAGGCTAGCTAGAAATGGATGAAACGCCAGTCTAATGAAAGTGGACAAATGGAAAAGGAAGATAAATTAGAATAAATGTGCAGAAAGTTTAAGTACCTAACAAACAAAGCTTAACGAAACGTGAGAGACAACTGGGGGTTTGCTCAATAAAAATGTAAAGGTAGCAATGTGCCTAGAACGGAACAAAAAGATGCGGAAGGATTTTGCTGAAGAACTACAAGGTGGCCACACGTGAATGAGACCGAACTATGAAATGGTATGTCATAAAATGTACCATGAATCAAATATATTGCGATGTGAGGCGGAGAAAACCATTACCAATCGCATAATGAGGAGGAAAATTGCGGAAATTGCTGAGGTCCTGAAGGCTTTGGGAAATGAAGGAAATGAAGCGACAACTAGACTGACCAGCTTTGTTAGTGTGATGAGGTCGTTTGCCCTGAAGTTTTAAACTAATCCACTAGCTTCACGAAATATGTACAAAGCCAAAGAATGCAATCCTTAAAGCACAATTAATTTCATACTCAGCTTTACGAGGATAGTGCATAAACTCGTACTTTGATTATAAAGAAAATTTAGGTAAACGTGAGGATGACTCAGTTTCGATTCGGAAAACGAAAACGAAAATTTTTTTGATCGGTAGAGACCGATCGGACCAAGAATGATAGATGTTAACAGAAATATTTACACATGTTATGTCGATTGGGAGAAGACGTTCCGCAGTATTCACTGGAGTATCCTCTTGAAGCCCTTGAAACATAGTGTTGTAAACTTAAAGGACAGAAGACTGGTTGTGAAACTCTGCACTAAACAAAGATTTTGTTGTAAGGACTGGCAATGAGCAAATGGACGGCAAAAGGCAACATATTTGACTGAGAAAGAATTAAAATATTGTGTGCGGAGAATCATGCAGTGTTGGATGAAGCAGACGACAGACTAAAAATTGTGGTAGAGCGCCTCGTAATGGCTGGGAGAGAATATGCATTGAGTATACATATTGGAATGACGTCAGAGATGAGAAACAGCACACATCAAGATTCCGTCAAACTATCATTGCAACAAGTAAAATTATTTAATTTATTTTTATTTATGTTGAGACTGAAAATCAATTAAGTCAATATCACACATGAAATGTTCTTTATTTAGATTGATTACTAGTTTCGGCTAACAGTCTAGCCATCTTCAGATCGATTCCAACCACGAAGATTTCAGTCCTCAACGCAAATAAAAAAATGTCTTAGAAATAATTCAAAAGCCACGATCGCTTAAATACTGCTTACTGGGTAACCGGTATCAACACACTAAAGGTGCCATCATTGGATCTGAATGTAAATTAACATTTAGAAACCGTTTGGATATAATGATACATGAGGCAGACCACCTGATATAAAATCATTGTCACAAAAATTAAGAAACAACTGCTCTCCTGGTCATTCTTTTCCATAAGATGTGTAAAAGCAAAGCCACAAGATAAAACTATTTGTTACATGACCGCTGAGTCGAGCAGCTTTTGTATTATTTCTGCAACGGAGTGATCGCCCCACACGCACTATGTGTTCACAGGAAAAAAAATTTTCAACAGTTGCGTATCTCCTTGTTGACAACAGTGAACAAAAGTGATAAAATTACTTTGTTACTTAGGGAGCTTGTTACAAAAAAGGAAAGTTGAGTGTAGGAAGTAGAATATACGTAAATGAGCAACTGAGTTTTCGGAATGGTGAACCGTTGGTTGACATGAAAACGAATTCTCGCAGAAGACAGAGACCTGCCAAATGTTTTGTGAGGAGTGTAGTATTACAAAGTAGCGAAATACAAAAGGTCGGAATGGAAGATAATTAATAGTTTTGAAATGTGGTATCCGAGAATACTGCTTGAGCATTCAGAAGGAGAGAAGGCAATGAAATGAAACTTTACGGGTTGGGAAGGTATGCGACATTATTTCATTAATTACTAAACCGAGTCAAGAATTCGGTAGTGTGAGTCTCCTTGCGAGTATGATGTTCCACCCCTATTTGACCTCAATACATGCGCTGATTCTGTCGGAGAGGGTGTCGAAAAGTTGATGTATAGTCTTCTGAGGCAAGGTAGTCCACAACTGTTGTAACTGCTCCTTTAACTGCTCCTTCGTATGATCCACACTGTCACTGAGAGTTGACGTCAGAGCTGGTGCCACATACGTTCTAACGGAAACATATCTGGGGATCGTAGTCGCATCGCAGATAGTTCATTGAGAGACGTGCTATATGTGAACGAACACTGTCCTGTTCAACAATGGGACTGTTACATAAAAGGTAACGCATGAGGACACAGGATGTACGCGACACACCGTTGTGCCGTAATAACTGCCTCAGTCACTACCAACCGCGACCTGAGGTTGCAGCTGATGCCTCCCCGCGTCACGACAAGGGGAGATCCACCGGTATGTCTCTCCAAAACATTGGAAGAACGGGATTTCTCACCAGATCGCCGCTGTACTCGCTGACGATGGTGGTGTGGGTTGGTGCGAAACCGCGATTCATCGGTAAGCACAATGCGACGACGTTCATCAGCATTCAATACATCCTAGTCACTTTTTATTCTTAATGGCAGACTGTGCATGGTACTGTGCTTCCCTAGTTTCGGCGTTGCAATTAGGAAACCAATAGTGCATGATTACACAGAATGTTGGCAGGGAGTCCATTTCTCGTTCTCGTATCATAGATTCCGATATTAATGGTTGAAGATGTGCTTGGTGTACCATACGGCGATCCTCTCTAATGGTAGTCAGACGTGGTCGACTAGAACCTTTGGGACGAGCATACCTGCTGTCCTCACGTTCCCATGCAATCCAGACTGGGTCGCTGTCACATCTGAATGCGCCTCAACTCTGGATACTGCACGGTTAGAGCAGCTGGCCAAGTGGATACCCCACAATGAGGCCTCTTTCAAATTCTGCCAGATATTGAACGCGCAGTCTCACAAAAGTACGCGGCACCTCCGTGTCCCTGAAAGTGGTCTCTCAATATCTGACGCTGTTCATGCCTTTAATATACCCTACCAGAGTTGATAATAGCACTTAACAGTAGCAACACTAAAGCTCTCTGGTGAACGTTCTACCTGTCGCAGGAAATTCCAGCTCTAATCATTTACATACCCACCGATAGTGTATATGTGTACGTAGTTGTACAGGGTATTTCAGAGGTGATGGTCAATAATTCACACATGGAAAGTACAGGCCAAAAGTAGCTAAAAAGCGCCGATGAAGATGGGTCCACAAATCAACACTTGTCGTGGTACAACAACATTTTGTTGCGGTTCATCAGCTTCTAGGAACTGATGGCATCCCTAAACGCTAAAGTGCGTGTTCAAAATGTTGTCCATGCGACTGAATGCAACATTGGCATTTTCTGTGAAATGAGTGGCGAATCCTCTCAGGCAGTCCTGTGGAATTCTATAAATTCTGGAAGGTGCTTCAATCCGCAAGCGTAATTTCTCAAGAGAGTTGACATCGGTAACGTAGACCAGGCTTTTGACATTACCCCACACATAGGAATCCATTGGATTTAGATCCGGAGACCTTGGAGGCCATGCCACTGGTCCTCCTCTACCTGTCCACGGTAGATGTCAGTGCACTCCTAAATGAAAATGTACTGGAGCACCATGCATGAACCATAAGTTCAGGCGTTGGTTCAGTGGAGCATCATCATGTGCATCTGGAATTACAGGCCACAGAACCCGCATTTACTGCTGTCCGGTTAGTCTCTGTGCTCCAGAAGTGTTGTCCAATTGTCCGGCGTCCGAGCTGTCCTTCTCAGACGTTCAACGAGTAACGCTGTTGATGCCGACGTACGTGTGTTGCATTAGGATTCACATGGGACCAGATTTGACAGTTATGGTGGTTAAAAGTACTGTCACAGCTAAATCCAGCCTCATCCGCAAACAGAACACTGCTTACAAACAGGAGATTCAGTGTACATTGTTGTTGCACCCATTGGCATAAAGTCTCTCTAGGAGGGAAGTCTGCATTGTTGAGGGCTTGAACACACTGGAGATGATATGAATAGAGTACTTGCCGATGTAAAATCCGCCACACACTGCTATAACTCATGGCACGCTATTGGGTAGCAATCCTCCACGCGGAAGTACACGGACGTTCATGTACAATGCGTAACACCCTTTTCTCAACATCGGCTGTTATGAATCTGCGTCGATCTTTTCGTACATGAAGTGCGAAACTCCCGGTTTCTCTAAGGCGCTGATGTAACCAGCTAAATTTACGCCTGTCGGACTGCGTGTGGAGAGGAAAAGCTTCTTCATACAATCGTGGAGCCTCAAGGGCGCTGCCATTCGCTTTGCCATACATGAAGTTCATGTCAGCGTACTCTTCATTGGCGTAACCTCTGCCCATTGTGCCTTCACGTTCGTAAGTAATTGCGATGCCGAAACAACGCAGTGTAAGTTGGTAGTCGATCCCAAACTTTGAGATACCAACGTGAATATCGCGGTATCCAGGGGAGTTTACAGTTCGTTCCTAATTCTAATTAATGCGATACCTCGACAACGGTTGATTCGCAGACCCATGTTAACCAGAGCTTTTTAGCTACTTTTGGCCAGTACTTTCCATGTGTGAATAATTGACCGTCACTTGTGAAGCACACTGCATTGACATCCGAACATGTCCTCGGGTACTTCATTTTTTTTTTCAGGTGTACTTACAGTACAGTGGACAGCCGAAATGACGAATGGGGAAAAGAACAGAAGAAATAAGGAAGAGTGAATGAAGGAAAGGGAGAGGAAGGCGAAGAAGACCTGGAATGGTATATGTCAGTAATAAGTGATGAACTCTTTAGAATGTTATCGGAGAAACACAAGGCAGGGCAAAATGGAGCGTCCAGTCGAAAGCTTCCAGAAGACATGCATGCCAAAGAAGAAGAGTCAAATACATACTGTTCTGCAACAAGAGATGAAAGGATAGACTGAATCAGAAAGCAGATCAGTATGATTTTTAAAAAAAAATTAGACTTTTGTTTCAATAAACTAAAAAGCTCTAAAACGCTTTTTTTTAAGTATTTGATAATAGATAATTATACTGTCAGTCTAAAGATATGAATATATGAATACCTCACGGTTTCGATTGCAGTAGCGCAATCTTCATCAGAATAAAAAGTTACATGGAATACACGTAATCACACAATGGTTTAAAATGTCTGCATAGACGTTTTAAACAATGGTGTGATTTCATGTATTCCATGTAACTTTTTATTTTGATGAAGATTGCGCTACTGCAATCGAAACTGTGGTCAACTGACAAAATTTTGTGCAGCCCAAGTCCCTTTATGTACGTCCTGTGATTAAATAGCGTACGGTGGCTGGGTCGCAACCGATCAAATGTTCGAAATTCCTGACCAAAATAAATTTATTCAAAATAAGTAGTGTAAGAAGCGTTGTTTATGACAAACGATAAAAAGTCTATAACTCTGTGTACTGCAGTTTTATCCTTATTTGCTGTTCAACCTGTCAGTGTCAGAAATGTGGTTTTGATTATGTAAATCGATGTAGAGCATCCATTGGCGGTATATTCGAGTGTTATCTGCCGAATCTTTACGTCATATTGTCGTAACGTTTCAAGAGTCTGCTGTTCACCTTCAAGGGACGCGTCGGTATGTCCGTTTCATTCATTTATAGCTGCTCGGCCGAAGACTGCTCCGCTGAGAGCCCTACGGGCAGTCCCCAACCTCCGGAAGAAAAATCGCGCACGGTGGAGTAGAGCAGTCCTGGCAAGGTGGACGGCGGTGTGGCAGTCGATCCATGGTGCTGCTTGTCTATTCCGCTCGCTGATAAGAAACAACTGCGTGGACACAACTGTCAGATAACATTTCAGGGATCCAGTGGACGAATGGAAATCATCTCTACTGTGAAGATCTTTCAGCACTCTCAAGAACGGTGTGAGGTTCGATGTGCTACATTCATTGTTGATGGTGATTCCAATTCATATAGATCAATAATTGATAGCAGGCCCTGAGATGACCTAACAACGATAAAGTTAAAAAGTTTCTGTCATGTGCAGAAACGAATGGGTACCCGACTGCGCAAAATCAGGCAGAACTTTTCTAGCAAAAACCTTCAAGATAGCAAGACTATTAGAGGACGTGCGGTTGACAAAACAGTCAATCAGCTAAGTTAATAATATGGCCAAGCCTTTAGAAAGAATACGGACAACCTGGAACGAATGAAGAGAGCAGTATGGGTAACGTTTTTCGTCAAGACATCAAGTGAAGAGAAGCCACTAGACAACTTGTGTTCTGTTGATTGTTGTAAATACCACAAATCTGAGGCAGCAGTAACCGAATATACCCGTGGAAACATCATCCCTGAAGCTGTTGGAGCAGTAATAAAGTCAATACATAGAGCGTAGCACATCCAGATCTTCTGAAGAAATGTTTCACCGAAAAAGCTCAAAATGTAAATGAGGCTTTCTACAGTGTTGTATGGACCTGGTTGCAAAAAACGTATTTGTGACTGGAAGGCACTGAAAGTTGGGGGTCAACGATGCTGTGATTACCTTCAGTTATGGAAATTCAAGCAGAATAAAGGTTCTGAAACAATTTGAAATTAAGTTTCGCGATAACACAGGAGCATTCCTACAAGATCTGGATAGACAGCGAGTCTCCAAAGCAGAAATTATGGTCAAAAATACATCAGAAGCCGGCCGCTGTGGCCGAGCGGTTCTAGGCGCTTCAGTCTGGAACCGCGCTGCTGCTACGGTCGCAGGTTTAATTAGTTCTAAGTCTAGGGGACTGATGACCTCAGATATTAAGTCCCATAGTGCTTAGAGCCATTTGAACCACTTGAACAACAAAAGCTGGAAGATCGCTCAGACGGAGAAAGAGACTGCGTCTGGCTGATACTGAAGATGATAAAGATTTCACAACGGGAGGGTTTCGGGCTCTCTTCATTCAACACAGAATTTTCCTTTACTTCAACTATCAGGTGCGATTTCTGAAAAACAACTTCTTTACAAATATTTCCTACTATCTCATAAAATACTTAAGCTATGGGCTCTAAAACTTTCATTTATTATTGACAGCTGTATTATGTTTATGTGCATCTACAATGATAGAGATACCGCTCATAATCTGATCATAAAAATATATTTTTTTCAATTACATAAATGTTTAAGAGCTTCCTTAAAAAATTCGTATGTTTATTCCTAACAAAGTTACACACTTGCTAGCAGGCCAGAATATGTATCATATATGACTCAATAACCTGGGACGGCTTTGTTTTATTACCTTGGATAGCTACAGAGAAAACCGGCATTTGATACTCCCCTTAATGACGAGGAGTCGGTGTGCCAACCAGCCTGTGTATAGCATTTAGGAGGTTTCTCACATCTCACCAGGTGAATAGGGTACTTTTTCCCCTGCTCTATCTCAGATACAGGTTACACGGACATTTATATCATCTTCTCGCACCTGCACACAAAACGTACCACATTGTATACACAGACTGAATTGGTACAGTCTTTCCACCCTGGGGTGGGGTGGGGAGGGGGTGGAAGAAAGGTGCGGAAGTTTGAATAGGAGGCTGATGACCTTAGACGATAGATTTTCTTATACACTCATCTGCATCAGCGACTTATTCCTACCGCCCTTTTGACGGCGAAATCCCAGAACCCGTCAGAGCGGCACCGCACCTTCGTCTATTCTAAAGACCTTCGTTGATGCTGATTCAGTGCTCTGTCACTGCAGATTTTTGAGCTCTCTGCTTTCCATTCTTTGAGAGCAGATAGTACGTACAAAACGAGAAGTTCTTCAGTAAACATGGGCTCTAAAATTCATACCCTAAGAGCTAGGAGAACGTTTTTTCCAGAAAGAGAGATGTGTTTCACAGTAGGGAACTTAAACAAGTGCTCGTAGCTATTAAGGTAAGCACTCTAGAACCCATATTCACTGCACATTATTTTCCTGTTTTGGTCGATACTACCGCCTTTCAAAATATGGGAAGCATAGGGCTTGGAGTAAAAGAGATTTAATTCACAGTACCTAAGATGACGGAGTGCTACTAGATGTTAAGTTTCACATTTTAGAGCCAAAGTTTAACAGACTTTTTTGCTGGTACCATTTACACTACTGGCCATTAAAATTGCTACACCACGAAGATGACGTGCTACAGACTCGAAATTTAACCGACAGGAAGAAAATGCTGCGATATGCAAATGATTAGCTTTTCAGAGCATTCACACAAGGTTGGCGCCGTGGCGACACCCACAACGTGCTGACATGAGGAAAGTTTCCAACCGATTTCTCATACACAAAAAGCAGTTGATCGGCGTTGCCTGGCGAAACGTTGTTGTCATGCGTCGTGTAAGGAGGAGAAATGTGTGCCATCACGTTTCCGACTTTGAGAAAGGTCGGATTGTAGCCTATCGCGATTGCGGTTTATCGTATCGCCACATTGCTGCTCGCGTTGGTCGAGATCCAATAACGGATAGCAGAATATGGAATCGGTGGGTTAAGGAGGGTAATACGGAACACCGTGCTGGATCCCAACTGCCTCGTATCACTAGCAGTCGAGATGACAGGCATCTTATCCGCATGGCTCTAAGGGATCGTGCAGCAACGTCTCGATCGCTGAGTCAACAGATGGGGACGTTTGCAAGACAACCATCTGCACGAACAGTTCGTGCGACGTTTGCAGCAGCATGGACTATCAGTTCGGAGACCATGGCTGCGGTTACCCTTGGCGCTGCATCACAGACAGGAGCGCCTGCGATGGTGTACTCTACGACGAACCTGGGTGCACGAATGGAAAAACGTCATTTGTTTCGGATGAATCCAGGTTCTGTTTACAGCATCATGATGGTCGCATCCGTGTTCGGCGATATCGCGGTGAACGCACATTGGAAGCGTGTATTCGTCATCGCCATACTGGCGTATCACCTGGCGTGATGGTACGGGGTGCTATTGGTTACACGTCTCGGTCACCTCTTAATCTTATTGACGGCACTTTTAACAGTGGACGTTACATTTAGGATGGGTTACGAACCGTGGCTCTACCCTTCATTCGATCCCTGCGAAACCCTAAATTTCAGCAGGATAATGCACGATCGCATGTTGCAAGTCCTGTACAGGCCTTTCTGGATACAGCAAATTTTCGACTGCTGCCCTGGCCAGCACATTCTCCAGGTCTCTGAACAATTGTAAATGTCTGGTCAATGGTGGCCGAACAACTGGCTCGTCACAGTACGCCGGTCACTACTCTTGATGAACTGTGGTATCGTGTTGAAGCTGCACGGGCAGCTGTACTTGTACACGCCATCCAAGCCCTGTTTGACTCAATGCCCAGTTGTAGCAAGGCCGTTATTACGGCCAGAGGTGGTTGTTCTGGGTACTGACTTCTCAGAATCTATGCGCCCAAATTGCGTGAAAATGTAATCACATGTCAGTTCTAGTAAAATATATTTGTCCAATGAATACCCGTATACCATTTGCATTTCTTCTTGGTGTAGCAATTTTAATGGCCAGTAGTGCAGTAGAGACTCGTGCTTCTCAAAAAGGATCAATGCACGGATCGTAGAATTACCACAGTCGTACTTTAGTGGAAGATCTTGCCGAGAACCCGAGAAAATTCTAGTCCTAAGTAAAATCACTAAGCGGGTGGAAGGCTCCTATCCAGTCACCAATTGACTAGTCTGGCGTGGCAGTAGAAGACAGAAGAAGTAAAGACAAAGTATTAAATTTCACATCTAAGACA
This sequence comes from Schistocerca gregaria, assembly GCF_023897955.1. Lineage (NCBI taxonomy): Eukaryota > Metazoa > Arthropoda > Insecta > Orthoptera > Acrididae > Schistocerca > Schistocerca gregaria. The sequence goes on from NC_064927.1 coordinate 213,861,397, forward strand.
TCGTTCACGGAGGCATATCGTACAAACACAGAGTCGTTTGACCATCGCGTGGACTCCCATATGACGAACATAGTAAGAAGCCTCACTAATGCAGAGAAAGAACTGAAAAAATTTAAAGCAAATAAGTCTACAGGTCCTGATGAAATCCCAGTTCTGTTTTAAAAGTAGCACTCTGTAGCACTGACCCCTTACCTAGCTTGCATTTATCGTGAATCTCTCGCCCAGCGCAAAGTCCCACATGACGGGAAAAAAGCGCCGCTGACCCTTGTACATAAGAAGGGTAAAAGAAAAGACCTGCAATATTACAGACCAACATTCTTACTATCGGTTTGCTGCAGAATTCTTAAACATATTCTCAGTTCGAATACAACAAATTTCCCTGAGACGGATAAGCCTCTGCCCAAAGGTCAGCACAGTTTGAGAAAGCATCACTCGTGCATACCTCTGTTTGCCATTTTCTCACATGACATCCCGTACATCGTGGTTGAAGGGCAAGAGACAGACTTCATTTTCCTAGGTTTCCGATTGACAATGTGCCCCAGTCCAGTCTGTTAAGGAGGGCACACATATAAGTGAGTGCCACGAAAACTTCTTTTATGACAGAATCCACTAGGTTGTCTTCGACGGCGAATGTTCATCAGAGATAAGTTGTGGTCAGGAGCGCCCCAGGAAAGTGTCATAGGGTCAGTGCCATTCTCTATATACATAAATGATCTGACGGACAGGATGAGCAACAATCTGCGGTTGTTTACTAATGATACTGTGGTGTACGGAATGGTGTCATCATTGAGTGACTGTAGGAGGATACAAGATTGCTTAGACAAAACTTGTAGTTGGTGTGATGAATGGCAGCTGGCTCTGAAAGTAGGAAAATATAAGCTAACGTAGATAAACAGGAAAAACAATCCTGTAAAGTTCGAAAAAGCATAAGTATTGTAGTGCTTTACACAGTCACGTTGATTAAATATCAGGACGTAACGGTGCAAAGCGATGTGAAATGCAACGAGGATTGTTGCAAAGTGTGATCCATCCGTAAAGGAGACAACGTATAGAACGCTAGTGCGACCCATTCTCGAGTACTGTTCGAGGATTTTGGATCCCCAGCAGGTCAGGTCGAATCTGTTGAGAGGCGGGCTACTGGATTTGTTACAGGAAGATTCCATCAAAGTATTACGGGGATGCCTCGGGAACTCAACTGGGAATAAAATTAGCGGAAAACATTCTCGATCATATTTTTAATAAATGATTGTACGATCGACAATGTTTTTTACTAATTTTACTTAATTCGAAGATCTCTGTTAAATCCAAGTAATGTTATCTAAAATTATCGACCGGGAATCTCTGGAAAGAAGACGACGTTCTTTTTGCGGAATATTATAGAGAAAATTTAGATAACCGGCATTTCAAGCTGACTACAGAATGATTATACTGCCGCCAACGTCCATTTCACGTAAGAACTACGAAGATAAGGAGAGAGAAATTAGGGTTCGTACGGGGGCGTATAGATAGACGTTTTTCCCTCGCTCTCTTTGCAGCTGGAACAGGAAAGGAAATGACCAATAGTGGTAATGGGTACCGCCCGCCAATCGCCACACGATGGCTTGAGGAATATGTATGTAGAAGTAGATGAAGACGTAGAAGTACTTTTAACTGTTTTGTATTCCGCCTGGAAGGCGGCGCGTGGGTCCGCTCCTGTAAACCGAAGGGTATGTCGAATGTAGGAAGTGAGTAGGAGCAGGAAAAGGTGAAAATCTCTCGGTACTGCTCTTAGAAATGGTTTTACTATATCACAGTATTAACTGAATACATAACTTTGTACTGAGGTGCGAAGCCTTAGACCCGTCGTAAGTAAATCGAAGCTGAAGCGAAGTGTTCCAGCCGTCTGCTCTTGGCAGAATCTGCAGCGGAGCTCATAGATCTGCACAGCGCCTGCTAGAGGGGGCTGAAGTCGATGTCGGTCGTAGTTCGAACTTAAGTACCTGCACCTACGCCGTTGTATCGTTACTTTCGATACCACAAACTGTATGCGTTTACGACATCAATTATGATGCTGCCCGTACAGGAAGTAGAAAATTCTTCGTTGCTAGTGGAATTTTAAATATCGCCATGGCGAGGTATACATTCCACAGAAAGTGTTCTGCGGGTACTAACCTGTCGTCCAAATCTTTGTCCTTCACATACCAAAACAATAAATATCTCATATTTGCTTAATCACTCATATTATTTCGACAGATAATAAATTTGTCGTTCAAATGAATACGGACTGTAGCCACATAATATCTTTACTATCAGAAGTAGTAAGAAGACTTTTAGGTTTACATGCTCTCGAGCTCATCTTCCTCTGTCTTCCTCAAAGGCCATAAGTATTACCAGAGAAGTTAAAGGATTTTCATTCCTTGGTTGCAGGCTTTCGTCTACATGTCGACGGCGTATTCGAATGCCCCCAGGGACGAAATCGAGGAGAAGTTCTACCCTCCAGGGCTGAATGCTGGAGAGCTACTGAAGCTGATCAGCATCATGGACGACGAACAACTGGCGCAGATACTCCCGCTGTGAGTGGTTACCTTTCACAGTTTTCTATCCTAGAGAGAACTGCAGCAGTTTTTATTAGACTACATACACTTCGAATCTGTAGATTTGTATTCAGCAAACGAAATGAACCCCTATCTCCCATCTATTTATTTTTATTGGCATTTTGTGTATTTAGGGCTACCACAATGCTGTCAGCCCTATACTGATAAGCCGAAACATTATGATCACTTAAGCAATATCGATCCGCTGTTCCTTTGCAAAGCAATACACAAGCGATTCTGTGTGACGAATTGGACAAGTCCTTGGTACTGTTGCGTAGAATAACTGTTTATTTTCTTGACTGCGAAATTAGTTCCAAACAGCTCTGTTGGATGACGTTCAATTTTTAAGATTGATTTTCTATTTGGAATTAAATCCAAAATAAAAAGTACAAGTACACTGTGAAACAGAATTAAAGGATCACTTTTTAGAAACCCTAGACTGTTTGAGTCGTACGTTATACGCAATTTAAAGCGGATTCGCACTGTTTAGAATGTGTACAGCATATGTAAACAGATTTGCTATTCTGTACCGTATTTGTATGATGTAACAAGCCCCTGTGAGCAATATGTATATGGACATGGTCTTCTGGACAAGGTGATTTGTATTTTTAAAGATGTTAGCGATGACAAACATTTAAAATGTGCTGAGTTTTAGCCGCTTGATACCTTATGCGTGAGGTTTGGCGTGAAATGAACATACACTCCTGGAAATTGAAATAAGAACACCGTGAATTCATTGTCCCAGGAAGGGGAAACTTTATTGACACATTCCTGGGGTCAGATACATCACATGATCACACTGACAGAACCACAGGCACATAGACACAGGCAATAGAGCATGCACAATGTCGGCACTAGTACAGTGTATATCCACCTTTCGCAGCAATGCAGGCTGCTATTCTCCCATGCAGACGATCGTAGAGATGCTGGATGTAGTCCTGTGGAACGGCTTGCCATGCCATTTCCACCTGGCGCCTCAGTTGGACCAGCGTTCGTGCTGGACGTGCAGACCGCGTGAGACGACGCTTCATCCTTCCCAAACATGCTCAATGGGGGACAGATCCGAAGATCTTGCTGGCCAGTGTAGTTGACTTACACCTTCTAGAGCACGTTGGGTGGCACGGGATACATGCGGACGTGCATTGTCCTGTTGGAACAGCAAGTTCCCTTGCCGGTCTAGGAATGGTAGAACGATGGGTTCGATGACGGTTTGGATGTACCGTGCACTATTCAGTGTCCCCTCGACGATCACCAGACGTGTAAGGCCAGTGTAGGAGATCGCTCCCCACACCATGATGCCGGGTGTTGGCCCTGTGTGCCTCTGTCGTATGCAGTCCTGATTGTGGCGCTCACCTGCACGGCGCCAAACACGCATACGACCATCATTGGCACCAAGGCAGAAGCGACTCTCATCGCTGAAGACGACACGTCTCCATTCGTCCCTCCATTCACGCCTGTCGCGACACCACTGGAGGCGGGCTGCACGATGTTGGGGCGTGAGCGGAAGACGGCCTAACGGTGTGCGGGATCGTAGCCCAGCTTCATGGAGACGGTTACGAATGGTCCTCGCCGATACTCCAGGAGCAACAGTGTCCCTAATTTGCTGGGAAGTGGCGGTGCGGTCCCCTACGGCACTGCGTAGGATCCTACGGTCTTGGCGTGCATCCGTGCGTCGCTGCGGTCCGGTCCCAGGTCGACGGGCACGTGCACCTTCCGCCGACCACTGGCGACAACATCGATGTACTGTGGAGACCTCACGCCCCACGTGTTGAGCAATTCGGCGGTACGTCCACCCGGCCTCCCGCATGCCCACTATACGCCCTCGCTCAAAGTCCGTCAACTGCACATACGGTTTCTTCCACGCTGTCGCGGCATGTTACCAGTGTTAAAGACTGCGATGGAGCTCCGTATGCCACGGCAAACTGGCTGACACTGACGGCGGCGGTGCACAAATGCTGCGCAGCTAGCGCCATTCGACGGCCAACACCGCGGTTCCTGGTGTGTCCGCTGTGCCGTGCGTGTGATCATTGCTTGTACAGCCCTCTCGCAGTGTCCGGAGCAAGTATGGTGGGTCTGACACACCGGTGTCAATGTGTTCTTTTTTCCATTTCCAGGAGTGTATTTTACAATAAAATGGTTTTTAAAACCTGAAGATGATAGCAAAGACTGTTGAAACCGGTTGTCTTCAACGAAGAAATATTTTATGTGATCTTGGTTATTGAATGTTTTTTAACCCTATAATTGTCTCCCATTGCTAAGCACAAGTTTGAAATTGGGCTGAAAGGTGCGTACATCATTTCTCTGTAATGATGCAAAATCGCGGCGCCCTACAACTTCACCAATGGACTGGACAACGCTTCAAACAGCAAGGCGTTGACACGTGCGAAACAAAGGCCACAGCTCGTAAGTTCATGTGACGTGTAAGGTCGGTTAATGACGTCACAGTGACACCAGGTCGCCACACCTCCTCTTACCCACATTGCACCCCTTATTTATGCTCCTTTGCGATGAAGGTTAGAACCGCGATTTTCTTTGAGTGGCTGAGGAAAACAATGCAGACACACGCCTCTCAAAATCAGCACGAAAAAGCCTCAGAGGGTGGCCTAAAGGGCGTCAATGAAATCACCCCATTTCCTTGGGCGTTGGTTCTCACACATTTCGCGATCGAAAACGACGGATGGCAGTGCGATGAGCAAGAAAAACGTGTTCTTGACAGTCTTTAACTCTGCCACTTTCTGGCGCTTCAGCCCTTCTCTAAGTACGTTGTGGGCGGCTTCACCCACATTAAACTTGCTCTGACCACTTTGGATGGCAGCGCGACCGTAATTTTTGCTGTCGTGTTCAGGTTCGAACCACTGGGAATCGTCCCAAACCATTCTACAAATCTGAACATGATGCGTGGCAATAAAGGGTACTTACGTATTTTCGTCTCTCACTTTTCGTGCCTTCCTATGGCGTGTGGCGTGGTCAAGGGGGTGGGAGCTAGGCAGCAGGGACTTTCAATAGTACAGCATTACATTGCGGCGTGAATAAAACGGCTGATGATCCCTCTAAGACTCTGCATTTCGGAAACGTCTAGTGCGCCACCCACGCGTTTAAGTTGAGCGCGTTACAAATGTACTTGCCTGAAACGTCAACACGCACTCTGCCTTGCAGTTGCTCGAGCTCCTGAAGGCATGCAAACAGCCCCTAAGGGGAACCGAAGTGGTTGCGGAATCCATGTTGATTTTTCACAGACGAGAATCCTGTTTCCCAAAAACATCATAATACATGGACATAAAACATGTTCCACAATTCTCCAACATACTGATGTCACCTATGTAGACCTATAATATTACGCGCGTTTGTCCTACAATCATTCTTGAAAACGCGAATAACCTGTGCTTTTTTCCAGTCGCTAGGCACCTTTCGTTGCTCCAGTGACCTAAGAGTTCTTCCACACAATCTCTGTAGAATGTTACAGGTATCTCATATGGTCTTAATGCCTTTCCGTTATAAAGCAATCGCAGTTGTTTTTCTGTTTCGCGATCAGTTACCTCAATATCTGCCATTTCTAAGTTCTTACGGTTATGTAAGGGAGGGATCTTATTACGATCTTCTGTTGAGAAGCAATTTTCGGAAGACTGAATCCAGTATTTCGATCTCCTATCTCCCATTTTCCATTTCGGGTGCCGTTATGGTCACTGAACAGATGATTTCGAATTGCCTATTGGTATTACGTAAGACCGAAATCTCTAAGGGTTTTCAGTCAGATCGATTGTCATAGTCACTGAACACTTCTCTCCTTACGTTCATTTGCGCTCCGTTCACATTTTCTTTCTCAGCCAACTTTTGACATCTATTTAATCTATGATGAAGCTCTCTTTGTTTACATAGCAGTTTTCTAACACGAATGTTACACCACAGTGGGTCTTTCACATCCCTGAAGTTATTGCTTAGAACATAATTGTCTAAGTCATATTGAACGATACTTTTGAATTTTTTCCCATTTGTGTTCCACACCCTCATCCCGAACGCTGAATATTTGACGTTGACTACCGAGATACTCTACAATTTGTATCCCGCCACTCTTGCAAAGCAAAAATATCTTCCTGTCCTTCTTAACATTTCTTGTAATATCTATACACATAGATGCTACCATAGCCATATGATCTCTGATTATCCACCCTCCCCCACCCGTTCTTCGACGTTAGCTGATTCGAGAAGTTCTGGTCTGTTTTATGTTACGAGGTCTAAGACGTTACTTTCACGACTTGTTTCTCTGCCAGTTCGAAATAATTTTTCGACAGGTCATTCAGTAAAATATAACACGAATCTCTGTCTCTGGCACCAGTTTTGATAACATCACTCTCCTATACCTGGCAAGTGGAAGCCACCCTCTGTTACATTAACATGATCAAGAAACTTATTCATGAAATTCTGCAGGTTCTCTCTGAAGCGCTCTAGCACTACAGCTCTTGACGCAGGTGGTCTATAAAATAATCAGATTACCGTTTTACTGTTGATACTTAACTTCCATCAGATTAATTAACACGCAGTTATACGTGATAATCTTGCTAGGTATTATTGATTTTTTACTGCGGTTCTAGGCGCTACAGTCTGGAACCGCGCGACCGCTACGGTCGCAGGTTCGAATCCTGCCTCGGGCATGGATGTGTGTGATGTCCTTAGGTGAGTTAGGTTTACGTAGTGCTAGGAGACTGATGACCTCAGAAGTTAAGTCCCATAGTGCACAGAGCCAGTTGAACCATTTTTGAACTTAATGTAGTTTCAGTTACTTCCAATCAAAATCAGTTTTCAAAACCTACTTGAAGTTCTTCAAATGTCTTAGAGTTATCTTGAGACACGAATCTCCACTGTGAAACACCACCTCTAAAATATTCCACAGAAAATCAAATTGTCCTTTCAACAAGCCATTTTTTAAGGAGTACACACTGAAACGACTTCAAAAATATAAATGGGTATAAATCACCAGCTGCATCATATGGAGAAAGAAATTACCTAATTTTGTTTCATCAGCTTCCATCACAACTCCTTTAACGACAGCTCTTCTACTTAAACTTTTTTCTCTAACTTCAGCTAGCTCTTTAGAGGTCCACTGCTTGATTTGGATATAACACTATCGAAAGCAGCTGAAGTACGTACATCACAACTTTTACTCGTTCATTAAGTTTTGATTACACTTCTTTTGTCTCATAAAAATCAAACCTCTACATTTGATCTCATTTCGGTAGCTGGTAGCCCACAATACTCTGCCAGCTCCTCAGTTTGAATTGATTTAAACTACTACATATATAGATAAAAGCAATACCTTGGCCTTTGTAATCTCTCTCAAAAGAGTCGGTTAATTCAGAGGTTTCTTTCTCAACTGAACAAACAGCTTGAGGCTGTCTCCTTTTTTTATTTCCTGCCACATAGGTTTTAATTTTGCCACATAAATTGCCCACTTTGTAATACACTACTGCTAAATCTGACGTGACTTCACCCTTAAACTTAATGAAGTTTTTAAGATGTTTTGTTATTAGGTCTTTTCTAGTTGGGTTACATAGAGCAGCAATCAGTCGTAGAATTAAGTTGCTTTAATATGACATTTATAGTCACAACACAGATCAGATTCCGACCTGTGTCAGGTCATTATCAATGCTAAAACAAATACATGAGTATATATTACAATGTGATATACAGAAGTTATAAGTCCATCAAATCGTTGTCTTTTAATGTTAACATTACATACCAGTGCGGAATTGTAGCAGTTGTTCGTGCTCAAGTGAATACTTACACAGTTAAACCATTACTGTAGTAAAATTATATGTTGGTTTCACAGTGCACATCGGTTTTGCGTATGGCGCCCTCTATTAGCTTCTTCTGAAGTTTACAGTTTTGACATCTTTTGTAATATTTATGTTGTATAGTAACTTAATAGTAACATGAAATTATTATGAGTAAAACTATGTAAAATTACAATTCTTACTTTTTCTCACGTCCGTAATGTGCTGTTGTTGTTGTTGTGGTCTTCAGTCCTGAGACTGGTTTGATGCAGCTCTCCATGCTACTCTATCCTGTGCAAGCTTCTCATCTCCCAGAACCCACAGCAACCCACATTCTTCTGAATCTGCTTAGTGTATTCATCTCTTGGTCTCCCTCTACGAGTTTTAGCCTCCACACTGCCCTCCAATACTAAATTGGTGATCCCTTGATGCCTCAGAACATGTCCTACCAACCGATCCCTTCTTCTGGTCAAGTTGTGCCACGAACTCTTCTTCTCCCCAATTCTATTCAATATATCCTCATTAGTTATGTGATCTACCCATCTAATCTTCAGCATTCTTTTGTAGCACCACATTTCCAAAGCTTCTATTCTTCTCTTGTCCAAACTATTTATCGTCCATGTTTCACTTCCATACATGGCTTCACTCCATACAAATACTTTCAGAAACGACTTCCTGACACTTAAATTTATACTCGATGTTAACAAATTTTTCTTCTTCAGAAACGCTTTCCTTGCCATTGCCAGTCTACATTTTATATCCTCCCTACTTCGACCGTCATCAATTATTTTACTCCCCAAATAGCAAAACTCCTTTACTCATTTCCTAATCTAATCCCCTCAGCATGACCCGATTTAATTCGACCACATTCCATTATCCTCGTTTTGCTTTTGTTTATGTTCATCTTATACCCTCCTTTCAAGACACTGTCCATTCCGTTCAGCTACCCTTCCAAGTCCTTTGCTGTCTGACAGAATTACAATGTCATCGACGAATCTCAAATTTATTATTTACTCTCCATGGACTTTAATACCTACTCACAACTTTTCTTTTGTTTCCTTTACTGCTCGCTCAATATAAAGATTGAATAGCGTCGGGGAGAGGCTACAACCATGTCTCACTCCCTTTCCAACCACTGCTTCCTTTTCATGCCCCTCGACTCTTGTAACTACCATCTGATTTCTGTACAAATTGTAAATAGCCTTTCGCTCCCTGTATTTTACCCCTGCCACCTTCAGAATTTGAAAGAGATTATTCCAGTCAACATTGGCAAAAGCTTTCTCTAAGTCTACAAATGCTAGAAACGTAGGTTTGCCTTTCTCTAATCTTTCTTCTAAGATAAGTCGTAGGGTCAGTATTGCCTCACGTGTTCCAACATTTCTACGGAATCCAAACTGATCTTCCCCGAGGTCGGCTTCTACCAGTTTTTCCATTCGTCAGTAAAGAATTCGCGGTAGTATTTTGCAGCTGTGACTTATTAAACTGATATTCCGATAATTTTCACATCTGTCAACACCTGCATTCTTTGGGATTGGAATTACTATATTCTTCTTCGAGTCAAAGGGAATTTCGCCTGTTTCATACATCTTGCTCACCAGATGGTATAGTTCTGTCAGGACTGGCTCTCCCAAGGCTGTCAGTAGCTCCAATGGAATGTTGTCTACTCCTGGGGCCTTGTTTCGACTTAGGTCTTTCAGTGTTCTGTCAAACTCTTCACGCAGTATCATATCTCCCATTTCATCTTCATCTACCTCCTCTTCCATTTCCATAATATTGTCCTCAAGATCATCGCCCCTGTATAGACCCTCTATATACTCCTTCCACCTTTCTGCTTTCCCTTCTTTGCTTCAAACTGGGTTTCCATTTGAGCTCTTGATATTCATGCAAGTGGTTCTCTTGTCTCCAAAGGTCTCTTTAATTTTCCTATAGGCAGTATCTATCTTACCCCTCGTGAGATAAGCCTCTAAATCCTTACATTTGTCCTCTAGCCATCCCAGCTTAACCATTTTGCACTTCCTGTCGATCTCATTTTTGAGACGTTTGTATTCCTTTTTGTCTGCTTCACATACTGCATTTTTGTATTATCTCCTTTCATCAATTAAATTGAGCAGCTCCTCTGTTATCCAAGGATTTCTACTAGCCGTCGTCTTTTTACTCACTTGATCCTCTGCTGCTTTCACTGTTTCATTTCTCAAAGCTACCCATTCTTCTTCTACTGTATTTCTTTCCCCCATTCCTGTCAATTGTTCTCTTATGCTCTCCCTGAAACTCTGTACAACCTCTGGTTCTTTTAGTTTATCCAGGTCCCATCTGCTTAATTTCCCACCTATTTGCAGTTTCTTCAGTTTTAATCCACAGTTCATAACCAAAAGATTGTGGTCAAAGTCCACATCTGCCCCTGGATGTCTTACAATTTAAAATCTGGTTCCTAAATCTCTGTCTTATCATTATGTAATCTATCTGAAACCTTCCAGTACCTTCAGGGTTCGTCCATGTATACAACCTTCGTTCATGATTCTTGAACCAAGTGTTAACTATGATTAAGTTATGCTCTGTGCAAAATTCTACCAGGCGGCTTCCTCTTTCATTTCTTCCCCCCAATCCATATTCGCCTACTACGCTTCCTTCTCTTCCTTTCCCTACTGTCGAATTCCAGTCACCCATGACTATTAAATTTTCATCTCCCCTCACTACCTGAATAATTTCTTTTATCTCATCATACATTTCATCAATTTTGTCATCATCTGCAGAGCTAGTTGGCATATAAACTTGTACTACTGTAGTAGCCGTGGGCTTCGTGTCTATCTTGGCCACAATAATGCGTTCACTATGCTGTTTGTAGTAGCTTACCCGCACTCCTTTTTTTTAATTCATTATTAAACCTACTCCTGCATTTCCCCTATTTGATTTTGTATTTATAACCCTGTATTCACCTGACGAAAAGTCTTGTTCCTCCTGCCACCGAACTTTACTAATTCCCTCTATATCTAACTTTAACCTATCCATTTCCCTTTTTAAATTTTCTAAACTACCTGCTCAATTAAGGGATCTGACATTCCACGCTCCGATCCGTAGAACGCCGGTTTTCTTTCTCCTGATAACGACGTCCTCTTGAGTAGTCCCCGCCCGGAGATCCGAATGGGGGACTATTTTACCTCCGCAATGTTTTACCCAAGAGGACGCCATCATCATTTAACCATGCAGTAAAGCTGCATGCCCTCGGGAAAAATTACGGCCTTAGTTTCCCCTTGCTCTTAGCCATTCGCCATACCATAACAGCAAGACCGTTTTGGTTAGTGTTACAGGGCCAGATCAGTCAATCATCCAGACTGTTGCCCGTGCAACTACTGAAAAGGCTGCTGCCCCTCTTCAGGAACCACATGTTTGTCTGGCCTCTCAACAGAAACCCCTCCGTTGTGGTTGCACCTACGGTACGGCTTTCTGTATCGTTGAAGCACGCAAGCCTCCCCACCAACGGCAAGGTCCATGGTTCATGGGGGAGGGGGGAGGGGTATTACAATTACGAACAATTAAACTGTAAAGAGCACATAGGGATTATTGTGGGGAAGGCAAAGCAAGGACTGCAATCTATTGACAGAACGCTTACAAGATGCAACAGATTTACTAAAGGGACTGCCTAAGCTATACCTGACTGTCCTCTTTCGTAATACTGCTGTGCGGTGTGGGATCCTTACCAGATAGAATTAACGGAGTGCATTGAGAAAGTTGAAACAAGAGCAGCATGTTTTTTACTATCGCGAAATGGGGAGAAAGTGTCATGGATATGATACAGGATTTGGGGTGGACATCATTAAAACACAGGATTTTCCCGTTGCGGCGGTATCTTCTCACGAAATTTCAATCAACTGATTTTTCTCCAAATGCCAAAATATTTTGTTGACACCGACCAGCATAAGGTGAAACGATCATCATAATAAAATAATGAAATCAGAGCTCGCGCAGAAAGATGCAGGTGTTTGCTCTTTCTGCATGCTGTTCAAGAGTGGAATAATAGTAAAGGTGATTCGATGAACCATCTGCCAAGCACTTAAGTGTGATTTGCTGACTATGTACAGGTAACTGTTGTGATGTCCTTGCTTTCCTCAAAGTAATTGTAGTCTATCACTGAACCTCTGTCAGGACAATTGACTTCATGTAATTCAGCATAATCGAAAAGAATCACAGAAAATGCAGTAAGAAGTGTACAACATTCCCATGTCTCTCAAGAAGCTCATACTCACCGCACTGCCTCGAACTCCAGAAATTTTCCAATTGAAACTTAATTTTTAACCCAGAAAAATTAACTTTAGATCCTGGCTGGCTCACCATTCCTTTAGTGTCTGGATAAATGAGTTTATCTGAAAGTACTTCAGCCTTCAGTTCCCAAGTGTGTAAAAAATTAAAGATTATCTTCGGTGCATCAGGATCATTAAAACTCTAAAATAAAAATCCGCACGATATCTTACTCAATCAGACTGGAAATTATGACATGACCCTATAATAAGAATCTAAGTACATAATGAATAATTATGTTCCACCACTCTGAGCATGATTAAATACTAAAACACGGAATAAACACAGCAATCGTTCATTAGAAGAAACTGCAAACTCTGCAGTTAAGCGAGAAATAAATATCCACCATAATTACGTATTCTTTCGGTGAAATACGTGATTGATCATTGAGCTAAAAATAAAAATATGTTCTGGGAAGAACAATACATTCACCAATCCTCGAAATATTAATGCTCTAACTCTTTTAAATCAAGAGTAATGAAGTTAACAATAGTTCTAAGCTGCTGCAATTAAAAACACGTTCATTCTGATATCAATGACTAACTCAATACAATCCGTTTTTAGTCTTCGCTCTTCACAAACAGTGGTTAGTTGTGGTTGGCTAGTCTCTTGTTCTATGGTCATTGTTCCTCACCTATTAGATTATTCCACATTAGTTTCCGACTTATAAAATCACCACAACAAATGTTCTACAAATAACATGGCGGTCATTTAAAGTCTGTGGCGTTCGATTATCTTGTGCTAATGTGCTAACAGCACTTTGTAAACAGTGACGCTATTTCTCTTCGAAAGAGTGGTAGTATGCAAACAAAACGGATGAAAACATGTTTTTTGTGCTCTCTATGCGATACTAGAAACCAGTGTTGAGTGCTGAAATGACGGCCAGCCGCACTACGAACATCTCAGAGTAGACAGGCCGCTGCCTGTTATCGATTGCCCATGCCCTGACCCTATGTCATCCCTTCTGGCACTGTGAGTGCTACCTCGCTCAAAACACCAGGTCTGTATTTTTCTTTGAAAGTGTGTATAATGTACTGTGCAAGCGTACAGTATGAGGGATTTTTGAGAAGCATTTGAGGAAACTGCACCGTGACCGAGGAAAAACTTTGGTCCAGGTTTGATTCCTGCTGCTATCTTTTTTTTATTTTATTATATTCCTGACAATGTTAAACTATTAATTATCAAATTTAAATTTATTTCAACGGTCCAATTGATAGACGTAAAATTAACACATACAGTTTAGCTATGATTACTATCCTTACAAAACAAAAGGCCATAGATGGTGGAAAAGAAAAGCGAGTGTATGAGGAAATTTAGTGTGGAAGTGTTTCCCTTGGATGATCTGCTAAAGACACCTTTTCTAGTGGATCTTTGGAGGAGAAAGTGAGATTTATGGAGTTACGTAGATCTACTCCAAATGTAAATCTAAGAAGAGGAGGGTGCGGGGCGATGCTTATGAGTAGAAGCAGATGGATGCCCCTTTCAGGTTCCTAGAACATCTCGCCTAGGTGTGCCATAGTAAAAGGTGCAATGCTCTCTAAGGGTTTACGCTTAAAGTATGAGGAATTTTTGAGAAACAGTGCAAGCATTAAGGCACTAGCCAGGGCTCAGGGGCAGTGACTTGCTTCTCGTCGGCTCGGGTTCGATTCACGAAGCAACTTTATTTTTTTAATTTTTTTCCTTGCAGTGTTAAACGATTATTTTAAATTTTGTTACATACAATCAGTTTAATTTATATACTTAACATTAATATATTCAATTTAGTTACGATTACTACCCTTGTAAGTCGACGCTATAGGCGACGAAATTGTAACACAACGGTAAAATTTTGCACAAACTGTCATTGTATAAATATTACGCTAAATCACGAAATGCAACGTTGTCCCACATAACATCCAAGAGCGTGCAGCGTAATTGTTGCAGTAAAATGCAAATTACATGTTATGTCCTACTGAAATGAAGGAAACACCCACAGCTGTCAGCGGCATTACACAAGACGGGTTAGGTTCTACCCCACTGAGTGCCTGCCTGCCTCCTTGGTGCCTGCTTAGCGCACTCTCACGTCAGTTATGATTGTAGGGGAGAGGCAAGGCTTGAAATTAACAAGTGGTAGAAAAGAGAAATAGCCATGTATTACCATCGAGAGTGATGATGCATTCACCTTTACCACACAGAAATAAAACCACACTACTGAGTTTATCAAGCCTGTATTAATGAGTAACTGATGGCAAAGATTATGTAATTTGGTCTTCACTTGAATGTCTAAGTGTGCCATAAGTATTGTGTACGCGGCACCTATCTGCAAGACAACAATTTAAGTGACGAAAGTAACTGAACTGCAGATGGGCGTAATAAAAAGCTACACATTTTAGCTTTCGGCCAAAAGCCATTCATACACTCCTGGAAATTGAAATAAGAACACCGTGAATTCATTGTCCCAGGAAGGGGAAACTTTATTGACACATTCCTGGGGTCAGATACATCACATGATCACACTGACAGAACCACAGGCACATAGACACAGGCAACAGAGCATGCACAATGTCGCCACTAGTACAGTGTACACCCACCTTTCGCAGCAATGCAGGCTGCTATTCTCCCATGGAGACGATCGTAGAGATGCTGGATGTAGTCCTGTGGAACGGCTTGTCATGCCATTTCCACCTGGCGCCTCACTTGGACCAGCGTTCGTGCTGGACGTGCAGACCGCGTGAGACAACGATTCATCCAGTCCCAAACATGCTCAATGGGGGACAGATCCGGAGATCTTGCTGGCCAGGGTAGTTGACTTACACCTTCTAGAGCACATTGGGTGGCACGGGATACATGCGGACGTGCATTGTCCTGTTGGAATAGCAAGTTCCCTTGCCGGTCTAGGAATGGTAGAACGATGGGTTCGATGACGGTTTGGATGTACCGTGCACTATTCAGTGTCCCCTCGACGATCACCAGAGGTGTACGGCCAGTGTAGGAGATCGCTCCCCACACCATGATGCCGGGTGTTGGCCCTGTGTGCCTCGGTCGTATGCAGTCCTGATTGTGGCGCTCACCTGCACGGCGCCAAACACGCATACGACCATCATTGGCACCAAGACAGAAGCGACTCTCATCGCTGAAGACGACACGTCTCCATTCGTCCCTCCATTCACGCCTGTCGCGACACCACTGGAGGCGGGCTGCACGATGTTGGGTCGTGAGCGGAAGACGGCCTAACGGTGTGCGGGACCGTAGCCCAGCTTCATGGAGACGGTTGCGAATGGTCCTCGCCGATACCCCAGGAGCAACAGTGTCCCTAATTTGCTGGGAAGTGGCGGTGCG
This sequence comes from Schistocerca gregaria, assembly GCF_023897955.1. Lineage (NCBI taxonomy): Eukaryota > Metazoa > Arthropoda > Insecta > Orthoptera > Acrididae > Schistocerca > Schistocerca gregaria. Next base: position 213,877,349 of record NC_064927.1, read on the forward strand.
GTCCCCTACCGCAGTGCGTAGGATCCTACGGTCTTGGCGTGCATCCGTGCGTCGCTGCGGTCCGGTCCCAGGTCGACGGGCACGTGCACCTTCCGCCGACCACTGGCGACAACATCGATGTACTGTGGAGACCTCACGCCCCACGTGTTGAGAAATTCGGCGGTACGTCCACCTGGCCTCCCACGTGCCCACTATACGCCCTCGCTCAAAGTCCGTCAACTGCACGTACGGTTCACGTCCACGCTGTCGCGGCATACTACCAGTTAAAGACTGCGATGGAGCTCCGTATGCCACGGCAAACTGGCTGACACTGACGGCGGCGGTGCACAAATGCTGCGCAGCTAGCGCCATTCGACGGCCAACACCGCGGTTCCTGGTGTGTCCGCTGTGTCGTGCGTGTGATCATTGCTTGTACAGCCCTCTCGCAGTGTCCGGAGCAAGTATGGTGGGTCTGACACACCGGTATCAATGTGTTCTTTTTTCCATTTCCAAGAGTGTAGAAGGAGAGACAGACTCACTCACACGAACATAGCTCACACACACATGAATATCGTCTCTAAACGCTGTGGCTGGCCTCAGAGACAATGGTCATGTGTTGTGTGAGGCGTGCCCATGTGATTATCTGTGTTTTCTGCTTCAGTAGTATGTCTTTTGGCCAAAAGCTAAAATGCGTAGCAGTCTAGCAGTCGTGTGTCGCATCGTTGTACCGTCTGCCACACAACATCTCATCTATGGAGTGAGTGGTAATCTAAACTTTTCATAATATTATTGTTATTCCGTCTCCCAAGTCAGACTTCACATTGTTATATATACATGTAGCCACAAAAATGACTATGTAAATGCATGTGTGCGTTTTTGAGTCTACATGTCAGTGTTCGTGTGGGTGAGTATGTTTGTGTGTCATGTAGCTACAGTTACAGGTAGAGAAAATATTTATCTTGTAAGTCAGTTGACACATCTTCCTGTCACACATGTGTTGGTACTGATGAACTTAAAAATGAATGGTGATAATGTACTAATGGGGTTGTTACAATGCAATACCCGCTGTTTTAGACGTGAACACGGACTTAAAAGGAAATCGCTACCGTTCTGCTGAATTAGCCATCCAGAAACCACTACCGTACCTTCACGAAATATAATGAATGGTCACCATTTCCAATTTCTATGTATATGTTTTCACTCGACCACTGATTACGCGATACTCTTATTAATGTCATATTACTTTGATGTGACACATTTGCGGGGTTAGCCGAGCGGTCTAGGGCGCTGCAGTCAAGGACTGCACGGCTGGTCCCGGCGGAGGTTGGAGTCTTCCCTCGGGCATGGCTGTGTGTGTTTGTCCTTAGCATAATTTAGGTTATGTAATGTGTAAGCTTAGGGACTAATGACCTTAGCAGTTAAGTCCCATAAGATTTCACACACATTTGAACATTTTTGACACATTTGCAGTGCACAATTTTGTCCACTGGGATAGACTTTAGATAACTAGTTTCCACTGGCTGTCGAGCTAAACGTGTTCTCAAGGGATTTTGATATACAGCAACGGTCATGCTGAACAGTACTTATCGCAACGTGTCTAGAGATTAACACTTCGGAATTGTTGATCCATCTAGCCCTTATTTGTTTCCCGGATACCCTTTTTTCCGTTCATCATAAAAACATGCTACCTACTAGGAAACAGCATAAAAGTGTAATAAGCCGACTACTTTAGATTTTTCATTCTCCTGTAATTCATGTTTACACCACGTAAGTTTTTTCAATGTGTTTACTTAATTTACAAGAGATTTAGCTGAGGACATCGTGACAAGTGGTTCCTATGATACAGCATTCATTGAAATGGTGCTGTTTATACCAATGTGAAGCTCAGCAGTAACCTTTGTGACTTTTTGGTAGTGGTCATACTATTACAGTCGCTCTTTTTACACCATAAAATTTATTTTTTCGTCCAATAATATGTTCGATAGTTCCCCATGACCTATTACGTGTAGATGATACTAAATACGATTACAGTACCTTTAAATTCCGCCAGTATATTTGTTACTTTCGTCGCGGGGGCACCAAATAAACGAAAAAAATTATAGTTACCATTTAGCTTCCTGTTGATAGAGAGGTACTGAGATATAGATTTCCACCACAATCGCGCATGGACGAATGGAAATCGGCACTGGTCTGTTCAAAGCAAGCATTCTATAATTCACGAATAATTATTAACAGAACAGCACTGCACTTGTCAGCAGGGTGCATCACTTTTACTGTCTCATAATTGAAAAGTGGGTTCATTATATCAAATCTGACCGAATCTGCTAAATATAACAAGTTCAAACAAGTTATTACTTAAAATGTCTGCGATGTATCACCAATTGCGCAATATCCATGGGCCTATAAATATCATTTCAGACACAGTTACTAACTCAGAAACAGTTTATCAAGATTATTAAAAAAAATTAGTTTATACGATTGTTATTAGTTTGCAATGTTCACTCACTGTTCACCATTACTCAGTGAGCTGGATTTTCTGAAAAAATGACTGCGTAGTAAGCCACACTAAATTTTATCGTACGGTACTGCAAGAAAGTCACAATTCGCAATTTATATTAACCCTCTAGCGGGCGCGCCGTTTTTTATAACATTGGCGGGAGCGCGGCGTAATTTGTACACATGTAAATCATAGCCATCTTTTCGTTACTAAGGTAAACATGACTGAGCAAAATCACAATTTAAACTTAGTTTACTCAAACAACAGTAAAATAAACTTAAATTATACGAATTAAACAACTGTTTAATTAAGCAATGATAAAATAAACTTTCATTACATCACTGTGGCAGCGTCAAGTGTTATCCCACAGCAATGACCAACTCGAAGCATTAAACAGCGCAGTTGCATCAGATCCCAGCCAACCGCTTATTCTATTATCTCGTAGACAGCTGTCATGTTATGGGATTGTGCCGATAGCCCAGATTCTGGGTCATTTTCTTGCTCGGGGTCATAATTTTTTTCTCACCTAGATGGGTGTTCAGTGTATATTACTGCCGCTCACTTGGACATATGACAGAACAACTTAGCAATGCGTTAGATGAAGTAGTTGAAGGAATAAGTACGGGCTCGAAATAGTAAACCGACAATGGAGCGATACAAGACACTGTTGTTTGCTGATGGCGCAGTTTATACATATGCGCAACCGTTCGATGGTTAAAAAGCACAAAACCTCCGAAAAGTAATTTGCAGTAGATCTGATCAGCTTATGAACAACTCAGCTCTTCAGCAAAAGCAAAATAAAACACTTTCGCAAAACTGCTAGAGTACCAGATCATGTATCGTCACGCTACTAAAGCGTAATCACGATTTCTCGAAAAGAGTGCATACTAGTTTCTCCTGCTTCCACAATGCACAGTCGTTCTGATCATATCGTAGACAAATTGCTTCCGAACTTTTCTCAGACAGCGTAGCAACTTGCCTTCTACACCAAGTGCGAATTTCATTTAACCAGATACTAAAATTTATATTTTCCAAAAGTAAATAAAATCAAAACTAGACTATCTTTCTTGTATTGAGGACAGAAGCAAAAACTTTTTTCTAGAATACCTAATCTGAATGCTTTTAATGATCGTTTCATGTCATGTATGTGACTGCGTGTATGATTACACAGTTTTATTCACATACTCTTTTCTCATTATTTATTAACAAATACTAAGATTAATAGGTCACATACATGCAGCATTCATCGCCTCACTCACTCTGAAAGCATAATAAATGAAAACGATAATGTGAAACAACTGAAAGTATTAAGTAATGTTGGAAACTAAAACATTTCATAATCTATAATTTATGAACAAATTACTGATTACTTACCTATTCAGCAGCAATGTGTTTAGTTTACGTTCTCCTCTGACGTACTGCCAAAAACATATTAACGTGTCTAGAGAACGTTTTGGAGATTTGGTTTTCCATAATTTTGAAACCTCTAAAATAATTCCCAGTATAGAACTGAAACTCGTACACTTCTTAGGTATTGTTTTTCTGGTGGTTTATGTAAAATTTCGTGGTGATTGTTGTACGATGAATGACCTTATTAATACACAGGTTGGTGTGAGAAAATTATGATCAAGTGTACACACGCATTAACGGACCTGCTTCATGTAACCATAGGGACGCCAGATGGCAGTTTCGGCGCATGAGTGTCCGCGTGGTTTGAGACACCATGTTACGAATTGCGCGGCCCTTTCAGCCGTAGGTTCGAGTCCTCCCTCGGGCATGGGTGTGTGTCTGTTGTTCTTAGCGTAAGTTAAAGTTAGTTTAAGAACTGTGTAAGCCTAGGGAGCGATGACCTCAGCAGTTTCGTCCCTTAGGAATTCACACACATTGAACATTTCCGATGGCAGTTTTGCTGCGTGGGGACGCGTTTGTTTGGGTTCAGAGCCAGTAAGAGCAACAAGAACAATCTTTCATCTTCAGTCGACGATACATATAGTTACGGCACAAGCGCCGGAACTAGGTATGGGGGCAGACAATAATATGGTGATCATATAGTCCATACGTGCCAAAGATTGACAGCACTAGTCTAAATATTTCCTACTTCAGTTCATCTTTGAGAGACTGATGTCACTAATCACTGAGTATCTACTAGCGTTCGTAAGTGTTTATCTTTCATCTTCTCCAATTCAAATTCTCATTCGGGAGGTCTAGCTTAGTTCCAGCGTAGTCTCAGAAGTATATTTCTTACCGTATCTGTCTTTCAGGCTGTTGGGTGATTGGCCCAACACATACACCTTCACCAAAGCAGTCGCCGAGGATGTAGTACGCTCTGGCGGTTCTGGATTACCCGTCTCGATCATCAGGCCTTCCATTGGTAAGTTCAACTGTTCTTTCTTCTTCAAATGCACGAATACCTGAAACACTATATCATAGATATTCCAAGGCTACAGCTACAATTCAGAAGTATCTCTCAGCACACACGTATGAGAGCCATATTCCAACTAATACAGAAAAAGAAAAAATCGAATGTACCGCCACTAAATAGCTTTACTAATTAAATAAATTTAGATCTTTGTTGCGCTTACGAAAATTCTCCTCCGAGCACACTCTGATAGTGGATGTTTCCGACTTCCCTATAGAGACTTCCCTATGGAGATTCCTCTCTAGTCTGGGCTGTATCCCGAGTACGCCAAACCAAGGTCGTTGTCTGTTTTCAAAACAAACAAAAAATGGTTCAAATGGCTCTGAGCACAATGGGACGTAACATTTATGGTCATCAGTCCCCTAGCACTTAGAATTACTTAAACCTAACTAACCTAAGGACATCACACAACACCCAGTGATCACGAGGTAGATAAAATCCCTGACCCCGCCAGGAATCGAACCCGGGAACACGGGCACGGGAAGCGAAAACGCTACTGCACGACCATGAGCTGCGGAGTGTCTGTTTTCAATTCGTCACTAAACCAGACTGTGTCGTGGTTCGTTCCTCCACTGTTCCCCACTTCCAATGGTTACATTGAAGAGTTTAATGAAATAGCTGGAAGTTATTCTACAGTGAGACGGCATTTCCCCGAACATTCCCATATTTATCACATTCCCAGTGGGTGGTAATCAGGATGTCATGAAGGTATCCAATTATTTCCAGATTTTAGCCTTATTCCCCTGCCCGTCTACATACAGATATAATGGAGACAAGTCCAGGGCTTGGGTGTGTTGCTAATTCCGCCTGTTATGGCTAAGTAGACCAGTGTCTACACCTTACTAAGCTTCTTAGCAGACACTTTCTGTTTTACTTTGTTTCACTATGTGGGGTCCTGCCCACTCGTCTCATATAGGGTGCCTAAAAGATGCAGCGTTCTCGGAATGCTATACAACAATTCAGCCGAATCTCATTATAGTTTTTTGTTACAATAAAGAAGATTGACAATAATTAACTTGGGATTTACAAGAACTTGTCTGAAGCGATAGATGGCATGCAAACAAGTAATGTTCTTCGCTACAGGCAGTTCCCACACAAGCAGTGGATATGGATCACTAATAACTGTTTTTAAGTGCAGGTCTACTACTGTGCTGGTCTGCTAGACCCGGTCTAGTACTGGGCGGCCGAGGCTGGCAGGAGTGGCGTTTATATTCTCTTCTCGTAGAGGCCGCTCCTGCCGTGGTGCGGCCCTAGTAAGCGGGCTATTGCCTGACGTCATCTCACAGCCTTCTCTGCTCTTGTGTTCTGCATCTGCTCGCCAGCGCTTGTCGATACGCCAGAGCACACAATACTGTAGCCCCATACACTATCATAAGTCTTGTTAGAGTGGTGTATACCAGATACATGTTCTCGTGTTTCGACAGCACTGTTTTCTTTTTTCTCAGGCTCTTCTACTGCGGCCCTTCCACCTTTGATCATATGTTCGCTATGTGACGGCTCCATCATAGTTTCACATTCAGGGTTACCACTAGATACATGTCCTCACCACAGCCAGAGGTTCAGCGAGAAGATCAATATTCTAGTAAGTGCTTGATGTGCTTTTTCGTTAGTGGTACTACAACAGTTTGCTTGGGGCTGACCCTTAGATCCTGTTCTGTTTCCTGTACCAATATTGCTATCCATATTGTGCCATTATTATAACAGTACTAGTAAATTTGCCGAGTATTCTTATGACTAAAAGCACTCCGTCTTCAGGCCACAAGTGGTCCAACGGGACCATCCGACCGCCATGTCATCCTCAGCTGAGAATGTGGATAGGCAGAGTGTGTGGTGAGCACACCGCTCGCCCGGTCGTTATGATGGTTTTCTTCGATCGGAGCCGTTACTATTCGGTCGAGCAGCTCCTCAATTGGCATCACGAGGCTGAGCGCACCCCGAAAAATGGCAACAGCGCATGGCGGCCCAGATGGTCACCCATCCAAGTGCCAGCCACACCCGACTGCACTAAACTTCAGTGATCTGACGGGAACCGGTGTACCCAGGGCGGTAATTGTTATAAATAAGTCACCAGCATATCTTTGGCAAAAGTAATCCCAAGTATTCAGCTCTTCAGTGAGTTCATTCACAGCTAGGTTCCACAACAGTGGGGAGAAAACCCCGCCTTGCGGAACCCTTTGGGTGGCGTTGAACATCACTTTTTCATTCATCATGGTGGCTTCTGTCTTTCTTCTGCTCAACATCAACTGAATGGGGATAACCGTGCGAAAGGGCAATACCATGCGCACATGAACTTCTGATGGTGGTCTTCACGGATTCAAGAGCGCAACTGGAACACCAGTCAACTCAGCTACTCACAAGCATCAGCCAGTGGTGCAACTTCAGATGGCTCTGCACAAAACAGTCTACATGCTACTCAAAGGAATACTTCAAAGTAATGCAACCATAAAACTACACGACATTAGCATAAGCAGACATCGGAAAACACCACGTATTGGTGTGCAACTCGACAAACGACTGTCCTTTGACGAACACATCAGAACAACGACTGGTGTGGCTGCCAAGATTATGCACAAGTTGGCCACCCTTCAGGGTACCATTACACACACTGATAACTTACCATTGTGCGCTCTTTGATTCTGTGTGCTGTTTTGCTGGCAGTGCATGGTCCCATAGAGTACGTCTAGTGACGAGTTAGAACATTGTGCGGCGAGGGCAGAGAAGTGTCCTGATAAGGCTGTCAAGAACTTTGCGTGGTTCTTGGGACGTTCCCTATCGATATAACCATTCCGTTACTGGCGGAGGAGGAGGAGACAGGAGAAGATAATCGAGAGATTACCAGACAGGGCACTATCGAGAAGCGCCAACTATTTAAATGGCGGATGGACACCTGGCAAATGGAATGGGAGTTAAGCGATAAAGCCCATAGGGTATATCAATTCTTCCCGGACATCAGGTAACGTCTGAGACTGAGCCTTATCAAATGGTTCAAATGGCTCTGAGCACTATGGGACTTAAAATCTGAGGTCATCAGTCCCCTAGACTTAGAACTACTTAAAACTAACTAACCTAAGGACATCACACACATCCATAACCAAGGCAGGATTCGAACCTGCGACCGTAGCGGTCGCGCGGTTCCAGACTCTAGCGCCTAAAACCGTTCGGCCATCCTGGCCGGCAAAACACTATCATGACGTGTGACGTATCAATAAGTAAGATTCGTCCCTTCATTACTCAGCAATATACAGGGTATTATTTTCTACCGTGTACAACATCTAGGGACGGATCGATGAGAGGACACAGAACAAAAAAGGTCTAATCAACTTATGTCTGGAAATGCTAGAGACCATTTATTCAATCATAGTTTGTTACAGAGACTGCGGTCTAATTCGTGCTCTACCATGCAGCCAAAGTTACGGTATGCATAGTCATATTAACTCGTAATATTGTGTCCGATTCATCTCCGTTGCTGACCCACCTTGTAGTGGATGGGATACACCATTGTACGAGGTGCATTCAAGTTCTAAGGCATCCGATTTTTTTTCTCCGGACTAGAAAGAGATAGAAACATGCACATTGTTTTAAAATGAGGCCGCGTTCATTGTCAATACGTCCCAGAGATGGCAGCACCGTACGGCAGATGGACTTTTACCGCCAACGGCGAGAATGAGAACTGTTTTAAATACTTAAAATGGCGACGTTTTCCTTACTTGAACAGTGTGCAATCATTTCTGAATTTGCGTGGTGTGAAACCAATTGAAATTCATCGACAGTTGAAGGAGACATGTGGTGATGGAGTTAGGGATGTGTCGAAAGTACGTTCGTGGGTGCGACATTTTAATGAAGGCAGAACATTGTGTGACAACAAACCGAAACAACCTCAGGCTCGCACAAGCCGGTCTGACGACATGATCGAGAAAGTGGAGAGAATTGTTTTGGGGGATCGCCGAATGACTGTTGAACAGATCGCCTCCAGAGTTGGCATTTCTGTGGGTTCTGAGCACACAATCCTGCATGACGACCTGAAAACGCGAAAAGTGTCATCCAGGTGGGTGCCACGAATGCTGACGGACGACCACATGGCTACCCGTGTGGCATGTTGCCAAGCAATGTTGACGCGCAACGACAGCATGAATGGGACTTTCTTTTCGTCGATTGTAACAATGGATGAGACGTGGATGCCATTTTTCAATCCAGAAGCAAAGCGCCAGTCAGCTCAATGGAAGCACACAGATTCACCGCCACCAAAAAATTTCGGGTAACCGCCAGGGCTGAAAAACTGATGGTGTCCATGTTCTGGGACAGCGAGGGCGTAATCCTTACCCATTGCGTTCCAAAAGGCACTACGGTAACAGGTGCATCCTACGAAAATGTTTTGAAGAACAAATTCCTTTCTGCACTGCAACAAAAACATCCGGGAAGGGCTGCACGTGTGCTGTTTCACCAGGACAACGCACCCACACATCGAGCTAACGTTACGCAACCGTTTCCTCGTGATAACAACTTTGAAGTGATTCCTCATGCTCCCTACTCACCTGACCTGGCTCCTAGTGACTTTTGGCTTTTTCCAACAATGAAAGACACTCTCCGTGGCCGCACATTCACCAGCCGTGCTGCTATTGCCTCAGCGATTTTCCAGTGGTCAAAACAGACTCCTAAAGAAGCCTTCGCCGCTGCCATGGAATAATGGCGTCAGCGTTGTGAAAAATGTGTACGTCTGCAGGGCGATTACGTCGAGAAGTAACGCCAGTTTCAACGATTTCGAGTGAGTAGTTAATTAGAAAAAAAATCGGAGGCCTTACAACTTGAATGCACCTCGTACACACTGCTTTCGTGTTTGAATCGAGAGCCTGCCGGCACGGTGTTTGCTTACGGAAAGGCAAATGGCACCGCGCGGCGGGCAGCATGGTTGTATCAGGAGATCATCCCCGCCGACAATAATCACAGTATTCAATGTCTGCAACAGTGTTTCGCGGTTTGTCTGAGACAGGGTCGTTTCAGAAAGCAGGAAATCATGAAGGACGTACCCAAAATGTTCGGATATTGAACTTGGAGCAAAATGTGATTAACACTTTGGAAGGTGACTGCAGTGAAACTACCAGGCAGTTGGCCTGCCAGTACAGGGTAACCCAGACGACCGTCTGGAACATTCTGCACGACAATTCGTACTATCCTTTCACTTACGTGTGCAGGCCTTACTAGCGACAGACTCTCCAGATCTGGAGCAGTTTTGTCACTGGTTTCTTCACAAGACAACCACGATTCGGCTATTTGTGTCGTCCATCCAATTCGCAGATGAGGCCACCTTTACGCGGAGTGTTATCTTCATCTTTCATAACAGTCATCTGTGGGACAGTCTGCAGAATCCCCATGGCATGGTGACAGTGAATTGTCAGCATCGGTGCAGCCGGAATGTGAGGGCAGAGATAATTGGCGGCCGTATTCTCGGACCAGTCTTCCTTCCACATCGCCTAACAAGCCGTAACTCCCGGCGTTTCTTGCGGTTGACTTCTGCGAGACGTTTCATTGATGGTTCGAAGGGTTATGTGGCCGCTTCATGAAGGTGCTTCATCTCACTTCCCCGTTAACGTCAGGATGCATCTCAGTCGTTTCTTCCCTGGTCGATGGATCGAATGAGGGGGTCACAGTTGCATGGCCTTTTCGTTCACCGGAACTCAACCCGTGCGTTTCCGAACACAAGTGGACTATTTAAGATAGTACACATCGATCTGACTGGGCCACTCCCACTCTCAGATAAATTTATATACCGTTTCACATACGCCTATCGATTCAATAACTGGACACAACGTGATGTTCGAGGAGAAACAGTGGCACGAGTGTTTTAGAACTCCTGGATCGCTACATTTGGAGCACCTAATCAAATAGTGACTAACCGAGGAGAACAGTTCCAGTCACAGCTGTTTCGTCTATTAGCTACGTTTGTGGCTCTAAATTAACTCAAACTACAGCATATATTCCACAGTCAATTGGTAAAATGGAGAGATTCCATCGAACTTCAAAAATAGTGAATAAAAATGGAGCTACATCATTTGTATGATTGTTCTAGGTCTGTGTAGCTGTGTGAGAAAAGGAAATACCTCAAAAGCTGCTGAGCTGCTATACAGCACAACTCTCATATTGCCAGGTGTTTTTATTTTAAGATCGTAAAAAAAAGTAGTTCTACCAGCATTCGCTTCTCAGTTACGCCAACTTATTTATAAATACATGCTTACTCTGCAATTCATACCTAACTGGCTGGCACAGGGTTCATCGAACCATTTTCACAATGAAACATTGTCTCAAAACATGGTAGAAAACCCAAAGAGGTTTTGGTCGTATGTAAAACACACCAGTGGCAAAAAACAGTCAATACCGCCACTGCGCGATAGCTGTGGAAATGTTACCGATGATGCTGCCACTAAACCGGACTTACTAAATACAGTTTTCAGTAATTCCTTCACGAAAGAAGACGACGTAAATATTCCAGAATTCAAAACCAGAACAGCTGTTAGCATGAATGACAAAAGTAGATATCGTAGGTATTGCGAAACAACTCAAATCACTTAAGAAAGGCTAGTCTTCTGGTGCAGATGGTATACCAATGATGTTCCTTTCAGAGTATGCAGACACAATAGCGCCTTTCTTAGCAATCATATACAACCGCTCACTTGACGAAAGGTATGTTCCTAAAGACTGGAAAGTAGCACAGGTCACACCAATATTCAGGAAAGGAAATAGAAGTAACCCACTGAATTACAGACCCATAACACTGACCTGAATTTGCAGTAGGATTTTGGAGAATGTACTGTAATCGAACATTATGAATCACCTTGAAGAAAATGACTTATTGATACATAACAAGCACGGATTAAGATAATATCGTTCTCATTCCCATGAAGTAATAGTGCTGTCGACAAGGGATTTCAGATCGATTCAATATTCCTATATTTCCAGAAGGCTTTTGATACCGTTCCTCACAAGAGACTATTAATCAAATTGCGTGGGGTATGGTATCAGTTGTGTGACTGGATTCGTGATCTCCTCTCAGAGAGGTCCCAGTTCGTACCATTCCACATTCTACCATTCTCTACCATTCCACTCTCAAATGGCGCGCGGGAAAAAGAAACACCTAAATCTTTTCGTTCGAGCTCTGATTTCTGTTATTTTATTATGATGATCATTCGGAAGAGAAAGTTGGTGATTGAAATTTTGTAAACAGATCTCGGCGCAAAGAACAACGCCTTTGTTTCAGTGACTGCCACCCCAACTTCAATGAATTCGAAATTAAAGTTCTATGTACTGACTTGGCAGAAAATCCTAAGAAATTTTGGTCCTATGTCAAAGCGGTAGGTGGATCAAAACAAAATGTCCAGACACTCTGTGACCAAAATGGTACTGAAACAGAGGATGACAGACTAAAGGCCGAAATACTAAATGTCTTCTTCCAAAGCTGTTTCACAGAGGAAGACTGCACTGTGCTTCCTTCTCTAGATTGTCGCACAGTTGGCAAAATGGTAGATATCGAAATAGACGACAGAGGGATAGAGATACAATTAAAATCGCTCAAAAGAGGAAAGGACGCTGGTCCTGATGGGATACCAGTTCGATTTTACACAGAGTACGCGAAGGAACTTGCCCCCCTTCTTGCAGCGGTGTACCGTAGGTCTCGAGAAGAGCGAAGCGTTCCAAAGGATTGGAAAAGGCCACAGGTCATCCCCGTTTTCAAGAAGGGACGTCGAACAGCTGTGCAGAACTATAGACCTATATCTCTAACGTCGATCAGTTGTAGAGTTTTGGAACACGTATTATGTTCGAGTATCATGTCTTTTCTGGAGACTAGAAATCTACTCTGTAGAAATCAGCATGGGTTTCGAAAAAGACGGTCGTGTGAAACCCAGCTCGCGCTATTCTTCCACGAGACTCAGAGGGCCTTAGACACGGGTTCACAGGTAGATGCCGTGTTTCTTGACTTCCGCAAGGTGTTTGACACAGTTCCCCACAGGCGTTTAATGAACAAAGTAAGAGCATACGGACTATCAGATCAATTGTGTGATTGGATTGAGGAGTTGCTAGATAACAGAACGCAGCATGTCATTCTCAATGGAGAGAAGTCTTCCGAAGTAAGAGTGATTTCAGGTGTGCCGCAGGGGAGTGTCATAGGACCGTTGCTATTCACAATATACATAAATTACCTGGTGGATGACATCGGAAGTTCACTGAGGCTTTTTGCAGATGATGCTGTGGTGTATCGAGAGGTTGCAACAATGGAAAATTGTACTGAAATGCAGGAGGATCTGCAGCGAATTGACGCATGGTGCACGGAATGGCAATTGAATCTCAATGTAGACAAGTGTAATGTGATGCGAATACATAGAAAGATAGGTCCCTTATCATTTAGTTACAAAATAGCAGGTCACCAACTGGAAGCAGTTAATTCCATAAATTATCTGGGAGTACGCATTAGGAGTGATTTAAAATGGAATGATCATATAAAGTTGATCGTCGGTAAAGCAGATGCCAGACAGATTCATTGGAAGAATCCTAAGGAAATGCAATCCGACAACAAAGGAAGTAGGTTACAGTACGCTTGTTCGACCAATGCTTGAATACTGCTCAGCAGTGTGGGATCCGCACCAGGTAGGGTTGATAGAAGAGATAGAGAAGATCCAACGGAGAGCAGCGCGCTTCGTTACAGGGTCATTTAGTAATCGCAAAAGCGTTACGGAGATGATAGATAAACTCCAGTGGAAGACTCTGCAGGAGAGACGCTCAGTAGCTCGGTACGGGCTTTTCTTAAAGTTTCGAGAACATACCTTCACCGAAGAGTCAAGCAGTATATTGCTCCCTCCTACGTATATCTCGCGAAGAGACCATGAGGATAAAATCAGAGAGATTAGAGCCCACACAGAAGCATACCGACAATCCTTCTTTCCACGTACAATACTAGACTGGAATAGAAGGGAGAACCGGTAGAGGTACTCAGAGTACCCTCCGCCACACACCGTCAGGTGGCATGCGGGGTATGGATGTAGATGTAGGCGTAGAACTCGCGTATCATATCAGTGACAGTCTCGCCCCTGTTGCGCGATAACACGAAACGAGCTGCCTTTATTTGTACATTTTCGATGTCCTCCGTCAATCCCACCTGGTAAGGATGCCACACCGCGCAGCAACATTCCAACAGTGGACGGTCAAGTATAATGTAGGCTATCTCTTTAGTGGGTTTTTTGCATCTTCTAAGTGTTCTGCCGACAAAGCGCAGTCTTTGTTCCGCTCTCCCCACAATATTGTGTATGTGGTCTTTCCAATTAAAGTTGCTCGTAATTGTAATTCCTAGGTATTTAGTCGAATTGACAGCCCTTAGATTTGTGCGATTTATCGTATACCCAAAATTTATCGTATTTCTTTTAGTAACCATGTGGATGGCCTGGCACTTTTCTTTGTTTAGTGCTAGTTGCCACTTTTCGCACCATAAAGAAGTTATCTCTAGATCATTTTGTAATTGGTACTGATCGTCTGATGATTTTACTAGACAGTAAATTACAGCGTCATCTGCTCAGATTATCACCTAGAACATTTATGTGAATCAGGGACAGCAGAGGGCCTATGACACTACATTGCGGAACGCCAGATATCACTTCCGTTGTACTCGATGACTTGCCGTCTGTCACTACGAACTGTCACCTCTCTGAGAGGAAATCACGAATCCAGTCACACAACTGATACCATACTCCACGCAATTTGATTAATAGTCTCTTGTGAGGAACGGTATCAAAAGCCTTCTGGAAATATAGGAATATTGAATCGATCTGAAATCCCTTGTCGACAGCACTATTACTTCATGGGAATGAGAACGATATTTTCTTAATCCGTGTTTGTTATGTATCAATAAGTCATTTCCTTCAAGGTGATTCATAATGTTCGAGTACAGTATATTCTCCAAAATCCTACTGCAAATTCAGGTCAGTGTTATGGGTCTGTAATTCAGTGGGTTACTCCTAATTCCTTTCCTGAATATTGGTGTGACCTGTGCTACTTTCCAGTCTTTAGGAACATACCTTTCGTCAAGTGAGCGGTTATATATGATTGCTAAGAAAGGCGCTATTGTGTCTGCATACTCTGAAAGGAACCTCATTGGTATACCATCTGCACCAGAAGACTAGCCTTTCTTAAGCGAATTCAGTTGTTTCACAATACCTAAGATATCTACTTTTATGTCATTCATGCTAACAGCTGTTCTGGTTTCGAATTCTGGAATATTTACGTCGTCTTCTTTCGTAAAGGAATTACGGAAAACTGTATTTAGTAAGGCCGGTTTAGTGGCACCATCATCGGTAACATTTCCATAGCAATTGCGCAGTGGCGGTATTGACTGTTTTTTGCCACTGGTGTGTTTTACATACTACCAAAACCTCTTTGGGTTTTCTACCATGTTTTGAGACAATGTTTCATTGTGGAAACTATTAAAAGCATCTCGCATAATCGTCCACACTAAATTTCGAGTTTCCGTGAAACTTAGCCCTTGAGAGTTTTCCCAAAAGATAAAGGAAATACTTTTCGTTACTTAAGATCTGTGTAATGCGACTCATGTACTTGTGAGAGATGACAAAGTGAATGCCAAAGTAGTGCTTCCTACGAAGACCCCTCCGAAGTCTTGGAGCGAAAAACAAAATATTTCACTCTAAAAGCAAAATATGTGCCATTTAGAATCTCACTTGACAGATTGAAACCTACATCTGTGTGAACTGGGAGAACTCAAACACCAATGATATACGGAATAAGCTATAGTGCACTTCACTTGTGAATAAGTTATGCACACCTCCAAGAGTCTCATTAAAGCAAGTTATCCGATTTGGCCGAGTTGTGTAATTCCCCGAAAAGTACAAGTAACTGACATTGATACTGAGGGGGGGGGGGGGGGGGGCGAAGCTAGATTATGTAGGGTTGCGCATATGTTCGTAACCTACAGTTCCGTAAAAAATTATTTTTGTGTCGACTTTATTTTTATTTGAAAACAAATGACATTTTGAAATGCACAGAATAAGAGGTCTCGGTATCAGTTGTTTTGCTTAAGTGTGTGATATAAGTCTTGTAACAAATAGAAGTTTCAAAACAATATTTTCGAATCTGAAATATTGTGTTGTACAAGAAGAACAACAGCGTGTTGAAACTGACGTGTTGCTACATTCCTTCAGTGTCGAGCACGTACCAGGAGCCATTGGCTCTGTGGGCAGGCAACTTGTACGGCCCCAATGCCATGGGTCTCGGTGGTGCTGTGGGACTTTTACACGCCATGTCTATCGACAGCAGCGCAATGGCCGACGGTGTGCCCGCAGACATGTTAGCCAACGCAACCATCGCCTGTGCGTGGGACACCTGGTGAGTCGTCTACTACAGGCCC
Source organism: Schistocerca gregaria (assembly GCF_023897955.1). Taxonomy (NCBI): domain Eukaryota; kingdom Metazoa; phylum Arthropoda; class Insecta; order Orthoptera; family Acrididae; genus Schistocerca; species Schistocerca gregaria. The sequence goes on from NC_064927.1 coordinate 213,893,642, forward strand.
GGATCCAGAGTTCCAATGTGCGGTATCACAGTTTCTTATTGTCTATCAACCCTCCTTCCTCCCTCCAAATACGCACTGACGGAGAAAAACATCGCAACACCAAAAAATAATCCCTGTAGAGTTATGACATTTAACGAATGCATTTATCTAGGTAAGATATTTAAGGGATAAACGTTGCATGACCACAGGATAATGTGAGCACGAGATAAGCCATACCAGATGTGAAATACAGTAATAACCAGTGTAGCCTCAGAATGGTGGATGCAAGCATTCAAACGTTCATGAATTGTGTTCTGCAGGTGTCGAATGTTAGTTTAAGGGATGGAGATCCGCGACTGTTGCACTTGGTCGGTCAATACATGGACCGTTAATGCTGGTTGTGGATGACGCTGGAATAGTAGTCTGTGTATGTCCCATATGTGCTCGACTGGAGACAGATCTGATGAGCACGCCAATATGTCGGCGCTCTGTACACCATGTTAGGTTACGACAGCAGGATTTGGACGAGTGTTATGGTACTGGAAAATACCGGCTGGAATGCTGTTCACTAATGGTAGTACATGTCGAATCACGCTTCACACCTCTGAAGTCGCAAATGGCGCTTGTTCGGGGTCATTGGAATACACGCCACAGGGGTCTTGCTCGCAGCTGTGCTTGGCTGGCCATTAATATTGCTACACCACGACGATGACGTGCTACAGACGCCAAATTTAACCGACAGCAAGAAGATGCTTTGATATGCAAATGATTAACTTTTCAGAGCATTCACACAAGGTTGGCACCGGTGGCGACATCTACAACTTGCTGACATGAGGCAAGTTCCCAACCAATTTCCCATACACATACAGCAGTTAACCGGCGTTGCCTGGTGAAACGTTGTTGTGACGCCTCGTGTAAGGAGGAGAAATGTGTATCATCACGTTTCCGACTCTGATAAAGGTCGGATTGTAGCCTATCGCGATTGCGGTTTATCGTATCGCGACAATGCTGCTCGCGTTGGTCGAGATACAATGACTGCTAGCAGAATATGGAATCAGTGGGTTCAGGAGGGTAATACGGAACACCGTGCTGGATCCCATCGGCCTCGTGTCACTAGCAGTCGAGATGACAGGCATCTTATCCGCATGACTAGCGGATCGTGCAGGCACGTCTCGATCCCTGCATCAACAGATGGGGACGTTTGCAAGATAACAACCATCTGCACGAACAGTTCGACGACGTTTGCAGCAGCATGGACTATCACCTCGGAGACCATGGCTGCGGTTACCCTTGACGCTGCATCACAGACAGGAGCACCTGCGATGGTGTACTCAACGACGAACCTGGGTGGACGAACGACAAAACGTCATTGTTTCGGATGAATCCACGTTCTGTTTACAGGATCATGATGGTCGCATCCGTGATTGGCGACATCAAGGTGAACGCACTTTGGAAGCGTGTATGTCATCGCCATACTGGCGTATCACCCGGCGTGATGGTATGTGGTGCCACTGATTACACGTCTCGGTCACCTATTGTTCGCACTGAGACCACTTTGAAAAGTGGTCGTTACATTTCAGATGTGTTACGACCCGTGCCTCTACCCTTCATTCGATCCCTGCGAAACCCTACATTTCATCAGGATAATGCACGACCGCATGTTGCAGGTCCTGTGCGGGCCTTTCTGGATACAGAAAATGTTCGACTGCTGCCCTGGCCAGCACATACTACAGATCTCTCAGCAACTGAAAACGTCTGGTCAATGGTGCCCGAGCAACTGGCTCGTCACAATACGACAGTCACTACTCTTGATGAACTGTGATATCCTGTTGAAGGTGCATGGGCAGCTGTACCTGTACACGCCATCCAAGCTGTTTGACTCAATGCCCAGGCGTATCGCGGCCGTTATTACGGCCTGAGGTGGTTGTTCTGGGTACTAATTTCTCAGGATCTATGCACCCAAATTGCGTGAAAATGTAGTCAGTTCTATATAATATATTAGTCCAATGAACACGCGTTTATCATCTGAATTTCTTTTTGGTGTAGCAATTTTAATGGCCAGTAGTGTATTTGCAGTTGTTCGTTGTTACTGTGGTGCCAACTGCTGCTCAAATTGACGCTGCAGATGCAGTACGATTCGCCAGATCCATACGCCGAACATTAGGGTCTTCCCTCTCCATAATGCCACGTGGCCGTCCGGAGCACATTCGTCTTGCAACCGTACATTCTCGGGACCACCGCCACCAGCAGTCATGTAAAGTGGTTACACTCTTGCCAAGTTTCTCTGCATGTAGCAGAAGAAACAGCCAGTCTCTAGTAGCCATATTACATGGCCGCTTTCGAACTCAGTAAGGTGTTGATAACGGAGTTTCTACCACCTTAAAGGAATTCTACATCTACAGCTACATGGATACTCTGCAAATCCCATTTAAGTGCCTGGCAGAGAGTTCATCGAACCACCTCACAATTCTCTATTATTCCAATCTCGTATAGCAAGCGGAAAGAACGAACACCTGTATCATTCTGTGCGAGCTCTTATTTCACATACTTTATGATGGTGATCGTTTCTCCCAATGTAGGTCGGTGTTAACAAAATATTTTCGCATTCGTAGGAGAAAGATGGCGATTGTAATTTCGTGAGAATATTCAGTAGCAACGAAAAACGCCTTTGTTTTATGATGTCCAGCCAAAATCCTGTATCATTTCAGTGACACTCTCTCCCATATTTCGCTATAATACACAACGTGCTGCCCTTCTTTGAACTTTTCGATGTACTCCGTCAATCCTACCTGGTAAGGATACCGCTCAGCAGTATTCTAAAAGAGGCGGACAAGCGTAGTGTAGGCAGTCTCCTTAGCAGATCTGTTACACTTTGTAAGTGTCCTGACAATAAAACGCAGTGTTTGGTTAGCCTTCCCCACAACATTTTCTATGTGTTCCTTACAATTTGAGTTGTTCGTTATTGTAATTCGTAGGCATTTAGTTGAATTTACGGCCTTTAGATTTGACTGATTTATAGAGTAACCGAAGTTTAACGGATTCCTTTTAGCAGTCATGTGAATGACCTCACATTTTTCGTTATTTAGGGTCAGCTGCCAATTTTCTCACCATTCAAATATCTTTTCTAAATCGATTTGCTACTTGTTTTGATCTTCTGATGACTTTATTAGTCGATAAACGACAGCGTCATCTGCAAACAACCTAAGACGGCTGCTCAAATTGTCTCCCAAATCGTTGATATAGATAAGTAACGGCAAAGGTCCTATAACACTACCTTGGGGAACGCCACAAATCACTTCTGTTTTACTCGAACTTGACTAGACTTACATCAAATCACCACGTCCAGTACGCCACGTCGTACTGCTCAGGTTATGTGCACATCCACGTCGGCCGACCCTCACAAGAGCTACTGAAAAGCAGCCTCTGGTACACTCTTATGCTAATGGCGCGAGATTTGAATGTATATCGTCTTTCAGAGGTTAAAACACGGCTACCAGTTTTCGTTTGTGTCGCCCAACTCCTTCCTGTTGTTGTGATTTTCTTTCCGTCAGTGTAACTTTCTGTAATACCGATTCTATATGCCAGAGATATATAAGACCTATTAAGAAATAATAACAAAACTAAAATATTTTAATAAGAATAGATTGTTTGATTACAATAAAATATATAAAACTTTTTTAATATCAAGCAATATTATTTAGGTAACAATGCTCAGTATATCACTTGAGCAAAGTAACCAAAACATTGCAGCTTACAGAAATATGAAGTTTGAAGTCACATGTCTGAAAATTAGATATCTACACGTACCAGATATTTAATTTAAGAACTGCCATAGTAGTAAAACATACTCAGCAGTTTGACAATGTCATAATTTGCGCAATGTAACATCGAAATATGGTGTTTCTCTTTGTTCTTTCCATTCACATTCAGTAAGTGAGTGTTTCCGAGTTTTTATTTTCTTTAGTGGAGGGTCTTTCCATTTGTGTCTTCCCTTGCTCAGCTGCCAGTAGTTCCTCAGGCACTGCACACGCAGTCAGCCTACAAATGCGTACTTACATAGCTGGAACACTACCGCTGAGATTACGAGCACCTCCACGTGGGCCAACCCTCACAAGAGCTACTGAAAAGCGACCTGATGTACACGCAACTTGTAATTTCTACAATTCATTCTCATTTTCGAGATTCTAAGTCTACTTGCTACTTATGTCCGGAATTTATCCACTAAATTTGAAAATTTATATACATAACAAGAGCTTTTACTAAATGTTTTTCCCAGGGGCGAGAGAAAGGGGAGGGGGGGGGGGGGGCGGTGAGATTACAACCCAAACGAGCGCCACCACGGCGAGAGCTAGCCTGTTGGAAAACACCCCTGGAATGCTGTTCATGAACCATAATAAGTCGAATCACCAGACTAACGTAAAATTTGCAGTCAGTGTGCTTCGAATAACCAACGGCTCTGAGCACTATGGGACTTAACATCTATGGTCATCAGTCCCCTAGAACTTAGAACTACTTAAACCTAACTAACCTAAGGACAACACACAACACCCAGCCATCACGAGGCAGAGAAAATCCCTGACCCCGCCGGGAATCGAACCCGGGAACCCGGGCGCGGGAAGCGAGAACGCTACCGCACGACCACGAGATGCGGGCTCGAATAACCAAGCTCGTGCTGACATACGAAGCCGCACTCATAACTCCAGGAGTACATCCAGTGTGTCTAGCACGTAGACAGCCAGGCAAAACCAGCTTTCATATCGCGACCTTTTTACCAAACGCATCAAAACAGGACCAGCCGTCTGTTATACGTTTCTTGGTTGCCCAAGGAAAAAAAAAAACACCGACAGACTTCCATCTACTAATGAAGAATGTGTATGGGACAGCATGTTTCTCGAAAACCGCCATTGTGGAACGGTGCACGTCCCAATATCGCGAAAGTCGTAACGCAGTGGTTACGCCGCGCCACGTGGACGTCTGTGGAACTCCCGCGTTATAGCCATGCCCTTACGGTTATCATACCTTCTACCCCTAAAAAAACGGCCTTGAAGAATCAACGATTCCTGTCGGACGAAGATGTGTAGCAGGCAGTTATGCTTTTCTCCACGCAGCACGAACACTCTGTTTTACCCAACTGGTAGCTTCAACATGGTACGTCGGCGGGATGATTGCCTCACTGCTGACGGCAATTTTTCCTGATTGGCATGCCGATTTTGGACTTTACGGCTTTGGAAGGGAAACTCTTTGATTACCTTTATACTTGTACTACTGTCATACATGCATATCAGTTTTTTAAGAAAATTGCTGTAATTCTTCATACACAGGCTGATTTGAAAAGTAACATGTTCTATTTACCGAGGTCGTCAGTTTTCACCTGACGCATCATATAACCAGACTTCTCCGGTGGTTTAGTTGTTATTAATTTGGTAATCTACTGTATTTAGAAACAATTTAACTACCATTATACGACCGCGAGTCAAATGAAAACCTTAAATTTATAATAACAATCGAAATTTCGCGCCCTTATCCTATAAGTTGGTACGCTTGCCACAAACAGCGTGCAGAATTGCCTGTAGGTGGCAGCATAGTGCAGATGCACACATACCGTCGCAGTATAAGTATAAAGATGGCCGCCCCACTTGCGACTTGCAGCAGCGAGTAACAGCGTTCTGTTATTCGGTTTTCGCGTAGTGAATTTGTGAAACCTATTGAAATTCATCGACGAATGAAGGTTCAGTATGGCGATGCATGTTTGTCACAGCAGCAAGCCCACGAATGGAGTAGGAAGATCGCAAATGGTGTGGCTTCAGTGGAAGTTGCTCCTCATCCAGGTCAGGCACAACGAGTTGTGACTCCACAGAACATTGCAGCAGTTGAAGCCATAGTGAAGGAAAACCGCCGAGTGACACTGAATGACATTGCAGCATGTTTACAGATTAGTCATGGATCAGCACACCACATTGTGCATGGTGTGCTCCAGTTTCACAAAGTGTCTAAAAGATGGGTGCCACGGCAGCTGACTCCTGGAATGAGAGAACGACGTGTAGATGCTTGTGAAGAATTTCTTATGCGCTTTGAACGAGAAGGTGATGGCTTCCTTACAAGAATCGTTACTGGCTACGAAACCTGGATTCACTTCCACCAACCGGAAACGAAGAAAGCGAGCAAGGAATGGCGCTATTCCTCATCGCCAAAACCAAAGAAGTTTCTAACAGAACCATCAGCAAGGAAGGTCATCTCTTTTGGAACGAAAAAGGAGTCATTTTGGAGCATTACATACCGAGAGGGACCACTGTTACCAGATCTCCTAAAAAATCATCTGTGGCCTGCATTCAAATCAAAGCGACGTGGATTGCTGTCAGCAGGTGTCCTTTTGCAACATGACAATGCAAGGCCCACACTGCCCGTACAACAGTTGCAACAATCACAGACCTGCATTTTGAGTGTCTTCCTCATCCACCATACTCACCAGACCTTGACTCAAATGGTTTCCATATGTTTGGACCACTCAGAGACACAATGCGAGGAAAAAATGTTCCGTTGTGATGAAGAGGTATGCCACGTGGTGCATGAGTGGTTCCGAAGACTACCAAAAGAATTTTTTTCTAGAGGAATTTATGCGCTTTGTAAGCGCTGGAGGACTTGCATTGAGCGTGGGTGAGATTATGTTGAAAAGTGATACAGCTTTGTACTAATTTTCCACAAAAAAATAATATTTAAAAAATGTTTAAGGTTTTCGTTTGACTTACCCTCGTAATCATCCTAGAGTGATAATTAAAAGTTGCAACGAGCTCGTCCCATTGCCGCAGTTTTTCTAGTGTACATGATTGTTGTGTATCATGTTTCTAGGGTTAATGAAGTCATTTTGTTGAAAGCGCGCGGTATTAGTCTTTCATTTCACCTTAGCTACAGACACGACGTCTTTTCCTTTCAGCTATGCTCACACTCTACAGCTTTGTGAAAACTCGTATCTGGCTACTTAGCCACCGTCGTTCCAATGCTTGCCTCAGTGGCTTCAACGAGTCAGTTCGCCGCAGCGAGCTATCAAAATGTTCGTCACTGCCTCTCTCCACGTGATCCGACTTCTTGTAATGTCCTGGAAGACGTGGAGATCTCAAGGATATTACACCTCCAAGTAATATCACTGGTCCTCGCAAGGTCCAAAAAGAAAGCACCTATTAGATGGCTCTACCAGCTTGCACAGTGCCTTGTTGACAACTTGGGGCTATGGCTTCGTAGGGTCTGCGCTAAGCTCGAACTCTAACATCAGCTCCTACTAACTGAAATCGGAACGCATCTGACACGGCCATTGTTCCCCAGTCGTATAGGACCCAACCGATATGGTCACGACCCCAAGAGAGGCTATACAGGCGAAATCATGCTGTTAGCAAACGCAATCGCGTCGGTTCTCTGCTGCCATGGCACATTAATGCCAAACTTCGCAACACTGTCCTAACGGATACATTCGTCGTACGTCCCTCATTTATTTCTGCGTTTATTTAAATCAGAGTTGTTTGCCAGTTACGACTGACAACTCTACTCGAACGCCGCTGCTCTCGGTCGCTAAGTGAAGGCCGATCGGCCGCTGCGTTGTCTGTGTTGAGAGGTAATGCCTGAAATTTGTTATTCTCGGCACACTGTAGACATTGTGGATCTTGGAAGAGTGTGTTCCCTAGCGATTTCCGAAATGAAATTTCCAATGTATCTAGCGCCAACTACCACTCCGCGTTCAGAGTCTGTTAATTCCCGTCTTGCGGCCATAACCACTTCGGAAACCGTTCACATGAATCACCTGAGTACCTCCACAGATGCACTGTCATTTTAACCTTGTTTATGCGATACTAACGCTCTCTATACATGTACACATTGTTGTACCATGAGATGTCACCTGAGTGTATGTGTACAGCTTCCCTTCTGACATATCGACATGTCTACTCGCCCCTGTTGTTATCTATTGCAGGTGCAGACACAGCAAACTAACTCTGATACAGCAGGCATCAGCTGAACCGAGCATCTTCAACTACGTATCGACAACACGTCATCCCATATCCTGGGGTCAAATAATCAACTACGCACATTATGGAAGAAATTTTCCCAGCATAAGAAACTTCTGGGCTGCTTACCTCTTTATGTTTAAAGCGAAATTTTTGTATGTTACCGGCGCTGTGCTCTTCCACCTAATTCCAGCTATCATCGCAGACACTTTTCTGTATCTCAAGGGAATCAAACCAATGTAAGTATCTCTATCAGTTATGTTGTGACAGTCTTAACTGTGTGTTCCACAAGGTTCCATTGCTGGCTCCATTCTCCGAAGTTTCATGAAGCGACTATATTTCATTAACGTTCTTTAGTCATATGATAAAAACATTGATCAGAAAATGAAATCTTAGATGTGACCTACAACGCGATACATTCTCTAACCTAAGTTACAAGTTGATTGTTTCTAACGTTATAGCAAAAGTATAGGGCTAACGTTGTAGTAGAGCGTTACTCTAAATGTAAATGTCTAGTGACTAGGCCCTCCTGTCGGGTAGACCGATCGCCGGGTGTAACTCTTTCGATTTGACGCCACTTCGGCGACTTGTGCATCGATGGGGATGAAATGATGATAATTAGGACTACACAACACCCAGTCTCTGAGCGAAGAAAATCTCCGACCCAGCCGGGAATCGAACCCGGACCCTTAGGATTGACATTCTGTCGAGCTGACCACTCAGCTGCCGGGGTCGGAATACTCTAAATGATTCAGTCTTTTCAAGAGTTCTATATTTCACAAATAATTACGTGTGAAGACATAACTAATATATGAGGGGAGTCGTTAACTCAACGAGTTTGCATTGTGCCCAGCAGCTGGCGTTACGACTGCAGTGCCTTGACAAAATGGCGATACAATAGGAAAAAAGACGTTTTTTGTGTTGGAATATACGAGATATTTATCTGTTAATACAGTGCAGCGTGCAGTCAGAAGACATTTTGGAAAAGAACCTGCATTAATAAACACAGCACTGCGTGTTTGCCCCGACAGTTTAGGGAAACTTGTTGTCTCTGGAAATAGAAAAGAATCGGACGGCCAGCGGAGAGGATGAGAGAAAGTTGAGTACGCAGTCCAAAATAATTAAGGGTTTGCGCAAGCCACGAAAATGGAGTATCGTAGCAGTCTGTGTGGGACATCTTGCGACAGTGGATATATTTCAAACCGTAACGTCTGCAGCTCGTGCAACAATTGAAACAGAAAGATTTTGGCCAGTGCTATCAATTTTGCGTAACAATGCAGGAAACACTTCAGGATATACATTTAGTCTCCAAGCTGATATTCAGCGACGATGCACCCTTCCATTTACCTGTGAGTATGTGGGGCACTGAAAATTCTGACGAAAACGTGGCGCATGAACGAGATTCTCCGAAAGTTAATGTTTTCTGTTCAGTGTCATAGACAGTCCTGTATGCACCGTATTTCTTCTGTGAGAAGACTGTGACAGTAGCTCTTATGCCAATATGTTGCAGTTGTGGTTTCTTCCATACCTGACTGGTCATTACGAGAATTTCATCTTCCTACATGACCGGGTGCACCCTCGTTGGCGCATCGATATTCATTGCTAGATAAACGGCGAATTTCGTATTGCTGGACTGGAGCTAGTGGTGAAGAAGATGTACCTCTTTTCCTTTGGCCTCCAGGTCGTCTGACGTAACGCCTTGTGACTTTTTCCTTTGAGGATACATTAAGGACTGTGTTTACGTACCCCAACTGCCAAGAACACTGGATCAGCTCTAAAACCGCATCAATGCTGCTATGAGGACCACTGACCGGATGTTACTAGATACGAACGTGACTACCGCTTGGACTTACGTTTTGTGACCAGAGAGGCACTCATAGAACATTTATAGAGATCAAAATGTAAAATGCATGAGTTTACGGTTCTATTTATGCATGTGATACTTTCGAAAATATACATCTTCGAACATGAATGGATCTTTTATAGTAGTCCTATGTGTTGATTATCGTGACATTAGTCCTCTTTCAAAGGAAAAACAAAATTTATTTATCATTATTTAACGTCTGAACTCACTGATCACTGCGAAACATTGTTAACGGCTAGAGAAAATCATCGCTTATTTTGGCTAATCTATACTGCTATCTGGGAAAATTCTAACGCCACGTAGGAGTGCAGTCTGGAAGCAAAGGACTTGTACAAAATCATAAAACTACATACTGATAAACAGTATACGAGAGAATGTCGCTTCAGATTGAGTCTATTCATGTTCATAGTGCATCTAGATTTGTCCTGGTATGATGACACAACGCCAACTAATTAAAGAATTCGAGCGTAAACTTTCGTGTACATTACCATCTCCAGCAAAATATTCTCGGGTGTGTGATTGTGTCACCATGTAGTGATGAAGACCAACGTATCGCCCATATGCAACGATGACCGGAACGTTGATTTGTACAAAAATACGACTACGTTGCCACATACCCGGAAATATTTTACTAATGACGAGCTACTGATTTCCTATGTGACTTGTTGATTTTGGATAAGTCAGCTGTAAGCGATTTCTAAGAACAATGCAGAACATATCACTCAACTACGAAGACTTAAACGTTACTCTCATTGTCTACACATCATCATCAAAAATAGGACACTATTTTGGATGCTACAGGTAACTAGTTGAAAATAACGACATTAAGAGTAATGGCAGTTTTAAATATTTGATATCACATACAGTACCTTGGGGTATTGCACGTCAATAATTCGTCCAATGCAGCCAGTTCAGTGCATCCTTTCTGACGGTACGGGTGGCTAGTGCGATAAGTATGACGTGTGTACTCAATATTTTGTCGACCCGTTATGGTTGGCAAGTTGCCATATTGTGCCCAAGCAAGGTGAGTGACAAACTGGCTATTGGCTTCTGTCCCGGGTTCTTCGGCCAACGTTCATCTAATGATTTTACTGACGTTTCGTCAGCACGACTGGCTGGCATTGTCAAAGCTTCACCCTCCATTGCCGGTGGTGAACTGGAGGCGAGCTCGCGGTCGCAGACTATATGTACCTGGAGCGCCAACGTCCGAGGGCTTCTCCGCGGCCATTTCCGGTGCGGTTCTCCTCTTGATACCTTTGACGGTCGTTCGCTACAGTATGGGAAGCCAGGATCCGTTTACCTTAATGCTTTCCTCTTTCTTGTTGAAGCTGTTCGGGTGTTTTTGTATTTCTACAGATTCTCAGAACAAGCGCGTGTGACACGGCCGATTTCTCCACCTTCCCCAACCTGCAACGTCGCTTATGTTCTTTGATCCTGGTACTGATTGATCGTCCAGTCATTCCGACATAAGCTTTTCCGCATGTGCATGGTATACGGTATATTCCCGACATTGCAAGTGGGTCCCTTTCCTCCTTTGCCGATATAAGACACTCTTTGACCTTACTTGTCGGTTTGAAAATGGTCTTTACGCCGTGTTTGCGAAATATACGACCGATTCTGTCCTTCACTCTGGGAATGTATGGCAGAAAGGCCGTACCCGACATTTCTTTCTCTGATTCCTTACTTCGCCGAGTGTTTGGCGACCGTCACAGGCAGCAAGAGAACCGCACCGTAAATGACCGTGGAGAAGCCCTCGGACGTTGGCGCGCCAGGTACATATAGTCTGCGACCGCGAGCTCGGTTCCAGTTCACCACCGGCAATGGAGGGTGAAGCTTTGACAATGCCAGCCACTCGTGCTGGTGATACGTCAGTAAAATCATTAGATGAACGTCGGCCTAAGAACCCGAGACAGAAGCCAATAGGCAGTTTGTCAACAAGTGGCCACGAAAGCCTTAACACTTTTGCAAGGTGAGTGAGGTTGAACCCAGGGGTGAGCGACCGACAGTGGATGCAAGGGTTGCAGGAGGACCGCTGCTGGAAGACAGATAACAGCGATTCGGCTCCTGGCAAATACCAAGGGCGAGGAAACAGTTGACACACCAGCTGAGCGAGTAAGACAATGAAGTGACTGAGTGTGTAAAATGAAAAATTGATACATTCACGAAAAACACTAAAGCTGCTGGCAGATATGCTACATAAAATCTAAAGGCAGCTTCTGTCTCTTTATAGTAAGACGAGCTCTCAAAATTATTACCATGTTTATAAAATTATTGCTAACACAGTTAAAAACATTTGAAACTGAAATTGTTTATAAGTACTGTAAGTAATGATACAGACATGCAGTATGTGCATATCTCATGTCGTAGTGAAGTTTTTGCTGCTAGCTATGGAATGAACAAGCTTGTATGGCAGTTAACAAATAAGCAAATAGTTTTAAATCATTTTTGAATATCCTGAAAAGGGGTGCTTAAAGCATGATTTCTTCAGATGTAAACAACTGAGTATCGCAACATAAGACTCACATTCTATAATGCATCCGTACACAGATATATTTAATGATATTCCTGTAATTCTGCAAATGTAATATTGGCATTTGACTAACGTAGGACTGCAGAGTCAGCGTGTGTTAGGACTGCAGAGTCAGTGTGAGTAAATATGTTGTAGTGACAAGTGTTAGGAGCGGCTCTGAATATCACGAAGAAAACAAACGAGACTGAGTATTAATGCTAAGTATAGAGACAATACTGTCTGACGAAGTAATAAAATTTAATCAAGAGTATTTAATCTGACATTTGTGAAAATGTTGTAAGATGTTTGATTTTGTGAACGGTGGTCAGGTTCAAAGATTTGAGGATGACTAGAATAGTGGTCACGTGGCCGAGGATTTAAACAGGCATTGAAGGCGGAGCTCCATGTCTTTTGCTAATTTGTATTGAAGCTACTGCGCGGGCACAGCGCCGCTTTGGCTTAAGTGTCTCACGGATTGCTGAAAATACTTTGATGTCCATCAAATTGGAGCTTACAACTTCTTTGCAGCTCTCAGTGATAGTGAATTGAACTTACAGGTCATCAGTGATTGAATAATTACGTCTAAGTAAATTTTTTACCCTTTAAAGACTTTTACGACTGAGATTTTCGCTACAGGTGCTTTACATTTTGTTGCTCGTCTCCAAGCCTTTAGCATGCAGTTGCAGTTCTGTGGTTTCTTTAACGAGTATTATGTCGTCAGTCAACGTGAGCCGTCGTCCCCCCCCCCCCCCCCCCCCCCCGCCCCAAAACACACAGCGCCTCACCTCACGCTATCACAAGAAAGAGGAAGAGAGAGAACTGAGGGAAAACCTCACCAGAGAGTAATAGTGCAGTAGGGCTCAGTATTTAGCGACAAACCAAAATCGTACGTGGTCACGTTGTGCTGCCAACACAGGAATGAATTAGAAGTTTTTATTATGTGCGGAATAACTATAGAGACTGTAAATGACATACAGAGTTGATGAATGACTAAATTTTTATACGATCGATGCCAGAAACAAATACCTTGACAGATATTCATTGCATTTACACTCTACGACAAAAAAAAACGAAGCACCACCAAGTAATTAACCGAAAGGGACGAAAATCGGTAGAAGTGATTTACATGTAAACACAAGTAAATAATTCGAGTTTCAGAAAAATTTCATGATTTATTCAAGAGAAAGAGCTTCACAAATTGAGCAAGTCAATAATGCGTTGGACCACCTCTGGCCTTTATGAAGCAGTTATTCGGCGTAGAATTGACTGACAGTTATCTAATGGCCTCCTACGCGATATCGTGCCAAATTCTATATAAATGGAGCGTTAGATCGTCAAAATCCCGAGCTGGTATGAGGGCCGTGCCCACAATGTTATAAACGTTTTCAAATGGGGAGAGAGTCGCTGAACTTCGTGGCCAAGGTAGGGTTTGGAAAGCAAGAGAAAAGCTGCAGAAAGTCTCGCTGTGTACGAGAAGGCATTACCGTGCTGTAATGTAAGCCCAGGATGGCTTACCATGAAAGGTGACAAAACAGAACGTAGAATATCTTTAACGTTCCACTGTGCCTTAAAGGTGTCGCGTATGACAATCAAAGGGGTTCCGCTGAAAAACGACACGGCTCTCCAGACCACCACACACGGCTGCCGAGCGGTATCTCGGGCGACACTCGGGTTGGAATCCTAGCACTGTCCGACGCTCTCTGGGCGCGTCTTCGCCAGTCATTGGGACTCAGTTGGAAGCTGTACCCATCACTAAAGGCAATTCTACTCCAGTCAATGAGATTACCGGCCACAGAAGGGTTTGTTTCACTGAACTACGTCTATCTTGCTGCCGCTGTCTTCACCTCCGATGAGTTCCTGTAGTCTCGCCAGTCCATCGGATGCGCAACGCCCGGGTGGGAGAGTAGAGCGCTAGGCTCCATAGTCGTCTTACTACGAACGACCGTTGCGCTGTAATATCATTATCTCTGCTAATTCCTCTCTCACTGGTGACAATGTGGAAAACATAAGATTTCTTTTTGGGCCTAGATTGCTCACCTATTTGTTCGAGACAGTTTCAGAGTTTTCAGCTTTACTTCGCAAAACTAATTCTCCTTTCCGCCGATAACGTGTATGCAGTATTCCCAGTCGACAACGGGCAGGATATAAGCACCACTAACTACTACCATATACCCAAGCTATTTCCGAGTTATCGAGTTTTGATATCTTCAAATGAGCGATGTGCGTGAATCCAGTGCCCGCATCTCGTGGTCGTGCGGTAGCGTTCTCGCTTCCCACGCCCGGGTTCCCGGGTTCGACTCCCGGCGAGGTCAGGGATTTTCTCTGTCTCGTGATGGCTGGGTGTTGTGTGATGTTCTTAGGTTAGTTAGGTTTAAGTAGTTCTAAGTTCTAGGGGACTGATGACCATAGATGTTAAGTCCCATAGTGCTCAGAGCCATTTGAACCATTTTTTAATCCAGTGTTCGGAAGAAATATCCGATTATTAATTTAAGTCCACAGACCTCAGGTAAATTTTTCAATATTTTTTCACACTTGGATTCAAAATGGTTCAAATGGCTCTGAGCACTATGCGACTTAACTACTGAGGTCATCAGTCCCCTAGAACTTAGAACTAATTAAACCTAACTAACCTAAGGACATCACACACATCCATGCCCGAGGCAGTATTCGAACCTGCGAACACAGCGGTCGCTCGGCTCCAGATTGTAGCGCCTAGAACCGCACGGCCACTAAGGCCAGCCAGTTGGATTCATTCTGGACATCGCTACACATAGTGCTTCTGCCTGACGCTGTAAACACTCCTTGCAGAGAGTCTGACCTATTTTTCCGGTGTACCTTCCACTCGTTGTCGATGATTACCCTAATCACTTGTTTAAGTTTCAACAAACTCTCAGTTCCTAGTATTAAAAGGGTGCGAGAGCATTATAGGAAAGATGTGAGCGCAAGAACGTTCTGCGAAAACTCAGGCAGTTATCAGGTAATGTTTTCAGATTTTCACTTCCGCATTTGCTATCCTGTCTGTTGAAACATGTTTTATCTGTCGCTTTTTGTTGTACTGAACAATCTCAGTTTTTCCTTTAGCCTAAATAAAGCTGCATTCCACATGTACTCTGCAACCTAAGTGCAGTGCACACTTCAGCTGTCCGTTGTGGCTTAACAGGCATCCACCGTGTAGACGAGGAATCTGCAGCCGATCTCGTCAGAGAACTGTGGAAGCCTCTTGTTTAGTCCTTCCACTCGGCTCCAGGCCAGAGGGCACCGATCAGTCCTCATAAGGATGCTAAAAATCGACAGCTGTGTGAACACCTTACCAATGAGACTTACTGTCACCAATATTTACGCGAGTCTCCGGAAACAACTTACAATGGTCTCGGAATCCAAGTAGCAGACGCCATTGCTTCCAACCTGAGCGATTATCGGCAGCTCACTGCATTCTTCTTTTCTTAATCGTGCCCTGGATATCTCCTTCCACCTGATAAACAATTTCTCCCTGGCTCTACATCCACATCCACGTCTACATGACTATCCTGCAGTTCACCGTTAACTGTTCAGCAGAGGTTTCATCGAACTGCCTTCAGAGTATTTCTCTACTGGTCCACTTCAATCTTCCCGTGCGAGCACTGTTTCTCTTATTTTATCACAATGATCATTTCTCCCTAAAATGTTTTCGAATCCGAAGGAAAAATTTGGTGATTGAAATTTTATGAAAAAATCTCACCCCAACGGAAAGTGCCTTTGTTTTAATGATTGCCACCTAAACTCATGTGTCATGTCCATGACACTCTCCTCTGTTTCACTATATTCCGAAACGACCTGCCCTCCTTTAACATTTCTTGATGTCCTCTGTCATTCCCATCTAATAAGGATTTCATACTGTGATCAGTGCTCCAGAGGAATGTCTCACTTATCACCTCTTGAACCTACTACCGACTAAGAGCTTCACTCTGCTATATCTTTGCACATTATAGCCTAGCAATCAGTATTGTAACTTCTTGTTACAGTCCTGTGTGACCGACTGCATGCCCAGCCTCCCTTTCAGGGTGTGTTCTTTGCATAGCGGCTCCAAGTCTAATTGACCATAAAACTCTTAGCAACAGTGCTCTGATGGAGACAGAACCACTCTTCCCCATGTTGTGCATTAAGCGTGGTATCCTCATCTGCCTCCTGACAAATTGGGGCAAGTGGGCTTTTATGCTTCAATCAGCAGTGTGGCTGTACCATTCCTGAACCACTTTTCTTAATGGTTTTTTTAATGCAAATGAGGTACTCCTCCCCTAAGCTCGAGATCATCTCCCCTCCCCAACTCCACCACCTCCCTCTCGTCCCCACCAATTCCCCCACCATTTCTCCCAACACTTCCCTCACCACTTCCCTCATTATCTCCATTTCCCACCTCCCTCTTCAAGCAGTTCGCTGCTCTCCTTATTGTGAGGTCAGGAGCAATATCATGCTGGTCATTACCCAATTGCAGCCCAATAATTACCAATGATTACCTACTTATTATGGTTAATTCTCAATTAGAGGGAAATAGTCACCATTTACTCAATATCACAACAAATTTATAATAATTAAAAAATAAGGGATGCATTCTCATGTTGACTGTGACATAATGATTCTAAAATGCTCTTCTGTAATGGTTGAATCTACATGACATATCACACCTACTAGTTACTCCCTATTTAAATAAATGTGGTCGAAAATCTGTATAGCGGACTGGGTAAATACAACCGACATAGGTTAAGCACCCCAAAATGATTTGTAATTTAAACCAAAAACACATCATATTTCGTGACATAATGACTGACAATATCACTGAGAGGTTAAGCAAAAACGTCCCCAAGAACCGTATCATATTTTTCGCACATAATAACACAGAAAACACTCCCTTTCACTATGTTATGAGCAAAACACTGCTAACATACACACATCGCTGGCGTGACAAAACACATCATGATAACATTCTGTTACGAAAATTTCGTAGGAAACCAGATCTGACACTCACACTGCTGTGGTGAAAGTAGGAATGCAGGAAAACAAAAATCACTCATGGCGCTCCACTTATTAAAAAACGCACTCCCTAAAAACTACTACATATTTTCCTATTCACTAACTCTTTCATCGGCTCCCCCACTAGGTGTCACCACGTCCCCCACATCTCAAAGCAGCTCCTACCATCCACTGTTATAATTATCTGCAGCAATCCATCAAGGTATCGCCATGCAAACGGGTCACGACTGCCAACTCCAAGAAGTAAATACTTAAGGCTCTACATGGAGAACTTAATCACTCACTAATCGAATTACGCTCTTCCGGGAGAGTCAAGAGATGCTGCCTATTAGTTATTTTTAACCGCCAATCACTGCACTGCTAATTCATTAACACAGTGGCCCCTCGCTTGGCACGTTTCTGTATGGAAAAATTTAAAACTACTCTTGCACATTTCCTGAGATGCTGACTATAATGGTGTTTACAAATCCATCTGTTTACACAATGCCAGAATGTGATTCTGAAAGGAGTGCAAGCTCTAATGGAATTTCCTTCTTCAGAAAGGTTAGTAGATGCCGGTTATGAGTCATTTTTTGCTGGCTGTCACTGAATTGCAAATTCAGTATAGCAGTAGCCCCTCGCTTAAAATGCAGCTAGACGGAGAGGTTTTTAAAAAAATTATCTGCTCTGTCGCATACCTGAGATGTCTACCGTCATTATAGACACTAAACGGTTGTCCCAGTCACCAGTATAATTGAATTTTAAACACATAAATCTGACATAACGCTGAAACAAATTTTGGGGAGCGATTTGCAACACCCAATTCTTTTTGTTCAGTGCATGGAATGAGCTTGAGGCATTCTTAACCATCCCATTCGATGCACTCTGAGCTACATTGTCAGAATGGTAGTACTGTCAGTCAGTTCTACTGTCCAAACTCACGATTTTTCACCGCAGGTCAGAAGCTGTTACGATCACAGTGTAATTATAGCTATCATTTTAAGACAAGACCTAAATGTAACTGACGCAAAGAAAAGCAAGAAAAGAAATGCTTTATCCTTCACAATGTATATTAAAAATATAAAAAATACATCATAATATTATAGTATCTCCTATGTTGTTGTTGTGGTCTTCAGTCCTGAGACTGGTTTGATGCAGCTCTCCATGTTACCCTACCCAGCGCAAGTTTCTTCATCTCCCAGTACCTACTGCAGCCTACATCGTTCTGAATCTGCTTAGTGTATTCATCTCTTGGTCTCCCTCTACGATTCTTAGCCTCCACTCTGCCCTCCAATGCTAAATTGGTGATCCCTTGATGCCTCAGACATGTCCTACTAACCGGTTCCTTCTTTTTGTCAAGTTGTGCCACAAACTCCTCTTCTCTCCAATTCTAGTCAATACCTCCTCATTAGTTATGTGATCTACCCATCTAATCTTCAGCATTCTTCTGTAGCACCACATTTCGAAAGCCTCAATTCTCTTCCTGTCTAAACTATTTATCGTCCATGTTTCACTTCCATACATGGCTATACTCTATACAAATACTTTCAGAAACGACTTCGTAATACTTAAATCTATACTCCATGTTAACTAATTTCTTTTCTCCAGAAACGCTTTCCTTGCCATTGGCAGTCTACATTTTATATCCTCTCTACTTCGACGATCATCAGTTATTTTGCTCCCCAAATAGCAAAACTCCTTTACTACGTAGTTTAAGTGTCTTATTTCCTAATGTAATTCCGTCAGCATCACCCGACTTAATTCGACTACATTCCATTATCCTCGTTTTGCTTTTGTTGATGTTCATATTATATCCTCCTTTCAAGAGACTGTCCATTCCGTTCAACTGCTCTTCCAAGTCCTTCGCTGTCTCTGACAGAATTACAATGTAGTATCTCCTACAACGTCGGTAATTTCGTCGAAAACGCTTGCACTGTAGCTAAAACCGGTCTTCGACATGCAGAACACGACGGAAGGGTGGGTCCACTTTTAACGCAAGCAGCATTATGGTCTGTAGGGAAAGAATAGTATTCCCATTTCTTGCTGGAAGCAAAGTTTTTACAGCTGAGCATTTTCAGAAGCTCCGACAGTCGCTTGGTGTTCTGATGTTGTTTTCAGAAGATACGAAGTGTCTGTATCCTATTTAATAATTTTTGCACCTCTGTTCTGACAAATATGATGCACAAAATTGTCACCCCTCGCAAGATGCTCAAACAAGTAGTTGGAAAACCACACAACATGTTCAACTAGTGCGTTGTTCGTTTCATCTCAGTTCTTCCACACTTCATAGAAACCCACGGTTTTATCTCCGGCGCCGATATAAAAGAATATAGGTTCATTCGCTTAGTTAGTCAAGACGTTACATAATAGCTAAAGACCAACTTTTGAAATATGCCAACCTCGCATCGTGTGTTCTGTATTTATGGTCAGCTAACCTAATCTACCACTTTGAAATGCATAAATGCAAAAATGCTGATTCAGGAGACGAATGTGAGAGTCTCTCCATTCTACGCAGGTTACAAGTGTCGTACAAAAGAAACAGTTCGACTCACCGATATACTGCCCCAACACACTCAAACAACCACTGCGTTACAGAACGATCTGCTTTCAAAGCTTCCTTTTTATGTAGCCTACTCTAAAGACCCAAGATGCCAACACTTCTGCTTATGTGATCCTGGTGTCACTGCTGGTCACGTATTCTACATTTACTTGTAAATGTAGAACACAAGTAAACACCTAGCAACATCGTTAAAATCCATCCTTTTCTTTTTTTCCCTAAAGAAACCGCACTTAGGTGTGCTCTTAACATTATAGCTATGATTTCACTGTGGGCTTAACAATGCCTGACCTGAGTTGAAGAACGGTTAGTTTTTAGTGTGGAGGTATAGAGCTGACACACAGTATCACCGTTCTGCCTAAAGGATGCAGCTGATATCATACCTCCATCATATTCTGAGAGCGTCATCTGACTGTGACTGTTAGAGAGTCTGACAATGTTTAACTGTGTAAAATCTGCTATCAGGAAGCAATAGATCAAGCGAGGTGGCGCATTTGTTACCTCACTGGATTTGGATTTAGGAGGTTCAAACCAGAGTCCAGGCATACTGATTTTAGTTTCCCTGATTTCCCTGAATCGCTTGAGACAAAAGCTGGTATGGTTCCTTTGAAAGGGCGCTGCCGACTTCCTTCCTCATACTTCCCTAATCCTACGGAATCGATGGCCTCACTATTTGGTCCCCTCCCCCAAATCAGTCAATCGGGAAGAAGTAGGAGTACTATTCTTTCCCTACAGACACAATGCTGCTTGCATTAAATCTGGACCTACTCTTTCCCCCTGTGCTGTGTGTGAAAGACCTGTTTAAGCAACAGTAAGAGCGTTGTTGACGAAACCACTGATGTCGTAGGAGATATTATTCTTTTATGATGTACTTCTTCATACTTCGTTAATACACAGTGTGAAGAACAAAGCATTTTCTTTAAAATTAGTTCTTTTCCTGCTTTTTCCTACATCAATCACACTTATGTCTGCTCTTAATACGATAACTATGTTTACAATTTGATCTTAACGTCTTCTGACCTCCGTTGAATAATACGGAGTTTATATTGTTGAGGTATAGAACTGACAGACAATTTATGTAAGATTTACCCGCTTATGATTCAATTCTACTAGTGTGTATCACAACCGTTCTCATGTCTACAATGTGGGTATGTCTCTAGAGGAATAAGTCTCCATGAGCCGCTTTCACTAGTATGAGATGACTTTGCCATCTGTCATCATGCATCGCTGCTCGCTCTGGTGTTTCTAAGAGACAAATACATCACTTTGGATATGTGTGTCTAATCTATACGTTTGCTCCAATCTCTAACCTATGGCACTTATCTCTGTTCAACTTACATGAAGCAAGGGTTACATCAATAAAAATGACGCTCTGTAGCGTCTAGAGCTATTTGCAACACATATTATTTGGATGTATCAATCGTACTAACCACATACTTACACACCTTGTATCACAAGTCTGAAATTTTCACGCTTTTTCTAATGAGCTACAAATGGTGGCCATAGAAAAGCGAGTATATTGGCTGTGATTGTATCTCACCCACAACAAACAGCTGGAAAACTATTTTTTCATGGTAAATTCCTTGATTTTAAGCAAAAAGCTGAAAAATCAAATTTCATGCCCTATTGAAGTTAGAGCCTTTAAATGAAGAAAACGATTATGGAGCGTGGTGGGGTGGGGTGGGGGGTGAATTATACTGTTTCTCTGTCACACCCGGTATACGGGCACAGCGTTGAGGAATTTCTACGATTACACATTACATCGGGAATTAGAACAATTATGTTGGACTCGCTCGTATCCCCATTTGAGCCATTTTTGATTCTGACGTCATCGAAGACGTTTTGGATTCTAATCTTAGAACCAGACAAATTAGTACCTGCACGGTGACGTTGTGGAAATATCGTTGCTCTGCTTAGTGGTTTGCCGTACTGAAATGTCAGGTGTGAATAAAATGTTAGAAATTCATAGCAGAGACTTCATTCTTGATGGATAATGGGCCTGGACGCTACCAGTGAGTAATGGATAGAAATCAGCTGGAAATCTGAGATATCCTATGTACAACATAAAACATAATTTATGCGAGGAATCACTTAGAAATGCAGTGCCAGCCCTGAAATTAGATCACATTATGTTTGTAGGAAATATGCTTGCAATTTAGTGTGTGTCTGCATCGACAACAAGTTACTAACACATTAAGGCATGTCTACAGCGAAAATCGATGTTAGTTAAAAAAAAGTTGTACTGTCACCCCATGTAGGTCGCTATGGTGCAGCTAGCTGGGAATCTTTCATTTACTTGCGAGCCTATTGCAGTCTGATTTGCCAAACTGAATCTACAACTACTTTTGCTCCTACAAATACTAGTATGCTGTATGAACTTTTGTAGCACTTTTTCATGTACAGTACCAGTATTCTAGAACGTCATGGTACGTATTCCAGTGTCTCAAACCTCGGCCAGTATACCAGAACCCTACACTGTTATAAATAGCACAAGAAGAGAGAACGGGATCGTGAGGTCATAGAACCATGGCCAGTATTGCAGCTCTCGGTCAGTATCCAAGTCTCGTATCTTCGCCGCCAGTCGAACCGTTTTGCTACTCCACCTTCACATCTAGCAATTGGAGAACGGATGTGTACCTCTGTCGAGTAACTTTAAGCGTTCGAATGCAGTGAGCCTGAGCGATTTGTAGTCTGCTATGTGGATCGCTATGGAGAGACTCAACCTCTGGTGGACGTATCTTGAAACTACTTTTCGGTTATGTTCTCGAGTAGTTGTTGGAACACAAAGCTAGCGCTCCCAACTTCTGAATGATGTTAAATACATGATGTGCTGTAGTCTGTTGACTTTTTTTCGTGTTGAAATGCGATGTGATCTAGCACTGTTCACTGTTTTTCGTGCTGAAATGTCATGGATAAGAATGCACCAGATTACTGCTCTCGTAACACCTCGCTGTCTCGTCACATACGTTTGCCACCACTTACGGTCATTTTGTAGGGGGTGATGTGAGCTCACCACAGTTTTCGAATTGTAATCGTATATCAGATTCATAAACGGTTGCTATTATTCACCTTCGGGAAACATGTAAGCGGGTTGAGTCAGACAGAATCGACGTTATACTTGGTGTCCAATGTAGTCTAACGTAGTAATTTCAACTCTTACAGTTTGCGACTGTAGTGTGTCGAACTTGCTAGTTGGATGTACATTTAACGACTGTTGGAAGGCGCGTTAAATCATCATCGTATGGATAATAAATGGGGTTCGCTACTACTCTTCAAGGTCACCGAACTACCCACTTCCCCCAGCCGAAAATATACAAGCAGATCATCGTTTGTAGAAGACTCTTCAGGATTTTTGGAAAGACCGTGAATAACAACAAACATTCTTGTATAAAATCTTTTAATGGTTTTGCATGTATATTTACACACAAAAAGCAAGTGTTTCTTTCTTTTTGCTTGGTGTTGTTTTAATAAGATCCAGCTTTGATGTCTTCATTGATAAATGAAATGAACGGTTTCAGAGTCAAGCAATATCCTACAACAAACTGTCATCATGACCTGTTCTAATAAGCAATCGCAAGCAGATTTTCACTGTCTGTGTAATATGTACCAATCATTGCCCACATGGTTCCGTAAATCATAAGGTCTACTCCAGAAGAACGAATAATAGTACGCCCCACAAGAGGCACACATCAACACGTAATCACCTCGGTAGTAAGACTACATATGGTTATATGTGTGTGATGCTGTGTATTTAACCATAGGTAAGGAATATGGCAATCAGTTTATGATGTAGCAATAACATGAAGTTCATTTAGGTGTTGAACATGACCACATACGTGCAGAATTTAATTTATTGTTGAGAAGAATAACCAAGTAGCAGTTTAGTGACAGGCATTTAAAAATAATACACAGTCTGCATTTGTCTACCACCTAACTTGCGAAGTTCATCTCTGTTTCTCACTTCCACTCAACATGTCCATAATGAAAGTAGCATGATACCTTGTTGATAAAATTTCTAAATCCAAACGGGGGATATGAGCACATACGAGTCTGGCAGAAACACCCTGTTTCATCTCCTGAAGGCTTTGGAATCCACCTGATGGGTGGTCACAGCGTATAGCTTACCTCGAAGTACACATAAAAGGCTGTCCGAAAAAAGGAATCAGAGTCTATGATAAGCGTGGAAGCATACATTTTGCGACAGGCATGAAAACAAGAAAAGAGCTCGAAACATGATAAAATGCACGCACCAAAGCATGTGGGAATTTCGTTCATCGCAAAAAGCGCATCACACTGAGAAAAGTAAAGCTATCCTTCCAGATGTTGTTAAATTTGTGACGAAGTGTAGAGGAGATTACAAATATTCACAGCGTTGAAAGTATACAGTATTTACGTGAAAACGCTCACCACGTATGCCTGGGGGAGCAAAGCCCCTTCCCAACGGCCGTTTTTGGTCTGTGTTACACAAACGCCACTCCTGCACCCTTCTCGCTCGATCAGTGGGTGTGATCAGTCATTGCCACACAACCGTTCCTCCGATCTCTGGACCACTGCGAAAATGAGTAGCTCGCTGACAAGCAGTTAAAAATAACAGACAGGTGGTATCTGCGATCCCCCCAGAGAGCCAAAAATCGATTAGAGAGAGCGATCCTTGCGGAATCCCTTGCCACCTCATCTACAAATGTAAGAATACTACAATGAGATGACTTGTAACACCATTAGAGCAGGCAACGGAGGAATGTACCAGAGCAGATATTTTTTTAAAAAACTCTCCAACAGTATGCCAAGCGAAAGACCACCGCGATGATGAACTGGCAGTTCAGTGACAGGTAGCTAAAAATAACTCATATGCTGCATCCCCTAACCTTCCAGAAGTTGGGAGATCGATTAGAACCCGCATTGCTTTAAGAATCACATCCCGCCAGATCCGAACATGTCATAATACTATAACTTCTGGATTAGTAACCACCATTAGAGTCGACATCTCAGGAAATGTGTGAGGGTGACAATTTTTTTTACATCTTTGCATCTAGTAACATGCCAAGCGAGGCACTGCTGCGATAACGAATTAGGAGTTCAGTGACTGGCACTTAAAAATAACTGATTGGTGACATCTATTGACCTTCCAGAAGGAGCGGAGTTCGATTAGAGAGGGATTAAGATCTCCATCTAGTTCACTATATAAAATCGCTTACGTTTTTGCTTCTTGGAGTCGGCCCGTTCACATGTAGATACCTGTGATTGATTATTGCAGGTAATTACAACAGTGTATGGCTGGAGCTGCATCGAGATGTAGGGGACGTGATGACACGTATGGCGGGGGAGGTGGTGAAATCACTTTTGCATGAGGAGCCGAGCGGCTCCGGAGGAAAAAATTGCCGGCTACAAATGGAATCGTTCCCGCATGTCTTGAGACGTGCAGCGACCAGTGGATGAGTGTATGTGTATGTCTCTCTCTCTCTCTCTCTCTCTCTCTCTCTCTCTCTGTCTCTCTCTCTCTTTCTCTCTCTCTCTCTCTCTCTCTCTCTCTCTCTCTCTCTCTCTGCGTGTCGAAATATGACCCCATTTTTGGGTGTCGCATTTCTTAATCTTTTAGTGATTTTGTCAGTTATTGTGATTTGAGATATGATCCACATTAGATTTACAATTACGAATCATTTTGGTGTGTTTAATCCGTGCGTCTTGTATTTTCAGTCTGCATACTACAGATGGCTGATTTTCGACGTTTATTTAAATAAGTAGTGACTGTTAGCTGTGATATTTCATGTAAATTCAGCCATGATATAAGAACATTTTAGAATCTTATACCAGTTAACATGAGAATGCACTCTCCCTTTCAATCATTACTGAGTGATACTGACTTTTAGTCATTGGTAACTATTACCATATATTTGAGAATTAAAAATAGAATCATTGGTAATTATTAGGCTGTAACTGAGTAATGACCAGCATGGTATTGCTCCTGACTTCATACCAAGGGGAGTAGCACAAGCAGCGCAGCCAATTGATTGAAAAGAGAGGTGGGGAGGGGAGATGGTTTGGGAAGTGGTGGGGAAAGTGGTAGGGGAAGTGGTGGGGGAAGTGGGGAGGGGCAGTGGTGAGAGTGGCGACGGAGGTGACCTTGAGCCTGATGTTGGGGGACAGGATAACTCACTCGCATTAAAACAAAACATTGATCAAATGGGCCCAGGAATGATACTGACTCCCTAGTTCCATCTTCTGGCCCATTGTAGGAAATACCCTTAGCTATACGGCATATGATGAGACAGTGTGGCCTGAACATGCTGTAATCCGAAGGCTCAGACTGGCGCCACATAAGTGGCAGCTGTACAGAAAACGCTAGTAGTTGTCTGCTTTGTTCGTTGCAATGTGGGCAGGGCACTGAATAAAATACACTCCTGGAAATTGAAATAAGAACACCGTGAATTCATTGTCCCAGGAAGGGGAAACTTTATTGACACATTCCTGGGGTCAGATACATCACATGATCACACTGACAGAACCACAGCCACATAGACACAGGCAACAGAGCATGCAAAATGTCGGCACTAGTACAGTGTATATCCACCTTTTGCAGCAATTTAGGCTGCTATTCTCCCATGGAGACGATCGTAGATATGCTGGATGTAGTCCTGTGGAACGGCTTGCCATGCCATTTCCACCTGGCGCCTCACTTGGACCAGCGTTCGTGCTGGACGTGCAGACCGCGTGAGACGACGCTTCATCCAGTCCCAAACATGCTCAATGGGGGACAGATCCGGAGATCTTGCTGGCCAGGGTAGTTGACTTACACCTTCTAGAGCACGTTGGGTGGCACGGGATACATGCGGACGTGCATTGTCCTGTTGGAACAACATGTTCCCTTGCCGGTCTAGGAATGGTAGAACGATGGGTTCGATGACGGTTTGGATGTACCGTGCACCATTCAGTGTCCCCTCGACGATCACCAGAGGTGTACGGCCAGTGTAGGAGATCGCTCCCCACACCATGATGCCGGGTGTTGGCCCTGTGTGCCTCGGTCGTATGCAGTCCTGATTGTGGCGCTCACCTGCACGGCGCCAAACACGCATACGACCATCATTGGCACCAAGGCAGAAGCGACTCTCATCGCTCAAGACGACACGTCTCCATTCGTCCCTCCAATCACGCCTGTCGCGATACCACTGGAGGCGGGCCGCACGATGTTGGGGCGTGAGCGGAAGACGGCCTAACGGTGTGCGAGACCGTAGCCCAGCTTCATGGAGACGGTTGCGAATGGTCCTCGCCGATACCCCAGGAGCAACAGTCTCCCTAATTTGCTGGGAAGTGGCGGTGCGGTCCCCTACGGCACGGCGTAGGATCCTACGGTCTTGGCGTGCATCCGTGCGTCGCTGCGGTCCGGTCCCAGGTCGACAGACACGTGCACCTTCCGCCGACCACTGGCGACATCGATGTACTGTGGAGACCTCACGCCCCACGTGTTGAGCAATTCGGCGGTACGTCCACCCGGCCTCCCGCATGCCCACTATACGCCCTCGCTCAAAGTCCGTCAACTGCACATACGGTTCACGTCCACGCTGTCGCGGCATGCTACCAGTGTTAAAGACTGCGATGGAGCTCCGTATGCCACGGCAAACTGGCTGACACTGACGGCGGCGGTGCACAAATGCTGCGCAGCTAGCGCCATTCGACGGCCAACACCGCTGTTCCTGGTGTGTCCGCTGTGCCGTGCGTGTGATCATTGCTTGTACAGCCCTTTCGCAGTGTCCGGAGCAAGTATGGTGGGTCTGACACACCGGTGTCAATGTGTTCTTTTTTCCATTTCCAGGAGTGTATAATGTGGAGAGCAATATTTTAAAACACAACACTTCGAGCTTTCTGTACCATTCAGGAGTCACTTGTGTGTTTCCGATGCATGATAGTTTCAAGATGGACATTGGCTAACTGTTATTTAATTAATCAAATTATATGACTATATGATTACAGAGACCTTTTCAAGTTCCAAACATCTACAATGTATATATGTAGACTGAAACTTTGAATGAAAATTTGTACCAAGACTGGGATTCGAACCTGAGTCTCCTGCTCACTACACGGATGTGCTAACTGCTATAGCACAATGGCTTTGTATAACCGCAGAGACTACCCTACCACACCTCCCCCTCAATCCTAATTCCCATTTAACTTGGCCAGCTTGATTTGCTCTTTCAGTGCCATGGCAGTGTTGTCTGTCTCTGGTCTTTTTATTTTTTATTTTTTTAAATAGTCACAGGTTCCCTGAAGGAATTTTAAAGAATTTTTGAGGTATTGACAATTGGTTTAAGAAGTGTTTATATATGTGTATGTAACCATATACAAACACACCAGGCTACACAGTTCTAATTGTGTTTCGGTATGAACATTAATTACTGCCTTTTTGATGTCCTTAAATGTTAATAGTTGTTTTACTTAATATTATCGGCTTGTATGGAGTCATAAATTATTATTCAGAATTCTGAAGGCTTTTGTGCTTGTGGCTAAGCTCTGTTAAGCATTCGCAATGTATAGCCTGTTTTGATAGTTTTATTATTGTATGTGTGTTATCCATTTCCATCTTTTATGGGAGTTTTCCCAATTTTTTCTTACCCAAGAATGTGCATATCAAGATATGATGAAAGAGGCTAGCTGATCATTGTAAACTGGATGCATTAACGCACTTTTTTTATTAATTCTTTTATCGCCTGTGGAGCACATGGTTAATTCCTGTGTACTTGTGTGAAGGCTGACAGCAATAAAGTGGAGTAGATTTCATTGTTTTCTGTTAACACCAACTCTGCTCTTGAGCCAAATAAAATAATTTTGGTTATTATGGGTAAATAGATTTCCCAGCTCTTGGTTCTCTACCTTTCCTAAGAGGACGGGCAAGCATACTGGAGGCAGTCTTTTTAGTAGGTCTGTTGCATTTTTTAATTGTTCTGTCAATGAAACACAGCCTTTGGTTCGTTTTTCCCACGACATTTTGTATATTATCTTTCTACTTAAGTTTCTCGCAGCTGTAATCGCTAGATATTTAGCAGAACTGATAGCCTTTGGATTTGCAGGATTTTTCATGTATCTGAAGTTTATTGGATTTATTATGATGGAAGCAGAATAAATGAATTACAATTTGTGCCACGGCCGAAACTCGGACCCGGGTCTTCTCGCCTACCAGGCAGTAATGCTAATCATTACACCACCTTGCCACTATGGACAAAATTGCTTCACGAACTACCCATGTCTAGTGCCCTCCCCAGCAGAAACTTCAATTCATATCTTCAGCTTACAGCCGTTTGTCAACATCAGCCGCTTCCTTCAACACAGTCTCAACAACCACAGTTCCTAACCGCACCTAAATGCCAACTTTGTTCTGTCAAATGAGAACGAAGTCTTTATCGATGGCACTGTTGTATAAAACATACTCGGACTTGAAACTTCCTGGCAGATTAAAACTGTGTGCCGGACCAAGACTAGAACTTGGGATCGTTGCCTCCGCGAGCAAGTGCTCTACGGACTGAGATACCAAAGCACGACTCACGCTCTTCCTCCCCCCCCCCCCCCCCCTGCCCTCGCCGCACAGCTTTACTTCAGCCAGTACCTCATCTCCTACCTTCTCGGACTTCTTGCGCGTCAGTTCATGGTAAGGCCAGGAGCTTTTGACGATTTCCGCCATCGTCGTCGTCAGGAGCAACAAACTGTCAAAATCGCTGCTGTGTTGGCCTTATACAGCCCATAGGCGGCTTCTAATTAGTCGGTAGTTACCTCATGCTGTCGCAGATGGTATTAACGACGGCACTGGTGGCGCCACCGCATCACATCAAAAACTACTCTCAGATGTTCATTGGGAAGATTAAAGAGTTGTCCCAAGCGATATTTTAGGCAACCTGGATGTGGTCTCACTAATTACAAAAGTCCTATACACACTGAAATTGTTGGCAGAGAATTTTCCTTCTGAAACGATGAAATTGTTCCGGTATGTTATGACGACTTATGGTTCAAATGGCTGTGGGCACTATGGGACTTAACTTCTGAGGTCATCAGTCCATTAGACCTTAGAATTACTTAAACCTAACTAACCTAAGTACATCACACACATCCATGCCCGAGGCAGGATTCGACCCTGCGACCGTAGCGGTCGCGCGGCTCCAGACTCTAGCGCTTAGAACCGCTCTGCCATTCCAACCGGTTATGACGACTACCTACTTCTTGTACAGCGGTAAATTTCATGAAATGACGGACGGAATTGTTAAGGGTTCTCCGTTCTCTCCAGCAATCGCCAAAGTTTTTACGGAACATTTTGAAGAATCTGCATTAAATTCAGCTCCCCTTCGTCAATCTACATTTTATCGTTATGTTAGCGACAATTTTATGGCCTGGCCACACTCCGTAGAAGCTCTTGAGTACACCCAGAAACATGTGAACTGCATGCACCCAAACATCCAGTTCACCGGCGTGAACTACTTAAACCTAACTAACCTAAGGACACCAGAGACCTCCATGCCCGAGGCAGGATTCGAACCTGCGACCGTAGAGGTCGCGCGGTTCCAGACTGTAGCGCCTAGAACCGCTCGGCCACCTCGGCCTGCCTCGGCCTAACAAACAAACATAAAATACTGTCTGACGAAATAAAAGTTTTGTCCCAGGCTCCCACAAACTGGGACTCTATCATTAAAGAGGTTGCAGAAATGAGAATGCGAATGAAAACCTTTAACCGTGAGGGCGGATATAATGTTAGCGTTTCACGGAAAGAAGCTCTGGATGCAGAGAAGAGTCTAGATATTTGTCACAATGTTTATGCCACGGCGGGAGCGATTGTGCCACCAGCACGGACGTTGATACCATCTGCGACAATCAGAAACCGTCTTTGGGATACGTAAGGCGAGCAAAGCAGCAGTTTTGACAGTTAGTTGGTCCTGACGATGACGATGGCAGAAACGGTCGCATGTTCAAGGTTTCACCACGAACTGATGCTGTTAGTTCAATCAAGTTACTGTTCTCCAAATGCAGATAAATGACAATAGCCCACACATCATGGATTCCGGAGAAGCCGATCATGAGAAACGCAATTCGCGCTTTTCCCATGTCATATATCGAAAGCGATGGACGAGGTGAAACAGGTAGACTTGCTTTTTATTGATTTTCGATAGGTTTTTGACAGAATGCCACACGCATACTTGCGAGATGCGTTCAAAAGTACTGCAACAGGTTTCATTCCTCGGTCATTTTTGGCTGAAAAAAGAATGGGTAATTTGTGGCACGACATTTTTTTCTTACGTGAAGCCAGAGTGTCTCATATATTCACAGACGCTTGCAGAATGTCAACAGATACCTGGCATTGAGCAAAAGCACGGTGAGTCGTTCTGCGAGGCGTCTGTCATCGCCGCAACAAGGTCTACGAAACTCTCCGACCTCCAACGTGGAGGCCGGCTGCACACAGCTGTCTCTCGTGCACTGGTGCAACGTGCGGACCCTCTCATTCGCGGCGATCGACGGATCACAACCAAACACCTCCTTGCACAACTCGGCGTCTTTCTTGTCTACTATTTGGATACTCAAGGGTGTGCGTCCGCTGAGTTCCTCGACGCCTAACAGAAGACCATAAAGCGGAATGAAGGGCCATCTGCAGGCCGGAGTGGCCAAGCGGTTCTAGGCGCTACAGTCTGGAACCGCGTAACCGCTACTGTCGCACGTTCGAATCCTGCATCGGGCATGGATGTGTGTGATGTCCTTAGGTTAGTTAGGTTTAAGTAGTTCTAAGATCTAGGGGACTGATGACCTCAGATGTTGAGTCCCATAGTGCTCAGAGCCATTTGAACCATTTAAAGGACCGTCTATGAAGAACATCCTTGTGTGTTGCGATAATAATCTTAACAATTTCTATCTCGAACATCGTCACAGATGATGAAACATCACTCGAACACGAAACAAAACGGCTATCCATTGAGTGGCGCTGTACCAAGTGTCCTCCGAACGAGAAGTGCAAAGCCGCACACTCAGCCGGTATACTCACTGGTCGCGGGATGGCCGAAAAAGCGCGGCGCGACACAACAGAGAACGGCCCGCGAACAAACAAACGGTCTGCTGACACAGAATATGTCTTGCATTACTTATTGAACGCCCGACGTATTATTTAAAATAAGGTCGTATGGGGTATCAAATGAAATTTTGTGACTGGACTGATGATGTCTTGGAAGGTTGACATTATGTAAAGGACACAGTTATCTGATATGAAGTAATTTTTTCAAATACTACACAGATATTCAGTATGATCTTGGTAAGATTTCACAGTGGCAGGAAGTTTGGTAGAAGTGTAAAATCATGCATTTCATAAGTCGAAGATAACTACAATATCAGTAAGTCACGAGTGGAACAAGTCAACGCACGTAAGTACCGGGGCATTAAAATTTGAGATAACATGCGATGGAAATACCACACAGAGTCGGTCACAGACTTCGTTTCAGTAGCAACGTACTAAGAAAATCAAACCAGTCTACAAAGAAGATTTCTTGAAAAAACAGTCGAGTGGCCTTTCCGAGAATATTGCTCTAGTTTGTGGGTCCCGTATCAGATTGGATCAGCAGCGCATATTGAACGTAAGCACAGAAGGGCGATATGACTGTTCACATGTTTGTTTGACCCTTATTAGAGTGTTATGGAAATACTAATGAGTCTGAACTGGTTCACGCTTGGGTATAGGTGCAAACTATTCCTTCACAGCCTATTTACAAAGATTCAAGAACCTGTTTTAGGCGACGAACGTAGTACTACACTACAACCCCTTACTTCTCGCACCCGTAGGAATCGCAAAAACAAGATTAAACTACTTACAGCGTCCCAGAGGGATTTCAGTAATCATTCTTATCCATCAGCATATTTGAATGGAACGGGAAGAAACCACAATAACTGGTGCAATGCAATGTACCAGGCACATCACAGAGTTTTACGGAGTGTGGATCCGGATATAGATATGGTGGCCTGAAGGTATGCTAGAATTTCAGCCAGTGCTTTGTGTAAGTAGATCCGGCTGATGCTATTGTAGCAGTCACTGGCTCACAGGTGTACCCATATGACATTCCAGTTAAAGTGTTGTGTTACCACAGCAACTACGGAGCTGATCTGGCAACCCGTCGATGGCTGTGTAGGCGAGCTGCCTCTAAAATCCTGTCGCTGGGCGCCAGAATACTTCTGGCCTAGTATTTTGCAATAAAGCATTCTACCACAGTGGTTGATGGACTTCCACTTGCCGTTCGACAAGGTTGCAGTTCTGTAGCCACCCACCTGGCAGCAGCCGGGCTCCTGTCACAACTTAACTGGAAAGAGCGAGTGTGGATGCTTGCCAACTAGCCTTTATCAGCACTTGTACTTCGACGAGTTCCTGTACTTCCGACTATAGCAGCTTCTGTGACAGCCTCAACACCACCCATAAGTCGAATATGGGTCAGTCAGGCAGTAGTAGCCAACCGAGACAGGCGCAGCAATAGAGAAGTAACCGCTTTTGTGACATTTACGAGTTCGTAACCAGGAGCGAGTTTTATTATATCTTTTGTGTGATTTAATAGCTTAGTTTCTGGAGTTTCTGTGTGTAAATTTAATACATCCAAAGTTTTCGCGTTTCCGTTTGCGCCGGAAAGTAAACAGACTTTGTGACATATTACAAGTTCCTAATCAGGGGCGAATTATTTAGTTCCACCTGAGTGCTTCGGTAGTTAGGTTTTCGAATATATGAGTGTTATTAGACACAGTTCCTGCGCTTTCGTCAGGGTCTACAGTAGAGTTGCGCAGCACGTGCCGATAGTCTGTTTATCTGCATAGTTTAGTTTTCCACGGTCTTTAATATGGACAGGGACTGCCATTGTCGTGTGCAGATGCGAGCCGAAATGGTGACATTTCGCTCTCAGCTTCAGGCTGTGATGGCTTCGGTTACACAGCTTGGAGCTGCAGTAGATGGGCACCACTGTTGTGGGCCGGCCGTGGGGATCCAACGGCCGTCCAGCACGTCCGAGTCCTCCGATCGGTCCTCACCAGTAGCCAGCCCAGTTACTGCTCGCACTGAGGCTGATCCCTCACCTGTGGTCGAGTGGGAGGTCGCCCAGGGGCGCAGCAGGCGGCGAAAGACTTCCCAGGCGGCCTCACGTAAGGCCTTTGCGGTTTCTCTGACAAACAGGTTCCAGCTGTCTTTTGCTGATAATGTCGCTGAGCCAGATGCTGTCGCCTGTCCTGTTTCAGAGGAAACCACTCAGCCTGAAAGATCCGGGAAATCGCAAGGGTGGGATTACTGGCAGTTGGGAGCTCCAATGTTAGGTGCGTTATGGGGAACCTCGAGGACTTGGTTGACGGGAAGGGAAAGAAAACCAATGTGTACCCCGTGTGCATGCCGGGTGGAACCATTCCAGGTGTGGAGAGGGTCCTCCCGGATGCCATCAAGAGCGCACAGTACAACCAACTGCAGGTGGTTGCTCACGTCGATACCAATGATATGTGTCACTTTGGATCAGAACATTTTCTCTCTGCTTTCGCATGGCTGACAGAACTGGTAAAGGGTGCCAGTCTTGGTTGCAAGTTGAAAGCAGAGCTGACCATTTGCAGCGTAGTCGAAAGGACTGATTGCGGACCTCTGGTAAAGAGCCAAGTGGAGGATCTGAATCAGAGGCTCAGACGGTTCTGCGACCGTGTAGGCTGCAGATTCCTCGACTTACGCCAAAGCGTGGTTGGGTTTCAGGTTGCATTGAATAGGTCAGGTGTCACTCACTATACGCAAGAGACGGCTACACGGGTAGCAGGGGCTGTGTGGAGTGCACTGGGCGGTTTTTAAGGTTAAAGGGTCTCGGGAAAACACAAAAAGGTCTTCAGTCACAAAGGGTGCAGACTGAACACAGGAAGAACGTAGATACAGGAACCATTGGCATAACAGTTGTAAATTGTCGTAGCTGTGTTGGGAAACTACCAGAGCTCCAAGCGCTAATAGAAAGAACTGATACTCAAATCGGCATAGACACTGAAAGCTGGCTAATGCCGGATACAAGCTCAGCCGAAATTTTTGCGAAGGACCTAACGATGTTCCGGAAGGATAGGCTAAACGCGGTTGGCTGTGGCGTATTTGTTGCTATTAGAAGTAGTTTAACTTGTCGCGAAACTGAAGTACATACTTCCTGTGAGTTAGTATGGGCAGAGGTCATTGTTGGCAGCTGGAATAAAATAATAATACGTACCTTTTACTGACCTCCTAATTCAGATGACACAGTTGCTGAAAGGTTCAAAGAAAACTTGAGTTTGATTTCAAACACGTACCCAACTTATACGATAATAGTTGGTGTCGACTTTAATTTACCCTCGGTAAGTTGGCGGAAACACATGTTTAATTCCGGAGGTACGCATAAAATATCATCCGAAATTCTGCTAAACGCATTCTCTGAAAATTATTTCGAGCACTTTGTTCATGAGGCCACGCGAATACTTAACGGTTGTGAAAACACACTTGACCTCATAGCAACAAATAATCCTGAGTTCATAACGAGCATCAAAACCGATGCAGGGATTAGTGACGGCAGGGTTGTCGTAGCGAAATTGAATATTGTAATCCCCAAATCCTCGAATAATTAGCGAAAAATATACGTATTCAAAAAAGCAGATAAAAATTCACTTGGCGCCTTCCTGAGAGACAATCTCCACTCATTCCAAATTAATAATACAAGAGTAGACCAGATGTGGCTTAAACTGAAAGAAAGAATATCAGCAGCAATTGAGAGATTTATACCAAACAAATTAACAAACGACGAAGCTGATCCTAATCGGTATACAAAACGGGTAAGAACACTGTTGCAGAAACAGCGAAACAAACATGCCAAATGAAACAGAAGCAAAATCCAAAAGACTGGCGATCTTTAACAGAAGCTCGAAGTTTAGCGCTGATTTCAATGCGAGATGCTTATAGCACTTTCCACAACGAAATTTTCTCTCGAAACCTGATAGAAAATCCAAAGAGGTTCTGGTCATATGTGAAATATATTAGCAGCAAGAAACAATTGATGCCTCCTCTGCGCGAAAGCAATGGAGATACTATCGAAGACAGTGCTGCCAAAGTAAAGTTACTAACCAGCCCTCAGAGGTGCCTTCATAAAAGAAGACGAAGTAAATATTCCAGTATTCGAATCTAGAACAGCTGCCAACATGAGTAACGTGGAACTAAATATCCTCATAGTAGTGAATCAATTTAAATCACTTAATAAAAACAAGTCCTCTGGTCCAGACTTAAGTGCCTTTCGGAGTATGCTGATGCATTAGCTCCATACTTAACAGTCATATAGAACCGTTCGCTCGACGAAAGATCCATACCCAAAGACTGGAAAGCTGCACAGGTAACACCAATATTCAGGAAAGGTAGTAGGAATAATCTACTAAATTACAGGCCCATATCGTTAATGTCGATATGCAGCAGGATTTTAGAACATTGTGTTCAAACATTATGAATTACCTCGAAGAAAACGGCCTATTGACACACAGTCAATATGGGCTTAGAAAACATCGTTCCTATAAAACACAACTAGCTCTTTATCCACATAAAGTGTTGAGTGCTATTGACAAGGGATTTTAGACCGATTCCGTATTTCTGGATTTCCGGAAGGCTTTTGACACGGTACCACACAAACGGGTCGTAGTGAAATTGCTTGCTTATGGAATATCGTCTCAGTTATGTGACTGGATTTGCGATTTCCTATCAGAGAGGCCACAGTTCGTAGTAATTGACGAAAAGTCATCAAGTAAAACAGAAATGATTCCTGGAGACCTTACCGTACACCATGGCATCATCAGCTAACAACCGCAGATTGCTGCCCGCCCTGTCAGCCAAATTATTTATGTAGAGAACAACAGCGGCTTATCACACTTCCTTGGGGCACTGCTGACGATATCCTTGTCCCTGATAAACACCCGCCGTCGTGGACAACATACTGGATTCTATTACTTAAGAACTCTTCGAACCACTCACATATCTGTAAACTTACTTCATACGCTTGTACCTTCGTTAACAACCTGCAATGCGACACAATATCAAATGCTTTCCGCAAACCTAGAAATATAGTATCTGCCCGTTGCTCTTCATCCATTCTTCGCGGTATAACGTGTGAGAAAAGGGCAAGCTGAGTTTCGCACGAGCGATGCTTTCTAAAAAATTGCTGATGTATGGACATAAGCTTGTCATTCTCAAGGAAGTTTACTATACTCGAAC
Source organism: Schistocerca gregaria (assembly GCF_023897955.1). NCBI lineage: Eukaryota > Metazoa > Arthropoda > Insecta > Orthoptera > Acrididae > Schistocerca > Schistocerca gregaria. The sequence continues at coordinate 213,930,746 of NC_064927.1, forward strand.
TGAGAATATGTGTGAAGCTGCTGTTCAAAGCTGCCGCAGCGTAAATGTGTATGTCCATTACCAAGCAACTTCCGCAAGTTACTTTCTCAAACTCTTGCTGAGGTGTTTCCACTAGAACAAAAGCTTGCACAATATTACTTTGTAAGTCGCTTCGACAAGTTAATTTCAGAAACTTGCTGCTGGTTTTCGCATAGTCTTCCCGTTAAAGTTACACAGTGAATAGGCGTCAGGAAGTTTACAGTGCTGTGATTAAAAACATAGAAGCTGCCACCTTTGTTTCATTATTAGCATTGACGAAAAATCGTTACGAAAAACAAATTTAAGAAGAAAACTGTATTTTGGCGAAGAAATATATAGAAAGGCGTACATGTTTAATTTACATGGATACGCTACTGAAAGAAATAAAATACGTGAACTTCGCTCAGATTTAATTCTTTCTAAGAATATCATATGCTAGAAGTATGAATTAAAAAACACCTTCATACACACATTTTGCTGTTTTATTTAATACACGACATATTTCGGACCCTGTGGGTCCATCATCAGGTGTAACTTGTCGTAATACATGATTTATTGTTGCTCCTGAATCAGGTGAAACACATATTCCAGATAATCTAAGAAATGCGTTTACAACCTTGTAGCACGATCATACGTTCATTTCTCCCTCCTCTTCATACATAGCACTTCACTCAAGAGGTATGAAAAGGCTTGAAGAAAGAATGTGTAATGGTGCTAAAAAGTTAAAAGCGCTTTTCTTAGATTATGTGAGTTTCAATAAAGATAAAAAAATAAATCACCTATTAAGACAAGTTACACCTGATGACGGACCCACAGGGTGAAAATGCATCATGTATTTAATAAAACACGAGAAGTTGTGACTGAAGGCGTTTTTTAATTCACACTTCCAGTGTACTGAATACAGTCATGTTTGAAGCTACAAAATATGGATAAAATTAAAACGTCGTAGGCTAGTTTCAGACATCTCTTTTCTAATCTACAATCAAATATTCGAAAACAGAAAAACGGGATACAAAAGTGCGGTAACCTATCAACAAGAAGTGACTTTTTAACCACCCCTCGATTTCTGCGAACAGTTTTATTACTTGTAGGGATATTATACATCTAGTAAATCAAAATCTATTAATCTAGTAACCTAGTAAATCAAAACTTCAAAGTTTTTTATTACAATACCAAGATTGCGATCTAAAAAGCCTCTGCATTATTTCTGATGATTTGGACCATGATGGTGCCATGGTTCATCAAACGGAGAAGATTATATTACAGTTCTTGAAACAAGAATTTGAACGGCCTGTAAGTAATACTGAATATTTCACATATGGCTGTTCTGAACATCACAGAAACTGCAAGAATTTTTTGAATGTATGCAATGACTTATGAATTAAATGCACTTGGTCATTTTATTTCAACTAGCTACGGGATATCTCCCTGCGACGGAATTGCTAGCACTTTGGAGAGGCTTGCTGCAAAAGCAAGTCTAAAAAGAACGTTTCATGGACAGATACTCAATACTGGGCAAATTTTACAGTTTTGTCAAGAAGACCTGAAACAAGTGCCAGTTTTTTTTAATTTCAAATCAGGAGCTATCTTAACTTCGTAGCTGTCTTTCTGTACGTTTTTCGCCCTCAAGAACTGTTCCTGGTACTTGATCCATGCACCAGATCTTAGCACTTTCAGCAAATCTGAGTGGCGCCAAACGCTTAAGCTGTGACAGCAGTTTCTGTGTCATTTTTTATTTCTCTCGAAGTGAGCCGTTAATGCCTGAAGTTCGTGTACATGCTTATGGCTATGTTGCTTATGTGTACGAATTCTTCTGGTATCAAGGTATTGTTTCAAAAGTGAATGATGAGCAAAGTGTGCAACAGTTAGATTTATCATCCACATGGGCCATCATCATCTTTTTACTGGTCAAGAAAGACGCTTGCCATTCTCCCACGTTTTATGTTAGGTAGAAATCAACACGATGATAGGATGTACTTATACTCTAAGTCTCCTGTAAATTGGGGGATGTAAAATGGTCCTTATTGAAGAGCGAAATAAATGTGCAATGAAGCACATTACGATCACAGTGTTGCAACTTGGTTTGTGGTTTTACTGTAAAGCTGAGTGAGAGTTGACATAATATTCCTAATAGGATGTAATTATTACAATGATATGTAAGCTGAGACTGTTTGCCTGAAGTGATTAGGTGCTGGCGAATGACATAGTTCAACAACGTATCGGTTAAGAAGAGAGATAACGTGAACTGTTCAGAGTTGAAGCGATGAACATGTGACCGCAGAAGAAATTATATGCCCAGAAACGCACTCAGGTATGGATGCGTGACTGTTAAGAACGTTGTAGCAGTTCTGGAACATTTGCATTCCTTTGAGTTTGGTGTACGGCTAAATATTTACGTTGTCTCCCCAACGACGTACAACAATGCCGGCGTGACTGAGACGGCTATTCTCTGTTCATGTTGACTTCGTCTCTGAAATGATCAATTTAACATTGGAAGTCCTCGTCGCATCGCGAAGTGAATATTAGGACGTAGGTCAGTAAGGAAGTGAAAACTTCCACATATTATAACTTTTAATCAACACAATACTGCGAGAGCGTAATTACATACGTCTTTATCGTACCAGCTCAAAAGACTGACAGACGCCAAGATCAGTGGGAAAAAAGCAAATGAGGTACATAAAATAATTGATAATTTTACCTTCGATTTTCTGTTAGCTTACTCAGATAATCATACCTCACACGGGATGGCGCGAAACATCATTTCCTGGTACCTTTGTCGCACTTCAACGCAAGGTGGGCCTTGTTACTATTGATTGGGCGCTGCTAGTGTCAGAGGGTGGCCGGATGCCCTTCATGTCGCCACAGAGGAACGATGAGGACATTTTTTTTATATTTGTAGGCCATTTAAAGAACCTACACAACAATGCGTATCAAGGGCTTGGGGCTAAACAGTGAAAAACCATGTATTTGACATATACATGATTTTTGGTAGACATGCCAAGACAGTCTATCAAAACTAACAATACACTCTCCTGAACAAATTTATATTTTGTGACATGTCATTGTCCTTCCCCCAGCGTTTCATATTGTAATTTAACTTTTTAAACGTATCCTTTTAAAATGCAAAATTTCGGTCTGAAGAAACACTTCTGTTTGCTGTTGTACATCTTTGTTAGAAACAGAGGTTCTGCTTGTTTGTCCTCTTTTCAGTTCTCTAAATAAAATATTATATCTCTCATTTCACCTTTTTCATTTTTTCTGTATGATGTGTGCTGCTTGTGGAACACGTAAAAAAACAAGTTACATTTAGGGAGGGGAACACGGGAAAGAATTGTATCTTTTCTTTTTAAAAATTAGTTAAATAAAATAATACATATATACTATTTTCTTTCCTATAATTTTTACCTAATGTTAAACCTCAGTTTGCGACGAACGTTCAATGCACGTTCCATAATTTTAGAATAATTTATGTGGACACCGTGGTCATTTAAACTAGTTTTCAAATTATTGTGCAGCACATTACATTTGATTTCATTACTATGAATATAATTAATATACAATAATACTGACCAGAATCCATGATATTAGGTATCAGACAAGCATACAAAGTTTTAACACGATACCTCATACATCGGTGACGCGACCTGGATGATCATTTTCTGTTTATCGTCGCATGAAAGTAAGCATATTTGAGTGTTGCAGCATGATTGGAATTTGAGTTAATTATGTTATCTGAAATGTGTATTCAGTAAACTTCCAGCTGATATGCTTTTTTGAATGTATTTTTTTTTTTAGGGTTAGGTCCAGGAAGTCTATCGTTTAATTTTTTTCTGGTTCCATTGTGAATTTCACGTTGGGGTGCAGTTTATTTAATGTTTTCTGCATCTGTTGAACATCTGTATCATAACTCTCTATTAGCACCAGGATGTGACCTAGCGGGTGATTATAATTAAACTTTCCCTATTGAACACGTTACAAGACAGAAGCTAATTATTGTACAAGGACGAAACTTGGTAGAATTAATCTCCTCAAGAACATGAGGAAAAGAAATAACATATAACCAATTCAACCGAAATACTTTCAATGGGCTGCTACTGTACATCATAGCATTATATATCGGTACCTTATTGCTATAAAACGGGGTTAATATGACGCCCATCAGTGTACAAGAGTGTCTGAAAGCGTAGAATTCCATTCTGCACAGCAGAACAAAGCATGTCTGTAGGCTGATAATTCGATCGTTTCCAAATGTATTTTGGAGAAGCAGGTGAACTTCACAAGCGATTTGGGGTGGGGCCCCATTTTGCATGAAAAGTGTTGCGTTTAACGCATTTCACTCCTGTAGGGCGGGTATGATATGCTTGTCTTACGTTGTCCTCCGCAACCAGAAAGCAAAATCATTTTTCCCACACTTGTGGATTCAGCAATGTTTTTCCTTTTTTTCTTCAAGTGTGGGTAGAAATGAGGCAACTGAATATGAATCTTTTTTTCTTCTCCATTTTCATAAAACAGTACATAAACGACGAACTGCCATTGTGTATGTGAACGTTAAACACATGCAACCATAGAGTCTCTTATAAAACTTACTGGTCACATTCAACTTTGGATCTGGTAAATTCTGAGAATAATCGAACTCAGCAGCAAGAAAAGAAGATTCTGTTTAGTTCTTAAGGATGAGATCTTTCTTCTGTCTGCCTTCCTTTGGAGCAGTGAACACTCTACTTTTCAAACATCTGTTGGATCACTTCTCAGCAAATTTCGACATTATGAGCAAACATCACAAATATCTGTCTCGGCCTGCTTAAAGGCACAGTTACAGTGTTCTTTGAAAAACTTGAAATAATATCTTCATATTCAAATTTGGATTCTGAAAGCAATTTAAATTTGATTTAGTGCCAGAATAATGTCTCTTTCACTGAGAATCACGCTTAAATGTTTATTTAATTTAATCCACACATTTGATTCAATTTTATGTATCGACTGTTTCATTAATTAACATCTTTTACTGTTTGACCCTGAGTCTACTTACTTAAAAGTCTACAGAAAGCTACACGGCAAATTTTAATCTTAGATCCTCTGACAACTAACAAGTATTCTCAGATGGTTCGTCGAAAGGTCTTTGGGTTTTCGGTTTTCTTTGTATTCAGTTTCTTATCTTTCATTTCCATGGCCTGTGCTAAATGAGAATCTTGCATGTCCTTACCCTGTCCATTATGTTATATTTCATGTGATTCCTTTTGCTGGTTTTGTTACACTTTTAGGTGACACTTTTTTCTTGGAACATTCGTTCTTTAGCAAAAATATCGTTTCCCTAACCTCAGCTCCAGTATTGTTTATGTATGCATCAGCAGTTGACGTCTTCCTTTTAGTTTATGTCTTCTGCAAACTGCTACAGCAGTAAACATTTTTTATTTTCATTCGTTTCCACGTCACTTCGTTAGATGTAAAAACAAACTTACATAAACTTACGAGCAGCTAACTGCACATCAGACACAGTAAGTGTTGCCATTCACTGAAATAACGGGATTCTGAAACCAAGCTTGGAGGGAGCATTCTGCACAATGTGGTGGGTCGTTTAAAACGTTTTCCCGAAAATGAGCCATCGATCTATAGGGTTGTATTCCACAAAGCTCCTCAATCTTCTTATATGACTTCCACCTTTACAATGAATCTCGACAGAGAACTTTGGTTTCAAATGTTTCAGACTATGGAACATGTACTCGCGTATTCATGGGGTCTCACAGGCTCTGGAACCATTCACAACTAGAGAGTGGACGTTCAAAGATGACAACCTGGCGGCCCTCCTGGGCCGTATGGGTGCAGTCGACCGCAAGCTCTTTCCGTGTGACATCGTAGACATGGACTGGGAATGGTTGATCTGCAATACCATGCGTGGCTTGCGTCTTTACCTTCTGAACGAGAGCTTTGACACCTTGGAGGCAGCAAGGAAAAGATACCGTCGGTAAGTGCATTATCTTTTGCATGGTATTTCTTAGAAGTACAGTGCCGTGCCAGTAAGAAGACGGCTGCGTGACGCATTCTGCGCAGAGAAGAGTGGAGAAATTATTGTGGTCGCTGTCTCTTTCTCGCACCTTATGATCCATCTATTGCCTTCCCCGATAAATGGCAACGCTGAGGCAAGCGACGCTTCGGACCACCGTTTCTGCTTCTGACCCTCCCTATAAAAATTTGCAGGCTCAGAAAACTCTCGCTGTGGCTTCTTACCGCAATCCCTGCCGTGTTTCCTTTATGCCATCCATAATGACTACTACTGTGACTGAGTACCCTCACCATACCGAAACAAACACAAAAATGAAAGTTAAATATTTTTACGAGTACTACAAAACGCTCATTACGATAGGTGCGGCAGTGTAACGGCCAGTCCACACTGCATTTCAAATGGCGGCATGCAGGGCAGCCGTCCCATCACGTCTCCGTGCCGTTAAGGTTTCTCGAAAAGAGAGTTTTGATGGCTGACTTCAAATTCCGTTGTTGCTCACGTGATCCGAAAGCTCATTTCCTCTCGACTGTCACGTTCAGATTTCCATAATTATTTCGTTTCGTCGTGGTTCTCGTGGTGGTTGTTCGTTATTTTTGTTATTATAAACTGTTTTGTTTCGTTACTTCTTTTCTTAAATGTATAATTTTATAATAAATGACGAAAGATTAGTTGAAGCAGTGACGCAGCAGTCTGAATTATACGACATGGGTGTACTAAATTACTTGCTCTCTACTACATTTATAAACTGGATTTTTATCCATACTGGCACCATGTTTAATATTTTCCAATCAAATGGGCTTCAAATGGGCTGCAACTTGAAATGAAATGTGGTTAGAAGCAGAGTAATTAGTATGTGGAATTTTTTTGCATACTGTCAGGCATCTGTAATCGTTCATATAGACAAGAAAAAAACATTCAGTATTTGTAAGAGTGGCAAAATGCTTTTTTAGTGAAGTATACATCAAGTAATGTATTAGAGCTGTTTGGCTAAATGTTTGTTCATGGCAGGCTTATTTGTTGTTAAGTAGATCCCTTGACTGTGTGTGAAACAATTTTGCAAGCATCAGTGGCCAATATTTATGTGGTTTCACTATCTAACGTCAGTATACATTAGGCACTTCAACTATTGAAAGGCAAATACAAGATGTAAACAAAACCAATCCCATAAATCTTGAAGGGAAAGCTTCGAGGGAGATACGACTAATGCACAAAAATTTGCACTGCACTAGCAACTAAACTCAATTTAAACAAACCAGTTTTTCACGAGATGTAATGGCAGCCTGTAACTTTCTGTTCCTTTTAACAAGTCTGTGTGCAGTTTGACGTAACAAATGAAAAACTGGTGCTGCGACTTCCTAAAATACTTATAAAATGCAGATTCCTCTTCCTCAAGCTACTTTTATAGTGTGTGAAATTCTCTTTCTGTACCGCGCAGTGATATTTATCGGACCCACACACTTTTTTGCGTTGTTTTGTACTTCTGCCTTTCTTGTCTAAATGCAGGTTATCCCTGCAAACTGTAAATCATTTGAGTCCAATTTTGTACAATTTTGGATTCTAGTACTGCGCGTAAAAACAGGTGAAAATTATTTTGCGAAGATCGCAATTCCTGCGAGAAAACAGTTGAGGAAAGCCATACGAGTTGAGATCACTTGATCCGAGTTGAGTTGACGCGCTGTGATGTTGACGGACAGTGTGAATACACCTTGACGCGACAATGCCGTGACAGTGCGGTAACGGTCAGTGTGATCTTGCTTTAAAGCCAGGGTTGTGCAAGCAGCGAAAGAGACTCAACTTTACCGGCACTAGAGTGACGTCACCGCAGGTGCTTGTGGAAACGTTCACGTTTCTATGGCATCACTCGAGCATCGCCACTTTTAGGCTGGCACAAAATTTAACGTCGCTTTAGCTTTGTGACGGTACTTTCCTTCCCCCACCAACAATTGGCGTCAAAAGCAAATCTAGCAGCTGCCATCTTGTTTTCAGTGCCTTCAAATCTAACGTGTGTGTTGATGGTTTTTGCACTAATACGAGTGTTGGAATTTTAATAGTAGCAACTATTTATTTCCAGCTCGTACAGAATAGATACGTGTTTCAAAGTTTTACTGACCTTCGAAGTAGCCATACGCATTGTGTATAACCAGTTGCCGGCGATGTGTAAGTCGCAGGACACTCTTAGCAGTGCCAGCTGTGTTGACAGTTCGAGCAGCGAGGTCTATTGCTCGACGAATTTGTAGCAGTTCTGTAGCGAATCCCGTGACGTGTTTCTTTCAGGTTAGAAATCGAGTTGAACTTACAAGGGCATAAGTCAGGGGAGTGCAGGAGGTGGTATAGCACTTAGCAGTGTAAAATGATTTGTAGGTTCGAAGTGGCTTCCTTAAATATGCAAATGATGAAATTTAATGCAATAGTGGCAGTATATCAGGTTCTAGTACTAGGAACTTCAGTACTCTTAAACACTTGTCCAGCGGAATTGAGAAATGAAGTAGCGAGGTCTCTGGTGGCGCACCTGCAAGAACCGTAACTCCAGAATTCACCGTAGGATAACTTCAGTATTTCGTCGTTTTTAACTGATGTGGGGAGCTAGAATGAAAATATTACCTTTCAAACGACTCTTCTGGGCATTGTAAATAGCGCTCAACACACCAGAACATTGAGATAGTATCCAGAATGAGATTTTCACTCTGCAGCGGAGTGTGCGCTGATATGAAACTTCCTGGCAGATTAAAACTGTATGCCCGACCGAGACTCGAACTCGGGACCTTTGCCTTTCGCGGGCAAGTGCTCTACCACTGAGCTACCGAAGCACGACTCACGCCCGGTACTCACAGCTTTACTTCTGCCAGTACCTCGTCTCCTACCTTCCAAACTTTACAGAAGCTCTTCTGCGAAGAGCACTTGCCCGCGAAAGGCAAAGGTCCCGAGTTCGAGTCTCGGTCGGGCACACAGTTTTAATCTGCCAGGAAGTTTCATATCAGCGCACACTCCGCTGCAGAGTGAAAATCTCATTCTGGAAACATCCCCCAGGCTGTGGCTAAGCCATGTCTCCGCTATATCCTTTCTTTCAGGAGCGCTAGTTCTGCAAGGTTCGCAGAAGAGCTTCTGTAAAGTTTGGAAGGTAGGAGACGAGGTACTCGCAGAAGTAAAGCTGTGAGTACCGGGCGTGAGTCGTGCTTCGGTATCTCAGATGGTAGAGCACTTGCCCGCGAAAGGCAAAGGTCCCGAGTTCGAGTCTCGGTCGGACACACAGTTTTAATCTGCCAGGAAGTTTCATTGAGATAGTAGTTTTGAGGACGTGATATAAATATTGGAGGATGTCAGGTAATCGCTAGATGTCAAATAACGAAGTGTTTCACTTGAGCAAGACGTACATATACAACGAGAGGATCGAATCTCTTAATAGAGCTCAACAAATACTTGAAACTTATTTTTGTTATCCGAAAGTTGTTTGTTTGGTTTATTTGAGTGTGGGTTCCTCAGGATTAGGGAAGGATGGGGAAGGAAGTCATTCGTGCCCTTTCAAAGGAACAATCCCGCCGTTTGCCTGAAGCGAGTTAGGGAAATCACGGAAAACCTAAATCAGGATGGGCCGACGCGGGTTTGAACCGTCATCCTCTCGAATGCCAGTTCAGTGTGCTAACCTCTGCTTCATCTCGCACTGTATCCAAAAGTTGTTGAGGAATTAATTTTCACTGAGGCGTGCTACTGCATCTAAGTGTGTTTACTGCCCCTGAGTTATTTCTGCGCAAAACTCAATCTTCATGCTTCGTCTTGTTCTTATCGGATTCTTGGTGCAATTCTAATGTCATAACCTGACTTACAACGCCAACATTTGTCCAAAGAACCTCAGTTGGTGCCATGTTAAAAACATGGAATAAGAATTTTGACAGGAGCCTGTGGAAACAGCAGCAAACGGCGCCACTGCCGAATGAGTTGTCACGCCACTTGCTGCTCCATCACTTTAGCTGCATATGGAAACTTGGCTTGAAGCTACTGGTTGCAGTGCCACGCTGTACACTGTTCCTTTCCACTGTAAATCATCCCACTATTCGCCTACTTACGTGCACACAGCTACAGACAGTTTTCGATTTTTTCTTTTTCTTTATTTTACTTTTAAATGTCCAGTCACTAGTATCGCTATGTTTTGTAATTTCAGATGTACGTGTAAATCAAGGAGGCCATATATGTGTAAGTATCTTTGTAACAGCAAATAGGGAGTCGACATGAAGTATCGATTGTAGGAGCCAGAGTCTGGTACTTCGACGTGAGGGGAGCACGTGCGTGTCTGTTGGCAGAGTTTCAGTGCTATGCGGTGACGTTAGTAATATAGGGACATTAACATGTCACCTGATTTAATAAGCACAGGCAGTGGAGAGTGATTAGAAGTGGATACTTGTTGGGCAGTGAGGTGAAGTCAATCATCAAAAGCGTTTCGGCGAATGTTGTAGAAACTAATCGCCAACATGGAGTTGAAGCAGACCAGGGCTTCACAACTCGATAATATAAGCGTGAGCACTAGCACCTGATCACGATGTTGCACTGAGCACGTCAGTCCAGTGATTGGCACACTGGACTCACATTCGGAGGACGATGGTTGAACTCCGCACCCAGCAACCCAAATTTAGGGCTACCGAGATTTCTGTAAGGCATTTTAGGCAAATGCCAGGATGGTTCCTTTGAAAAGGACATTGTCGATATCCTTCTCCATACTTGCGTAATGCGAGCTTGTGCCCCGTCTCTAATGACCTCACCGTCAGCGGGACATTATAGTATAATCTCCATCCTTCTTCTTCCTTTCATGTTCTTGCGTATAAGCAATGTTGTGACATGTGTTTACGACAACGCGAGACAAGTGCATGCTGTAGAATAGGGCAAGGTCAGTTCTGACAGTGGTATTGTAAGGTGGCAGCTTGAATGAATATCAAATTAGCACCTTACATGACATTTTATACGTCGTAACGATTAGATGAATATGTCACCTGACATACTTTGTCAATAACGAGCTGATTTGCCTATCAAAATGTACAGTATGTAATGGAAAGGGATGACACTCTAATCGACGGCATTAACACACCGAACCCAAATTCAAAAAGAAATGAACAAACATCGGTGTTTAATTTCCGGCACACAATAATATTAGTGCTCGGCAAAACTTACAGTATCTATATGCATACTACATCTTAGGTAACTACAGAAACTGAATCTCAAGAAGAACTTATTCCCCTCTATGTTCTAAGGGTGACACACCATCAGTTATCCGACCGTTGGAAGTTAACACCGATCATATAGACTGCTTATATGACAGTGTTCTTTTTAAATACATGTCGCCGTAATGAACTGTTTCAGGTTAGTCGTCGTGAACCACATACTGGTCGCCACAGGGAGCACGCTGCTGCTGTTCAAGCTGTGGCAGATCCTCGTTGCCCTGCTTATATGACAGTGTTCTTTTTAAATACATGTCGCCGTAATGAACTGTTTCAGGTTAGTCGTCGTGAACCACATACTGGTCGCCACAGGGAGCACGCTGCTGCTGTTCAAGCTGTGGCAGATCCTCGTTGCCGTGATACGAGTGTGACTGCCGCGCGGCTGCCCAGCGGCAGCGGCAGACTCTGGAGTTCCTCCTGCCCAGCACGCCCGGCTTCGGGCACAAGCTATCATTCGCATCACCAATGTCGTTTTCTAATCCTTAACATCCTTGCGTCGGCTATTTCAAGGAACTTCTTTCAATAATTGCATTTCCATATTCCAAATGTAAATCACAATAACTGTATAAACTATTAAATTTATACTTCTAATTACTTATGCTATCAAGATGACTTTTATCACTACAACACTACTGGTCATTAAAATTGCTACACCAAGAAGAATTGCAGATGATAAACGGGTATTCATTGGCCAAATATACTAGTGCTGACATGTAATTACATTTTCACGCAATTTGGGTGCATAGATCCTGAGAAATCAGTACCCAGAACAACCACCTCTGGCCGTGGCCTTGATACGCCTGGGCACTGAGTCAAACAGAGCTTGGATGGCGTGTACAGGTACAGTTACCCATGCAGCTTCAACACGATACCACAGTTCATCAAGAGTAGTGACTGGAGTATTGTGACGAGCCAGTTGCTCGGCCACCATTGACCAGGCGTTTTCAGTTGGTGAGAGATCTGGAGATTGTGCTGGCCAGGTCAGCAGTCGAACATTTTCTGTATTCAGAAAGACCCGCACTGGACCTGCGACATGCGGTCCTGCATTATCCTGCTGAAATGTAGGGTTTCGGAGGGATCAAATGAAGGGTAAAGCCACGGGTCGTAACACATATGAAATGTAATGTCCACTGTTCAAAGTGCCGTCAATGCGAACAAGAGGTGACCGAGACGTGTACCAATAACACCCCATACCATCACGCTGGGTGATACGCCAGTATGGCGATGACGAATACACGCTTCCAACGTGCGTTCACCGCGATGTCACCAAACACGGATGCGACCATCGTGATGCTGTACACAGAATCTGGATTGATCCGAAATAATGACGTTTTGGCTTTCCTGGGCCCAGGTTCGTCGTTGAGTACACCATCGCAGGCGCTCCTGTCTGTGATGCAGCATCAAGAGTAACCGCAGCCATGGTCTCCGAGCTCATAGTCCATGCTGCTACAAACGTCGTCGAACTGTTCGTGCAGATGGTTGTTCTCTTGCAAACGTCCCCATCTGTTGACTCAGGGATCGAAACGTGGCTACACGATCCGTTACAGCCATTCGGATTAGATGCCTGCTAGTGATACGAGGCCGTTGGGATCCAGCACGGCGTTCCGTATTACCCTCCTGAACCCACCGATTCCATATCTCGACCAACGCTAGCAATGTCGCGATGCGATAAATCGCAATCGCGATCGGCTAAAATCCGAATTTTATCAAAGTCGGAAACGTGATGGTACGCATTTCTCCTCCTTACACGAGGCATCACAACAACGTTTCACCAGGCAACGCCGGTCAACTGCTGTTTGTGTGAGAGAAATCGGTTGGAAACCTTCCTCATGTCAGCACGTTGTAGGTGTCGGCACCAGTACCAACGTTGTGTGAATGCTCTGAAAAGCTAATCGTTTGCATATCACGGCATCTTCTTTCCTGTCAGTTAAATTTCGCGTCTGTAGCACGTCATCTTCGTGGTGTAGCAATTTTAATGGTCAGTAGTGTACATCAGCATAAATACTAATTTGGATTTTTGTTGTTTATCATTATGTTTACTATATTATTTCAAGCGTTTCTAACACAGCAACTTAATGCAGTGTGGTTGATTTCATATAACAGAGGACCAGCTGTCTGTTGCCTTGTGGTGAGTAAGAATTGAACAAACACAAAGACGTTAGTAAAACATACCAAGAGAAATTTTAAAATGATATTACATCAAAATTTCTTCAAGTATTCTCGTTACAGGCGTTCTGCACGCACCGTGCGTTTCTGTCTTCAGTTTACGAGAGACGTTCATTAATAACGCAAAACTTTCTTACTCAAATCAGGTTGGTTTCATTTAGGATTCGATTACACTATATTATTCCCCACTATTTTTGCTACAAAACGCAACTTTTCAACATAATCTCCGTTCTATGATACGACCTTATGCGACGATCAGCCTGGAACGCTCAAGCAATTCTCCACATATGGTCCTTCAAAAAAATGTTCAAATGTGTGTGAAATCTTATGGGACTTCTCATCAGTCCCTAACCTTATACACTACTTATCCTAAATTATCCTAAGGACAAACACACACACCCATGCCCGAGGGAGGACTCGAACCTCCGCCGGGACCAGCCGCACAGTATGGTCCTTCCTTGCTCTTTGAGATCTGTTTACTTGGTGGCGAGTAACCCAACGGGAACATCACAACTGGTGGACGGGCGTGTCAACACTACCTACAGAGTTCGCGCGGCTTCTCCTGCCGGAGGTTCGAGGCCTCCCACGGCCGCGGGTGTGTGTGTTGCCCTTAGCGTAAGTTAGTTTACGTTAGGTTAAGTAGTGTGTAACCCTAGGGACAGATGAGGCCAGCAGTTTCAAAAACTTCCAACAGAGATGCCCAGTTGTGTGTTGACCTTAGCGTAGGTTAGTTTACGTTAGGTTAAGTAGTGTGTAACCCTAGGGACAGATGAGGCCAGCAGTTTGAAAAACTTCCAACAGAGATGCCCAGTTGTGCACCGAGGAGTTTGATTGTGATCCGCCGATCACCTGGAATGACAGTGCCCGCACGTTCCAACATCGCAGGGGTTAGAGATGTGGGCGCCCAGCCGGTACGCGGGAGATCGGGTAGGGTTGCGCCACCTTGTTGCGATGATGACACACACCTAGGCCACCGTGCTTTTGTTCACTGCCATGTCTCGGTATATATTCTGGAAGCATCTGTAAATATCTGCGATGCTCTGGTTTTCCGCCAAAAGAAACTTAATCGACAGTGCCCGCATGACAACTCCCTGTTTCGGACGCACCTCACTTACAGATGGCATTTTCAGGGCTACGTATGGCGCCGCCACCTATGGGAAGTTCATAAACTACAGAGACTGAAGCGGGAATATTCCACGATTCTCCGCAACAAATTCCGCATTTTTTTTAAACCTAAATGTGTTGCATTACTTTTGAACGCCTCTAGAACACACAGAATGAGTGAGCATTTTTTTGGTCACCAAAATAACTGACGATGGCAGAAGCAAAGAAGATAGAATATGTAGACCGGTAATAGCAAGGCAAGTTGTTATCTAAAAGAGAAATTTGCTAAACTATATATATGAAGAAGAGCGTCTGTGTTTGCTTGTAATTCATACAAATCTCCAGTTTTATTCCAATTTTGATTAAATTTTCACTCTTTACCTTGAAGACCAAAGGAAGATTACGGTCTACACAAGATTACGTGATCTGACTTGAAAGTTATATGCATGTAATGTGTAAATGGGAAAAGGTGTTACCAAAAATTTCTAAAAATTATTCGCTAATTTACATCAGATTTGTACACGACTCCCTAATGAACATATGGGCGGGCATAGACTATATGTATATGCATTTTAATATGTTGTTGTTGTGGTCTTCAGTCCAGAGACTGGTTTGATGCAGCTCTCTATGACTATCCTGTGCAAGCTTCTTCATCTCCCAGTACCTACTGCAACCTACATCCTTCTGAATCTGCTTAGTGTATTCAACTCTTGGTCTCCCTCTACGATTTTTACCCTCCAGGCTGCCCTCCAATACTAAACTAAAGATCGCTTGATGCCTCAGAACGTCTTACCAAACGATCCCTTCTTCTAGTCACGTTGTGCCACAAATTTCTCTTCTCCCCAATTCTGTTCAATACCTCCTCATTAGTTATGTGATCTACCCATCTAATCTTCAGCATTCCTCTGTAGCACCACATTTCGAAAGCTTCTATTCTCCTCTCTATTTATCGTCCACGTTTCACTTCCATACAGGGCTACACTCCATACAAATCCTTTCAGAAACAACTTCCTGACTCTTTAATCTATACTCGATGTTAACAAATTTCTCTTCTTCAGAAATGCTTTCCTTCCCATTGGTAGTCTACATTTTATATCCTCTCCGACCATCATCACTTATTTTGCTCCCCAAATAGCAAAACTCGTTTACTACTTTAAGCGTCTCATTCCCTAATCTAACTCCCTCAGCATCACCCGAGTTAACTCGACTACATTCCATTATCCTCATTTTGCTTTTGTTGATGTTCATCTTATATCCTCCTTTCAACGCACTGTCCATTCCGTTCAACTACTCTTCCAGGTCCTTTGCTGTTTCCGACAGAAGTACAATGCCATCGGTGCACCTCAAAGTTTTTATTTCTTCTCCATGGATTTTAATCCCTACTCCGAATTTTTCTTTTCTTTCCTTTAATGCTTGCTCAATATACAGATTGAATAACGTCGGGGACAGGCTACAACCCTGTCTCACTCCCTTCCCAACCACTGCTTCGCTTTCATACCCCTCGACTCTTATAACTACGATCTGGTTTTTGTACAAATTGTAAATTGCTTTCGCTCCCTTTATTTGACCTCTTCCACCTTCGGAATTTGAAAGAGAGTATTCCAGTTGTCAAAAGCTTTCTCTAAGCCTACAGATGTTAGAAACGTAGGTTTGCCTTTCCTTAATCTATTTTCTAAGATAAGTCGTAGGGTCAGTATTGCCTCACGTGTTCCAACATTTCTACGAAATCCAAACTGATCTTCCCCGAGGTTGGCTTCCACCAGTTTTTCCATTCGTCTGTAAATAATTTGTGTTAGTGTTTTGCAACCGTGGCTTATTAAACTGATAGTTCGGTAATTTTCACATCTGTTAACACCTGTTTTTTGGGACTGGAATTATTATTATTATTATTATTATGGACAGTTTATAAATACATATGGCCGGCCTATTAAAATATCAAACAAAACGCGAGATTTCCGGAACTGTGACGTACACTATTCTCATAATTAGAGTCGTGGTCCAACACAGCCCTACTTGAAACAGTAAAACTGAGCTGAAACAATGGAAGACGATTCCTCTAAAAAAATGAGATACTGTTAGCAAAATGTAATAACAGATGACGCAACAAATCATATTTTCATACAGGTGAAGAGGTATTCATTCGTCGCACTCCGCTGACACCCAGTGACTCAAATATGCCCTTCGATTTAAAACGACTGTAGTTTCGCAAGCCGCTTGTGTGTCACTAACCATGAGTATCAAAAGGGACAGCGGCAATCACTTTGTGTGGCAGATGTTGAACATCCCGGGCAACGTCGGACACTGCAGCTAACGTCTAATATAAACGTAAATGTTAGTATGTCTTTCCTGAAATTGAATGTCATGGGTGAATTGATACACAGAAGTGAAATGCTTTACTTAAACATCACACATGAGTAGAAAGTGAGAAGTGATATTGTGGAACAATACCGAAGATTATATCTGTTGATGTAAAATCTACAGAACCCTTATTGAATCAAATCGTGGGGAAAAAAGCGTTTATGGCATAACACGACAGAAAGATGAGACAGGGAGATAGGATACATCCGGAGGAAAATGGAATAGTCAATTTGGTAACAGAAGGAAGCGTGAAGGGCAAAATCCGCAGAGGAACACCAAGGTTTGCATAAAATAAGCGGGTTAAAGTAGTAACGTCCCCTTAGAAAATTATGAATGGCTGTGCTGGTAAACCTCTTACGTTATTTGATTTTCAAACAGCTGAGTAAAACTGAACATATTCAGACATTTCTCTCTTTGCTTATTCTGATCATCACTAAACTGACAATACTTTTAGCGCAACGCAATCTGATTCTCAATGATCCCTACAAAAGAATTGCCCTGACTAACAATAACCTATACCTTTCATGAATCACTCGAACTACTGCCATACAGCGAGCGCCAATACTGCCCGCTAAATAAAAGATTCTTACTACTAATGGCACTAACTACTGATAGGCATAGTTAGCAAATGAAAGATTTTGATAGAGAACAAACAATGTATCTACCTTAATGATGTTCAAAACGCTTATAGTGTCCTCTCAAAACTCTGGCATCTCTCTCTCTCCACATCCACGACTGCTGGCGGCTCACCAACTGCGCAACTCTAAGCGCTGTTCACATTCAACTGCCCAACACTACACAAGCGAATATCCCAACATTGAGTCCAACCAGTCATAGACTGCACACAGTACAATCAGTGATTTTTATACAGAGCGCTACGTGGCGTTACCAACATAAAACCCTAAACAGCCTACGTACAAAGTGGATGTAGATTGCAGTAGTTCTGCACAGAAGGAACTTACACAGGATACACTAGCGTGAAAAGCCGCATCGCACCAGTCCTCGAAATGGAGAACAAACAAGCAACGTTGGCTTTCTAATGAGACATCGACCTGACAGCTATTCATTCTTCGTTCTTAAAGGTAAGTGGGAGACACACTAAGCTCGATTTCTAACATACACTCTAAACAAAAACAAAAGTGGATGATTCATTCAAGAGAAAGAGCTTCACAAATAGAGCAAGCCATTAACGCGTTGGTTCAACTCCGGCTCATATGCAAGCTGCTAGTAGCCTTGACACTGATTTATACAGTTGTTGGGTGTCCTCCTGAGGGATATCGAGCCACATTACGTCCACCTGGCGCTTTAGATCCTCATAATCACGAGCTGGCTGGACGGTCTTGCTCACAATGGTCCAAACGTTCTCGTTTTCGGGACGTTCGTCGGCCTTAATGGCCAAGGTAGGATTTGGCAAGCACGAGGGCAAGTAGTAGAAACTATAGCCGTGTGCGGGTGGACATTATCTTGCTAAAATGTAGGAGACGATAGTTTGCCATGAATGACAACAAAACGGAACGTGGAATATCATTGAAGTACCGTTGTGCTGTAAGGGTGCCGCGGTTCGTAACCAAAGGGGTCCTGCTGTGAGAAGAAATGACACCCAAGATCATCACTCCTGGTTGTCGAGCAGTGTGACGGAGGACATTCAGGTTTGGATTCCACCGCTATCCGATACGTCTCGCACCCTTACTTCACAGCGGTACGGGGACGACAGTCTGCTTGCTAAACTATACGTTGGCCAGCGAGGTCGACAGATCTCACCGTAACTGAGACCGTTGGGAGCATTTTGGGTAGGGTTCCCAACCAGCTCAGGGTTTTGACGACCTAAAGCGGCAGTTGAACAAACTTTTGCTCGATATGCCTCAGAAGGACATCCAGCAACTGTATCTGTCATTGCCAAGCCGAATAATTGCTTTCATAAGTGACAGAGGTGGACCAACGCGTTGCTGACTTGCTCGCTTTGTGAAGGTCTTCTCAGGAATGAATCACCCAACTTTTAATTTTTTTTTTAGATCATACCATATGAAAACAAAACAATAAAGACAGTTTCGCTGTCTACTGTTATCCAATATGCTCAGATCATTAATCAGAAGTCAACGCGTCCCTTGCAGTACATGTGGCTGCGTTTCCAATCTATAGGCACAAAATATGCATTGTACCGCTAAATCAGGACGAGCACAATGATGAACGTCCTGTATTAAAATACTGAACTGTGATCAACAGTTATGAAGCAAATACTGTCATTAACTTGCATTACGAAAGTAATCAAGGAGTGGCCGAGCAGTGCAGATAATAAATACGTAAAACAGAGAAGAATATTTGTTTTATTGATTTTCAGAAGAAAAGTATGTGACCATACTGCCCCTTCCTTAGCTCGGAATAAAACGGGATTTTTCAAAATAGACATCGACATAAGTAAGAACAATTTTTAATAAATACACTTATCAAAATGGACCTAGGAAAAATGTGGTTTCAGCCCGAAATTTTATTTATACCAGGACGGAAGAAGTCTGGTCACTCCAAAAGTGGTTCAAATGGCTCTGAGCACTATGGGACTTAACATCTGAGGTCATCAGTCCCCCAGAACTTACAACTACTTAAACCTAACTAACCTAAAGACATCACACACATCCATGCCTAAGGTAGGATTCGAAGCTGCGACTGTAGCGGTCGTGCGGTTCCAGACTGATGCGACTAGAACCGCTGGGCCACACCGGTTTGCTGGGCCACTCCACTAGAGAATATTGTGACGTAGGTAGTACCAAAAGAACTTTGGGATTTCATTTTTTTTAAAACGTTAGTATAATGTAAAGGAAGGGTGGGCAAAGTGGCCATGCTAAGGAATTTTTTTTAATCTTGAAGAAAATAAATAAGAAATAAACTATAAAATTAACATACGATATCCTACATATTTAACTACATCAAGCAATTTTTATTTTGACTTTATCTCGGTAAAGTGGCCATAAGGTGACCACTTTTCCCGACATAAAATACAAAATTTAAACTCAATTTGTTTACTAAATGAAAGTGTACTTTCAAAATCAAAATATTATTACCATCGTAGAAAAAGAAAGTTTCACACTGAGTTTATTTACAACCGTCACAAATAAAGTCAAGCCCGAACACCGTATCCATCCTGCATTTTCCCTTGAACTGGAATATTAGTCCCCGCAGAAAAAGCAATCAGTATCACTCAAGTCACTGTCTGAGTCATTAAACAAAGCATGCCTCGCTGATTTTGATTTCGTTTTCTGCTTTCCTTTATCTTTTTCTTTGCTTCGTTCATTGCTATTCTTACTCTGTTTTTCTTTATTCAGTTCCAGGTTTATTTTATTAAGTTTTTCCTTTTCTTCTTTTTCTGGTTTTGTGGCTACTAGTTTCATCTTGAAAGGGCTTGAGGCCAAAACTGCAGCTGTTCCTTTTTTCCTTTATTTTCTCGTTTGATAACATTTGCTTTAGGGATTGGAACAACATCCTGTGGGCTTACAGCAAAAATATAGGGCCTATTGGTCTTGGAGATGCTGATCAAATCACATGCAGTACTGCAGTAAGGCAGTGGATTGGGTTGGAAGTTTGAAACCCTCAATAACATACAATACTATTATCTTTCAATGAAAATATATTTTACTTTATGTCGAGCAAAGCGGCCACAGTCAGGCATAGCGGCCGCAGACGTGGTTACTTTGCCCTCTTCGTCGTCATTGCATAAATACCACAGTACCGGCTAAACGAATCGAGCAACGCATTACACAGACACAGTCATTTTGTGGCCTAAATACACCTCTTTTAAGATGCTACTGTCAGTTGCCTGTATTATGCATGAATGTTTGGTTATAACAGTTAATTAAATACACTTACCTTACATCAGGACATTGAAAAATACGAAAATATTCAATAACTTTTGAATAAATGATCAGAACAGCTTCCACCTTCAACACATCTGAGGTGGCGTACCAATGTGATAGTTGACGCTTCCGCCGCTGTGTAGCAGCACCATACAGTGCAGTAACAGCCAGTGGCCATTATGCCCACAGTGGGCACTATGCCCACCCTTCCCTTACGACGCATAGATTAGCATCTCGATATATGGCTTTCGTTCCTAAACGATGTCATTTTACTGTACTCTAACAAATTAAAAATTTTACTAACTAAAGATAAATACCCGTTGTGCCCACGCCGTCACGTTGGTAGACTTGTCGAGTCAGTTCCCCGCCGAATGGTTATTATATTGCGCTCCAGAGGTGACCAATGCGCTGTTGAATAGGTGACCATACAATTTTGGACCATCAGTGCCAGCCTATGTAACGAGGATTGACCACAGAATGTCACAGAACCTGAAATCAGAGCCGGCCGCTGTGGCCGTGCGGTTCTGGCGCTGTAGTCCGGAACCGCGGGACTGCTACGGTCACAGGTTCGAATCCTGCCTCCGGCATGGGTGTGTGTGATGTCCTTAGGTTAGTCAGGTTTATGTAGTTCTACGTTCTAGGGGACATATGACCTAAGATGTTGAGTCCCATAGTGCTCAGAGCCATTTTTTTTTAACCTGAAATTAGAAAAGAAGGCGGAGTAATATGTTGTCAGCACAGAAGCGGCACCAGCAGATCGGGTCCGTCAGGAGAGGGCAGTGGTCTCTAACGTGGGCTGCTCACTATATGTCACATGAGTAACGAATCCATCAGGGACATTGCAACCCTCCTAAAACTGCCCCGGTCGAATGTTGGTGTTGTGACTCCCAATAAAAAAGTTCGAAGGAACAACTACGGTTAAACCAAGACCAGGCAAACCTTATGTTATTACGCATAGGGACCGCCGAGCTTTGCGGAGGATAGTAGAAAAAATCTGATCAAATTAGCTGAAGCAATTGCTCATGACTTCTAAAGTACTACCACCTGTCTAGCTAGCATAACGACTGTGCGTAGGGAGTTAAAACGAATGAGGAACAATGGTAGACCACCTCCTCATAAGCAGCACGTTTCTCTAGTCTCTGTTAAGCGACACTTGCAGCTGTACAAAGAGCGATGCTATTGACAGTAAATAACTAGAAACGAATGAATCACTCTGTATCCTATAGCAAACTGTCGGAAGTGTTTAGATTTGGCGAATTCCTGGATATCTCTACCTGCCATTGTCTATAAGGTCAACAGCAAAGTACAAAAGAGGTGGTGTTGCATTGTGCAGGTGTATTTGCAGTTAGGGTGTACTCCCTTTACCGCACATCAGAAAACACTAAGTGTGGGATGGATATGAAAACATTCTGCAGCACTGCTTACTGCCCACCCTGAGCCCCGAACGGAAACCATTGGTATGAGTTAGAACGTCAACGGCGCGCCACGTCCCCTGTGTCCAATGTCATT
Organism: Schistocerca gregaria; assembly: GCF_023897955.1. Classification (NCBI taxonomy): domain Eukaryota; kingdom Metazoa; phylum Arthropoda; class Insecta; order Orthoptera; family Acrididae; genus Schistocerca; species Schistocerca gregaria. Next base: position 213,952,951 of record NC_064927.1, read on the forward strand.
ACCTTCTCTGGTTTTGGCTGTTGAGGAAGGGCGGGCTGCAATTCCTCCACAGACATTCACACACCACATTGATGGATTGCAGTCATCGACAAAGCCGTCATAAAAGCATAGTCTCAGGGCATTCCATATTAATGTCCATTAATAGGTGGTAGCAAAAGGCAAAACCATTCTTTTCAGGGATTGGATCAGGTCTCTCACTGGAATGAACTACTTTTTTTTCGTGACTCATCACTGCCGGCCAGAGTGGCCGAGCGGTTCTAGGCGCTACAGTCTGGAACCGCTACGGTCGTAGGTTCGAATCCTGCCGTGGGCATGGATGTGTGTGATGTCCTTAGGTTAGTTAGGCTTAAGTAGTTCTAAGTTCTAGGTGACTGATGACCTCAGACGTTAAGTCCCATAGTGCTCACAGCCATTTGAACTATTTGACTCATCACTCTCCATTCATTCACAAATGTAATACAACGAAATCAGCTTGCCTTTTTAATTCCGGTCATATCCATATTTCTATCTGGTTCAGTCCCATTTTGAAAGATCGTAGAAAGAAAAATAGTAAGTTTATGTTATTCCCCTAGAATTTTTGGGATTTCAAAGTTCTGCATTTCGTCTCCTGTAAAAATTTAAAATATTACAACAAATTGTTAAATATTTTTTATGAAGTGGGAAAACGTTACATCTAAATCTACATGACTACTCTGCAATTCACATTTAAGTGCTTGGCAGAGGGTTCATCGAACCAAAATCATACTCTCTCTCTACCATTCCACTCCCTAACAGCGCGCGGGAAAAATGAACACCTAAACCTTTCTGTTCGAGCCTATGTAGGTTGGGCTCAGCAAAATATTTTCGCTTTCGGAAAAGAGACTTGGTGACTGAAATTCTGTAAAAAAATCTCGCCGCGACAAAAAACGTCTTTGCTGTAATGACTTCCATCCCAATTCTCGTATAATATTTGCCACACTCTCTCCCCTATTACGTGATAATACAAAACGAGCTGCCATTTTTTGCACCCTTTCGACGTCCTCCGTCAATTCCACCTGGGACACCGCGCAGCAATATTCTAACAGAGGACGAACGAGTGTAGTGTAAGCTGTCTCTTTAGTGAACTTGTTGCATCTTTTAAGTGCCCTGCCAATGAAACGCAACCTTTGGCTCGCCTTCCCCACAATATTATCTATGTGGTCTTTCCAACTGAAGTTGTTCGTAATTTTAACACCCAGATACTTAGCTGAATTGACATCCTTGAGAATTGTACCATTTATGGAGTAATCGAATTCCAACGTATCACCTCACACTTTTCGTTATTCAGCGTCAACTGCCACCTGCCACACCATACAGCAATCTTTTCTAAATCGCTTTGCAACTGATACTGGTCTTCGGATGACCTTACTAGACGGTAAATTACAGCATCATCTGCAAACAACCTAAGAGAACTGCTCAGATTGTCATCCAGGTCATTTATATATATCAGGAACAGCAGAGGTCCCAGGACGCTTCCCTGGGGAACACCTGATATCACTTCAGTTTTACTCGATGATTTGCCGTCTATTACTACGAACTGCGACCTTCCCGACAGGAAATCACGAATCCAGTCGCACAACTGAGACGATACACCATAGGCCCGCAGCTACATTAGAAGTCGCTTGTGAGGAACGGTGTCAAAAGCTTTCCGGAAATCTAGATATACGGAATCAACTTGAGATCCCCTGTCGATAGCGGCCATTACTTCATGCGAATAAAGAGCTAGTTGCGTTGCACGAGAGCGATGTTTTCTGAAACCATGCTGATTACGTATCAATAGATCGTTTCCTTCGAGGTAATTCATAATGTTTGAACACAGTATATGCTCCAAAACCCTACTGCAAACCGGCGTCAATGATATAGGTCTGTAGTTAGATGGATTACTCCTACTACCCTTCTTAACTACTTTAATAACAAGACTGATTCTTGTTACGTTTTAATAATTTTTAGGAGACAAAATGCAACATTAGCATAACTGTAATTAAGTATCTACAGTAACCATTAACAGTCAGTATGATACTATATGTACCCAAGAACAATAAATTGAACTAGTAAGTACTGTGATTTGTAAATAATATTTTATCTGTATTACTCAAAGTGAGGCAGTTTCTTTTCTCGGTGCATTATTGACCTACTTTTGAAAAAATACACTCACGTGGCAATGACAGCTGGGATATTTTTAGGACCAATTCCTCTAGCCTTCCATGCAGCAATTTTCTGGTTTCTCACCAGTTTAATGGAGCACTGTTCTCTTAAATATGCCTCAGATACATATCTGTCTACTATAGTATTTTTTATGGAGACACGAGTTTAAGTTTTAATAACAAACAGACCAATAGGCCTATCGCAAAATGAGTTATACCAGTACTTTTCTTGTTTTATTCTGCGTTAGGCTACAGTGAAAAATTTGGTTGTGAAATTCAGTATATATTTTTTGGTTTAGTTTGTAGTAACGATTGTCGCCTTCTCTACGAACTTCTCAAAAATATATAGCTTGAAATGCATGTGTCCAATATTAATGAAATTTGAATGGGTTAGAGGCACATATATTGATAACGGAAATCTCAAAGTACGGAATTTTACAATCACTCACAAAGAAGTTCTTATGATTTTTATAAAATAACTTTTTTTCAGATACATAACAGCTAACGTGGGTTTGTTATGAAGGTCTCTTTTGTAGTTGTAAGAAGCTACAACTACTGCGACCGTACAATGTGATACGGATTTCATAAAGCGTGGTTTTCGAGAATGGTTCGGTGCGTGGTAGACTTCGCGATTAACAGTGTGCATCGCTGTGAAAATGAATGAGTCGTTCTCGCGAACCCGCTGATTGTTGGAAAACGGTTTTCCTGTGGCTGGCAACGTACCACCTCATTCCGCTGTTATTCCCACGGCTCATTCCCACGACGCATCACACACAAAAACAGTCCTAAATATCACTCTTTATAAAAGCTGTATTGCGGTCACAGTGGCTGTATAATTTTTAACATTTTTATGCAGCGACAGCAACTCATATACACAGCATACAGTTGCAGGTTAACTTTATCGTTTACCTAGAGTTCAACGTATTCCGAAAGGCAACTTATTCAGACAACATCATCCCAGCCGATTCAACCCACCCCCAAGCGCATAAAATGGCGTTTTTCTATTCTAGTATCCATTGGGCGATTTCTATCCGGATGTCAGATGTCAACCTCGAAAAAGAATTACAAATTCTCTAGAGTATTGCACAGAATAATGGCTATGATCCAAAGATAGTGAGGCATTATATCATAAGAAAACGCGATAAATGACAACGACTTTAGTAAGCACAAATACTCAAACCCAAGATCAAAGAAATGGTTGTCGGTTCCTTACATAGGTAATGTCTCCTACAAGATTGGGCGCCTGATGAAAAATTCAGGTTTTAAAATTTCCTTCTCTACGAGTAATAGTTTAAAGCGAAATTTGGTTCATACCCTTGAGAAAGACTGTGATAAGTCAGCGAAATCAGGCGTATATAAGATTGTGTGTGATGATTGCCCATATTATTACATAGGTCAAACAGGCAGAGCTATCGCAGTAAGGTTTAAAGAACATCTTCCAATAAAGGGCGTAGGAACACGTGAGGTCAGCCTTTGCGGAACATCTGGTGCAAATGGCTCATACACCAAAACCTTTACGTGACATGGAGCTGCTACATCATGAAGTTAAGGGCTATAGACTCGACACGCTTGAGGAACTACAAATTTATGCACACCTAATTACAGATAGAGGCAATTTACTGAACAATCAACTGTATCTAAAAAATAGGGCATACTTGGAAGGCTTCCAGCCTATATTAGGTTTACAATAATTCATAATGCATGTGACCATTTTTTTCCTTTATTGTAATTTTAATACCTGTACAACAGGTAGGCTGGCAGCAGCATTCTACGCTGTTCTTCAGCCTTAGAGTAGACAATGAGAAAACATAAAGAATACACATAATTGACATAATGGCGGGTAAAAGGCAGTAGATACAGAATACAAAAACACGGAGCCATTCACACTCGATGAAAAATACACTGAAACACGTTGGTACGGCGCACAAACACTGATGATGACGGCACAGGTGAACGTTGGAGCGTGACGGCGAACACTAAACACAAACACGATGGCACACACGAGAAACGGGGAGCGACGATATCCGGCGCGCGAATGTCCACGTAACGTGTGCGAGTCTGGGGACCTGCCAAGAGGGGAAGAAGGGGGAGTGGGAGGAAGAGGGCAGAGCAAAGATGAAAATGGCAGAGGAGATGGGAGGAGAAGTACAGGTACGGGGACAGGCGAATCCCAGGGGAGGAGTGGTGATAAAGGGAGGAGGGAGGGAAGGGGGAAAGAAGGGAGAGAGGATGCCCAAAGAAACAAACACAGGAAGAGGGAGGGAGGATCAAAGTTGGTAGGAGGGGTAGATGGAAGGGAGGAGGGCATCATCAGGGAGGGGGAGCTGGCGGAAGCCACATTGGGAGAGGGTGTGGAGAGATGGAGAGCAGGTAGGACGTGGAAGTACAGGCGTGGCAGCGGATGGGGGAGGAAGAGGATGGGAGAGACCAGCGGGTGAGGAGGGCCGAGTTTACGGGAGGTGTAGAGGATCCGTATCCATTCGAGGAAAAGGAGGAGGTGGGGGAAGGGAATAAGGTCGTACAGGATCCGCACGGAGGAGGGGAGACAGATGCGACAGGCGAGGCGAAGAGCAAGGCGTTCGAGGATCTGAAGGGATTTGTAAAAGGTAGGGGGAGCAGAGATCCAGGCAGGGTGGGTGTAGCAAAGGATAGGGTGAATTAGGGATTTATAGGTATGGAGGATGGTGGAGGGGTTCAGACCCCAAGTACGTCCGGAAAGGAGCTTGAGGAGACAGAGGTGGGAGCGTGCCTTGGCTTGGATCCTCCGGAGGTGGGGGGTCCAGGAGGGGCGACGGTCAAGGGTGACACCAAGGTACTTAAGGGTCGGGGTGAGGGCGATAGGACGGCCATAGATGGTGATGTAGAAATCGAGGAGGCGGAAGGAAGGGGTGGTTTTGCCTACAATGATCGCCTGGATTTTGGCAGGATTGACCTTTAGCAAGTCCGCCGTATACAAGAGATACAGAAGAGGGGAGAGGACGGAACCCTGGGGCACACTGGCGGAGGGGAAAAAGGTGTAGGAATCCGTGTTGTGGATGGTGACGTGTACCTACAAATGTTCATACGAGATTTGTTGGTCAGTTTATAAGGCTCTGTAGTACAATGTAAAACGTAATTCTGGATACTGTAATTGAATTACAATAGTAAAGTACAAAATTAATTCATAGCAAAAATGTTGTCTGACGCGTGCGTAATAAGAGTTTGCCTCTATACGTCTCGCGCATGAGCGCCGCCCTCTGTGAGGGAGACCGCGAAGCCCTCGCGGTCTGCAGTCTCTAATCACACGATGAGGCCCTTACAACGGGTTTAAAGTGAATTTGCTACGACTTGTTCTGAAGAAGACGTTATTACTAGCGTTGAAGCCTAGGTGAACGGTAAAGGTAACCTGCAACTGTAGGCTGTATATTCTTATATAAACAGTGGATGTAGCTTCTTAAGACTAAAAAAGAACCTTCAAAAAAACGCACGCTTTCTGTCATATGTTTATGCTACGCTCACAAAAGTTTATTTTAGAAAAACGATAACAGGTTTTTTGGGGTGATGGAAAAATTCCGTACTCTGAGATTTCCTCTACCTAAAAAATATTAAAATTTCATTAACATCGGACAGCTACGCTTCAAGCTAAATAGTTTTGAAGTGAGCAGTTTGTAGCGAATGCTCCGAAAATCGGACAATCCTTACTACAATCTAAAATAAGAAATATGTATTGAACTTTAAAACAAAATTGCTCCACGTGGCATACCGCAGAATAAAACAAGTAAAATACTGATGCAACTCATTTTGCGATAGGCCTGTTGGTTCACCTGTAATTAAAGTTTAAACTCGAGTCTCCATAATGAAAGACCCGCTAGTAGTTCAACAACCACCACACATCCCAGGTCATGACTTTCTTGGAGCTGAGAACACACTCCAGACAGCTGTTAATATAAATATTCAAAGAAAAAAAGAAGGTATGGCTTCCTGGGACCAGGAGCCAATTCCCATCAAAATAATAACACATGATCAGACAATACAAAGAGTAAACTCGTTCCACGTCTTAGGAAATACTATCTCATTCATGACGGAAATAGACATACAAAAGAAAGTAGAAAGATTCAATTACGTTAACAGAACAGCATACGGAGCATATGGAATAATACGGACTACCGCCGAATGTTTGTGTCGCTCTGGCACAATATTTCGGCCACGTAACTCGTTGTCTTCTTCAGGTGCTACCTGAGACTGCCGTATTGAAGGATTTTGTCCAGTATTGTGCTAGAGTGACACAAACATCCGGCAGTAGTCCCGATTATTCCATATGTCAAGATCTCGCCGGGAAAGCCTGAAGGGTTACAATATACGGAACCTTTGGAGGTAAAGTAAGAAAGAAAATTCTACTAAAGTTCTACAGAACGGGAGAGCCAACAATGACATTTGGAAGTAAATTGTTGCATGTAAAAAAAGAAATGAATAAAGAATACAAGCATAGGTGATGTGATACCTAAGAAGTATTACTTGGTGCACACTGTCTGACAGGAGGGTGATGGCTGACATCAGAGAAGACAGGGAGTGAAAAGCTTCCATGAGCAAATTAAGAAATGCAGTAACAACTGAATGAACCGTGTTTCAAGAATGGAAGATAACAAAATTCACGAAATAATAATGAATTGTTATCAAGTGGGCGTAATGCATTTAGGAACACCGAGGAAAAGATGGAAAGATCAAAAATTTCAATCAGGAGGATATAACACGCCAATGCGTGATACACCCAGACAAAAGATAATATGATTTACTAAGTAATTGAGATAAGTTTTGAAGCTACATATAAGACCCTGCTCAAGTGTAAGACATATCAAGAAAGTTTAGTTCGGTCAAGTTAAATAAATAAGTAAAGGTAGAAACAATATAAACTTGCATTATCAGAAAAATAAAATAACTAAATAGGTACTGTTATTATGATAAAGAACAAAATACAGTAAAGCTCCACTTGGATGGAGAGACACTGAGTCAAGGAAGTGATCAGCAGGCTAAATCAGTGGGCAAAGAGCATAGAGAGGAAAGTGATTCCACAGTGATCAGGATAGACCAGCGATTGGGATTGGCTGCCGCTTGGAATTCGCTGGCTATCGGGATCGGCTGGCGATCAAGATGGGCTGGTCCACGGGCTCGGCTGTTGATCGAGGTTGGCTGGCGATGGGGACCGGCCAATAAATAGGGTCGGCTAGCGATTGGGATCCATTGGCAATCAGACTTGGCTGGCGTTCAGAATTGACTGCAGTATTAGTGAGATTAATGAATGCTAGTATGTGATGTTACCCATGACGACTAAACTTTATCAAACCAGTGTGACTTCTGGCAGACTCTTGATAGAACATGACACATATAGAAACTTTGTGAACCTCTTATTGACAAATAAGATCGACCCAGCTTCCTTTTGCCATTTTTAAATTTTCGAGAAGCATTTGGTAGAACAGGCCATAATTAGCAACTTATTACACCAGCGAAGATTACTCGCAAAGGGACACATCAGCTTACCAAGACAGCAAGTATACTACTTTCCACTAAAATTGTAACACCATGATGAATAGGAAATACAGAAATATTACTCATGTGCATTTACAGTGCAGCAGGAAGAATACTGATTTGCCAGGATACAGTGTGCGAAAGTTGGTACAGAGGGCTGCCGTATCTTGAAGCATTAGCAGCAGCAATAACAACAACAACAACAGCTCTAACTCAACGTACGTCGAGTAGAACTGAGCATAGATGACTGGTATGGGTATGCTGTTTCATGGTACCTCAGCTCTGTGTAAGACTTTATCAATTCTACTGCCTGTCGGCTGTTGGCCTTACAGTTCCTCGGTTTCCCATGACCAGATGTTTTCAATCAGTGAGAGATCTGGAGAATTTGCTTGCCTTGGTAACTGTTTGACCGGTGCATGGAGATAGGTCAGGACAGCCCTGGTAAACATGCGGAGCTGCGTTATCTTGTTGAAGGATTATGTCTCGGAGACCTCGAAGACAGGGCACAACCATCGCCTCCACACATCATGAATATAAATAACATATGCTGTCCAGCTTATCTGCTATGCAAACCAAATGTGAACTTGTTACGTACACGAGGGCAGCCAATACCACCACGCGAGGTACTGCACCCGTATTACGATGCTGTCTGGCAACGTCCGTCCTCCTAACAGCCTCCACTCACGGCTTCGTCCATCGTGATACTATGCGCAGAATGAACGTCATGGTACATATCTTGTGTCGATTGTTACCATTAGGCAAACTACTGTCGGCGCGCTTTTCATTCTTCTGTTGCGACAAACGATGTCGCTCAATGGTTGCGTGGTCGAGACGTGAATATTTGTCTTATTGAAAAACTAGCTCATACCATGAATAAAGGTACGTGAAGTGGCTGCACAATCCAGCACAAGTGACCCAACAATATTTCTGTCATTTTGGGGTGCTAATTTCATGAGACAGTTGAGATTTTGGACCGTGTGAACTGTGGCCCTACTGAACGTATCAATTCTATACTTACATGAGTTATGGGATCCCTACCAATACGAACCGCAATATCGCTGAACGATCACACTTTGTCTCCATTGACCACGATGTTACCATTGCCGAACGTACAAGGGTAGGACCATATGGAATAGGTTCACAGATGTGAGAGTCGCTCGACGGCTTCTTAAGAAAAAGGACGCAGTATGTTGTCTTCGATGGCGAGTGTTCTTCAGAGACAAAGGTGTCGTGAGAAATACCCCAGTGAAGCGTAATATGACAGCCGTTATTTTCTGTACACAGAAATGATCTGGCAGACACGGTCTGCAGCAATCTGCAGTTGCTTGCTGATGGTGCTGTGGTCTACAGGAAGATGTGAAAGTTGAGTGACTGTAGAAGGACACAAGATGATTTAGACAAAACTTCTAGCTTCTGTGATAAATGGCAGTGGCTCTAAATGTAAAGAAATACACTCCTGGAAATTGAAATAAGAACACCGTGAATTCATTGTCCCAGGAAGGGGAAACTTTATTGACACATTCCTGGGGTCAGATACATCACATGATCACACTGACAGAACCACAGGCACATAGACACAGGCAACAGAGCATGCACAATGTCGGCACTAGTACAGTGTATTCCCACCTTTCGCAGCAATGCAGGCTGCTATTCTCCCATGGAGACGATCGTAGAGATGCTGGATGTAGTCCTGTGGAACGGCTTGCCATGCCATTTCCACCTGGCGCCTCAGTTGGACCAGCGTTCGTGCTGGACGTGCAGACCGCGTGAGACGACGCTTCATCCAGTCCCAAACATGCTCAATGGGGTACAGGTCCGGAGATCTTGCTGGCCAGGGTAGTTGACTTACACTGTAAGGTGTCAGGCAAATCCAACACCTTACATGAAAACCCTGACATGATAAGCAAATCCAGTAGTATGTCACATAGCTCGGAATAAATCGTGACATTAAATTAACCAAAGTAATACGAGTAACGAGTGAGCAAATGGAATACCACAGACTAACACAAGAATGCCTAAATGCATGTCGTACCTTCCCACCGTGAGGCAGACGCAGTTCCGAGGGGAGAAACGAGGACAGAAGCCGAGAGCAGAACCGTGTTAAGCTAGATAAGGTAGGGGCTGGGCACCCACGCCACGAGCCTACCTGTACAACTATACAACCCGCACGTTTTAGCGTCAGGCTTTTTCGCGTCTCAGGTATGTCAAGGACAACCCCCAGCCCATGTTAAAAGCTAGAGCCCTCCAGAAAAGCAGTATAGATCTTACGATAACACAAAAAGGGCCACTACCACCCGCAAGTTTTAGCGTGAGACTTTTTCGCGTGTCTGTTACATTAGGATCACTCCCCAGCCCATGTTAAAAGATAGAGCCCTCCAGAAGAGCAGTATAGATCTCACGATAACGCTAAAAGGACCACACTAGCTGCAGGTTTTAGCGTGAGACTTTTTAGCGTCTCTGTTACGTTGCAAACTTTAAAAACATTGCCCCACCACGAAAAGTATAACGTTTCCCATTGGATAGACAGAATTTTTGTAGGCGGAGCGTAAGGTTAACATTGAGACCCTGATTGGTCAGATGAAAACACAGCCAGATAGCTTTTTTAAACTAACTTCGGTAAATCGTAGTAAGGAGAAGTTCGAGAGTTAGTTTCGAGACGGCGGGCTGGATGGCTGCTGCGCCGGCCGCTGCCGCCCTGACGACGCTTAGACACCGACAAGGTAATGAACGCACGCGATGCCGCATTTTTGAGCGCATAAGGCTTCACTCAGAACTGCAGAAGTCTCATCTGTTACTCCCCCTTTTTTCCGTAAAACTAATGGTGATCGTTAATTAAAACTCATGGTGTTCACATTTGCCACTTGAAGAACAGATCTGAAACGCGATGATTTTTCTTTTATATAGTTATTGAGAAACCACATCAGCCACTGTAATTTACGACAAGTTAGATAAGTTATTAAAGATAATTGTAGACCATTTTTTGATAGTTTTCTCTTTTGTGAAACTTAAATTAAACCTAGATTATAGATGTGATATGGCATAGGTCATCCTTCGATCGATTGTAGAACTTGGAAACCCATTTAGGGAATATTCGTTCTCCGATAATTCCTAAAAGATTAAAACAAATAGCTGCAACAGATTTGATGGGGCCCCTCCCACGCACAAAAAATGGATATATTTTCATATTTGTCGTTTTGGAACTTACTTCTAAATATGTTACCTTGACACCATTAAAACGGGCAACAGGTCTTGCAATAAGTAAAGCATTTAGACAAGATTTTCTCAGTCAAGTAGGTCGAGTGGAACGAATAATTTCCGATAATGGCCCACAATACAAATCAGTGCAATGGCAGAAAACGTTAAAACAACACAAAATAAAACCCGTCTACATATCTAAGTACAAACCTAGCGTAAATCCAGCAGAACGATCTATGAAGGACATAGGCACTTTATGTCGATTATATGCAGGCAAAAGACACAACACTTGGGATATATACCTTAAAGATTTTCAAGAAGTAATAAATGAAATACCACATAGCACTACACTACTACCTCCAGTTACTGTACTTAAAAATATTGAACCCCCAAACATAACCAGAGAAAATGTTAGATTTCCTATTGTACCACGTAGACAACACAAACAAATCATAGCAACAGCACTCTCCAACATCAGAAAGGCAGCCATTAAAAGAAAAGAAAGAGGAGATAGAACAGCAATTAAAAGAACATTCTCGGTAGGCCAGAAAGTATTTGTAAAAACACACCATCTCTCCAGCAAACAGAAACACAAAATACATAAGTTTTACGCTGCATACAAAGGACCTGTCATAATTAGCCGAATTGCTCATGATAATGCTGTGGAACTAATGAACCCAAAAACAGGCAAAACCTTAGGACTTCACCATGTGAGCCATATAAAAAAGTTTGAAGATTAATTTTATTATTGGTAAATAATCAGCACAATATTTCAAGATTATGTTGCAGATAAGATCGTCAAGTGAAAGAAGAATGAAGAGAGAGGAAGGTGGGAAAAAGAAAGTAGTTTCAATAATAACACCAATAGTACGATAGATTAAGGTGAAGGGATCAAGCGTAGATAGTCTAACAGCATGAAATACTAAAATGCCATACACCACGACACTACACAAAAATAAAAAACGAATTTGAGGATTCTTGAGTAGACGTTAAGACTCAAAATATCTTAGAATTGTAACATGGAAAGGGCGCCGAAATTTGTAAAGTTTTTTAAGTAGGCGTCAAACAAGTAGATACTAGATATATGTTAGATGATTATAAGTAAAACTTTTTGTAAGAACCATTGTAAAAAACTCCAGCAAGGACGACATGCAACGACCCACAAGTTGCAACGCGAGATGTATCAAGAAAGAAAAGGACGTAATCAGCAAGACTCGATTCCTACATAGCAGGAGCGTCGAGAGAAGGGAAAGGCGAAACTAACAGACGGCCCTTGTAGCGAAAGTGGGCAATAAATGTGCCCGCTAGGAGGAATCCTGCTGGGATGGAACGCCGAGCCGCACAGTGACAGACCCCTGCTGAGAGGCGCTGGGACGGCGAACGCCGGAAGGGTTTCCGAGCCCCGAATGAACGGAGCGAGCAAAAAAAACGGCCGGACGAGAAGACCGCTTGGGCAAGCCACCACTGGCAAAAAATATGCGTAAAAGTCACACTACTGCTATTAAAGAGCACGCTGATGCACAAAACTGAAGAAGAACTTCCACAAATTAAAAATGATGCGCCCAAACAATTTATCAAATTGTTACTAGGAGGAGAACTTCAAAGCGACTAGTCATCAATAAATATTTCCATATCCTGCCCAGAGAAGAACCAAGAATCAAGTAAGAAGCAGAGAAAAAGCGGGAAGAACAGAAGTTGAAGATTCGCAAGATTGAGACCAAGAAAGAAGATGGGTGAAGAATAGACGACATACCTTCCCAAATCCCTATCCTATTGTAAACTAGTCGTCTGCGAAGTATTACAACGAAAAACGACCGCATTCAGCGACACATAACGATGACTTTCACGCATACAAAGCCAGTAAACCACGAGATTCTGAACTCACAGCTCCATTCCATTATGGGACCTCCACAACAGCAACACACACTTGCAAAGCCAACAAGGAACGACGAACGAAGCTGTACATCAAATACTTGCCCACATCCATCTCGCTCAAGTCCATCACCTTCGTGCAAAAACATTCACCAACCTCATGCTTGAACATTCCTAGGATTGTGTGAATGCGTGAAATCAAATTATGTGATGTAGGAATTGTGCAAAAGAAACGTGTGAAAAACTAAATAAGTAAAGCACACCAGTCAGCTAATAAACTACAAAATAACAGTCATTGACCAATGACTTAAGTAAAAAATAGACTGTCGATAAAAACAAGTCATTAGTTCTGAAATTGACTGTATATAATGAAACAATATGCCACCTATTTTCTCCTCTTAAAAATGAAAGAATAACTATATTTTACTTATTTTCTCGTTACAAAAACAAGGAATAAAAAATTATCTTGTTGGATGTTTTCCCTTTCTTTAACATTTGTACCATTTATTAGGATAATACCTCAATACGTGTGTATGTATATTTCTTTGACAAAGCAATTTTTTTAACATTTGTACCATTTGTTAGGATAATATTTGAATATTTGTGCATGTATATTTCTTTGTCAAAGCAATTCTAGGAAATAATTCTTATTTGTTAGTGTAACAATGTTGAAATGAGTGTCTAGAAACAAAAGCATTTTTCTTGTACATGATATTTAGAAAATGTGTTAGGAATAGATTTTACTTAATTACTACATTTACAAAAAAATATTTCTAAGAAAATCGATGTGAAAGACTCCTCACTTTCGATAACAAACTTCTTAAAAAACAAACTACACACTTAAATAAAGAAAGAAAATAATTAAAAATTAATAACAGTATAAAAATATTCTTCTCTTGTCATTTTTAATTATAATGTGGAAGAATATAAAAATATAAATTAGTAATACAAACTAGCATAGAACAGAATAATGTGGCTGAACAGTGTGCAACAAAAATTTAGATAAATTAGAAAATTTTTGACTGACTTAGACAACGATTCAATCATTGCCTAAATTCAGTGCAAAAATTAAGTTCGAAGGGTGGTGATATGTAAGGTGTCAGGCAAATCCAACACCTTACATGAAAACCCTGACATGATAAGCAAATCCAGTAGTATGTCACATAGCTCGGAATAAATCGTGACATTAAATTAACCAAAGTAATACGAGTAACGAGTGAGCAAATGGAATACCACAGACTAACACAAGAATGCCTAAATGCATGTCGTACCTTCCCACCGTGAGGCAGACGCAGTTCCGAGGGGAGAAACGAGGACAGAAGCCGAGAGCAGAACCGTGTTAAGCTAGATAAGGTAGGGGCTGGGCACCCACGCCACGAGCCTACCTGTACAACTATACAACCCGCACGTTTTAGCGTCAGGCTTTTTCGCGTCTCAGGTATGTCAAGGACAACCCCCAGCCCATGTTAAAAGCTAGAGCCCTCCAGAAAAGCAGTATAGATCTTACGATAACACAAAAAGGGCCACTACCACCCGCAAGTTTTAGCGTGAGACTTTTTCGCGTGTCTGTTACATTAGGATCACTCCCCAGCCCATGTTAAAAGATAGAGCCCTCCAGAAGAGCAGTATAGATCTCACGATAACGCTAAAAGGACCACACTAGCTGCAGGTTTTAGCGTGAGACTTTTTAGCGTCTCTGTTACGTTGCAAACTTTAAAAACATTGCCCCACCACGAAAAGTATAACGTTTCCCATTGGATAGACAGAATTTTTGTAGGCGGAGCGTAAGGTTAACATTGAGACCCTGATTGGTCAGATGAAAACACAGCCAGATAGCTTTTTTAAACTAACTTCGGTAAATCGTAGTAAGGAGAAGTTCGAGAGTTAGTTTCGAGACGGCGGGCTGGATGGCTGCTGCGCCGGCCGCTGCCGCCCTGACGACGCTTAGACACCGACAAGGTAATGAACGCACGCGATGCCGCATTTTTGAGCGCATAAGGCTTCACTCAGAACTGCAGAAGTCTCATCTGTTACACCCCCTTTTTTCCGTAAAACTAATGGTGATCGTTAATTAAAACTCATGGTGTTCACATTTGCCACTTGAAGAACAGATCTGAAACGCGATGATTTTTCTTTTATATAGTTATTGAGAAACCACATCAGCCACTGTAATTTACGACAAGTTAGATAAGTTATTAAAGATAATTGTAGACCATTTTTTGATAGTTTTCTCTTTTGTGAAACTTAAATTAAACCTAGATTATAGATGTGATATGGCATAGGTCATCCTTCGATCGATTGCAGAACTTAGAAACCCATTTAGGGAATATTCGTTCACATTTTTGTTGAACGCAGTTGGTTTTTACCATCCTGTATTAAAACTTTTCCTTTTATCAATAGTGCAATTTATAAACGATGTTTTGTGATTAGAATAAATTTCCAATGGTAAACTTAACTGCTTTTTCGACGTTATTTTACCAGCTAACTAAAAATAGGAAAGCCTTGAACCCTTTCCACTATATTTAGTTAGAATTAAGATTCTTTTACAGGGAGTGCAGTGGAGCTGACGCTGAGATCATTTAGTATTTGATTATATCATCGCTAGCCTCACTGAACTCTTCTGAATTCTACATGTCATGTGTGGTCTGGCGTCTCCTTACCAGCAACAGGTCCCACGTTCAAACTAGTTAATTCACTAAAAAAACCACGCTCAGAGCGTCGTTGCGCGAAAGTGGTAGGGAGACACGATATAGAACAATCAGACACCACCATGAATGTTTAGAACACCTTCTAGAGCACGTTGGATGGCACGGGATACATGCAGACGTGCATTGTCCTGTTGGAACATCAAGTTCCCTTGCCGGTCTAGGAATGGTAGAACGATGGGTTCGATGACTGTTTGGATGTACCGTGCACTATTCAGTGTCCCCTCGACGATCACCAGAGGTGTACGGCCAGTGTAGGATATCGCTCCCCACACCATGATGCCGGCTGTTGCCCCTGTGTGCCTCGGTCGTATGCAGTCCTGATTGTGGCGCTCACCTGCACGGCGCCAAACACGCATACGACCATCATTGGCACCAAGGCAGAAGCGACTCTCATCGCTGAAGACGACACATCTCCATTCGTCCCTCCATTCACGCCTGTCGCGACACCACTGGAGGCGGGCTGCACGATGTTGGGGCGTGAGCGGAAGACGATCTAACGGTGTGCGGGACCGTAGCCCAGCTTCATGGAGACGGTTGCGAATGGTCCTCACCGATACCCCAGGAGCAACAGTGTCCCTTATTGGCTGGGAAGTGGCGGTGCGGTCCCCTACGGCACTGCGTAGGATCCTACGGTCTTGGCGTGCATCCGTGCGTCGCTGCGGTCCGGTCCCAGGTCGACGGGCACTTGCACCTTCCGCCGACCACTGGCGACAACATCGATGTACTGTGGAGACCTCACGCCCCACGTGTTGAGCAATTCGGCGGTACGTCCACCCGGCCTCCCGCATGCCCACTATACGCCCTCGCTCAAAGTCCGTCAACTGCACGTACGGTTCACGTCCACGCTGTCGCGGCATGCTACCAGTGTTAAAGACTGCGATGGAGCTCCGTATGCCACGGCAAACTGGCTGACACTGACGGCGGCGGTGCACAAATGCTGCGCAGCTAGCGCCATTCGACGGCCAACACCGCGGTTCCTGGTGTGTCCGCTGTGCCGTGCGTGTGATCATTGCTTGTACAGCCCTCTCGCAGTGTCAGGAGCAAGTATGGTGGGTCTGACACACCGGTGTCAATGTGTTCTTTTTTCCATTTCCAGGAGTGTATAAGTTATTGCGGATGATTAGGAAAAAGAGAGTCTTAATGTTTGAGTAAAGCATTAGTAGTGTACTGATTGACGCACTCACGTCTGTTAAATACCTGGGCGTAAAGTTGCAATGCGATATGGAAAGGTATGAGCATGTGAGAATCGTGATAGGGAAGGGGAACGGTAGACTTCGATTTCTTGGGATAATTTTAGAAAACTGAGTTTCATCTGTATATGAGACTTTATTTAGGACGCTTGTGAGACTTATTCATGACTACTACTCCAGCGTTTGCTGTCCACACTAGGTTGGATTAGAGGAAGATATCAGAGCAATTAAGAGGCAGGCTGCTAGAGTTTTTACCGGTAGGATGGACCTATACGCAAGTGTAATGGAGATGCTTCAGGAACTTAAATGGCAATCCCTGGAGGGAAGACGACGTTGTTCTCAAGGTGCACTACTGAGGAAATTTAGAGAATCGTCATTTGAAAATGACGACAGAACGATTCTACTGCAGCCAACGTACATTTCGCATAAGGCCCACTAGGAGGTCTGTACAGGCTCATATAGACAGTCCTTTTTCCCTCGCTTCATTTGCGAGTAGAACAAGGGAAGAAGTGACTAGTAGTGGTATAGCGTACCCTCCGCTACTCACAGTGCGGTAACCTCAGCAGAATTTACACTACTGGCCATTAAAATTTCCACACCACAAAGATGACGTGCTACAGACGAAAAATTTAACCGACACGAAGAAGAAGCTGTGATATGCAAATGATAAGCTTTTCAGAGCATTCACACAAGGTTGGCGCCGGTGGCGACACCTACAACGTGCTGACATGAGGAAAGCTTCCAACCGATATCTCATTCACAAACAGCAGTTGACCGCCGTTGCCTGGTGAAACGTTGTTGTGATGCCTCATGTAAGGAGGAGAAATGCGTACCATCACGTTTCCGACTTTGACAAAGGTCGGAATGTAGCCTATCGCGATTGCGGTTTATCGTACCGCGACATTGCTGCTAGCGTTGGTCGAGATCCAATGACTGTTAGCAGAATATGGAATCGGTGGGTTCAAGAGGGTAATACGGAACGCCGTGCTAGATCCCAACGGCCTCGTATCACTAGCACTCGAGATATCAGGCATCTTATCCGCTTGGTTGTAACAGATCGTGCAGCCACGTCTCTCTCCCTGAGTCAACAGATGGGGACGTTTGCAAGGCAACAACCATCTGCACGGACAGTTCGTGCGACGTTTGCAGCAGCATGGACTATCAGCTCGGAGACCATGGCTGAAGTTTGACGCTGTATCACAGACAGGAGCGCCTGCGATGGTGTACTCAGCGACGAACCTGGGTGCACGAATGGCGAAACGTCATTTTTTCCGATGACTCCAGGTTCTGTTTACAGCATCATGATGCTCGCATCCGTGTTTGGCGACATCGCGGTGAATGCGCATTCGAAGCGTATATTCGTCATTGCCATACTGGCGTATCATCCGGAGTGATGGCATGGGGTGCCATTGGTTACACGTCTCCGTCACCTCTTGTTCGCATTGACGGCACTTTGAACAGTGGACGTTACACTTCAGATGTGTAACGACCCGTGGCTCTACCCTTCATTCGATCCCCGCTGAACCCTACATTTCAGCAGAATAATGCACGATCGCATGTTGCAGGTCCTGTACGGGCCTTTCTGTATACAGAAAATATTCGACTGCTGCCGTGGCCAGCACATTCTCCAGATCTCTCACCAAATGAAAACGTATGTTCAATGGTGGCCGAGCAACTGGCTTGTCAAAATATGCGTCACTACTCTTGTTGAACTGTGGTGTCGTGTTGAAGTTGCATGCGCAGCTGTACCTGTACACGCCACCCAAGCTCTGTTTGACTCAATGCTCAGGCGCATCAAGGCCGTTATTGCGGCCAGAGGTGGTTGTTCTGGGTACTGATTTCTCAGGATCTATGCATCCACATTGCGTAAAAATGTAATCACATGTCAGTTCTAGTGTTTGTCCAATTAATACCCATTATCATTTGCATTTCTTCTTGGTGTAGCAATTTTAATGGCCAGTAGTGTATGTAGACGTGCATGTACATAAATGACACGTGCTGTTTATACGAGGCATAGCACGATGTTATCACGAACAAACAAATATTCAACTGCTATTTCTGATTGAGAAAGCCACTTCTGAATCTTACCTTACGTACAGAGTTCTCTTATTACTTGCTTCTCCATGCAATATCGCTGAAATGCTAACCATCTGCATAACCAGACATGTGACGTTTGTTGCACTGCAACTGTATCTAGTTGTAATTTTAACGAACAGCAATATATTTAAAATAAAGCCTATCTGGTAGCCATTTGCCGATGATCTCAGTGTCCTAATAATAACCATGAAGACAATGAAACTACACAGTGCAACAGCATAAAAGGATTATTTTTTGGAAGGGTCATAATTGTCTCCTACTGCGAAGCATCAGAATTTGGCTCAATGGTGCAAATAATCATGAAAGATGGTGGAGCCTTCCGGGCAGGCCACTGCCATGGTAGTGCCCTTTGAAACGCCCGCTATACCCGCTGGGCAGAACAGGTAGTAGGATTGTGGAAAGGGCCAAATGTTGAAGTCGGTTTCTGCTTATAATTGTCATATATATTAATTAAGCAACTCTTTCACGCCTGAAGGCCTCCAACAAGAAATTTTAACAAGATAAAAGTCCAATTAAGATATAAATAATACAATTCAGAAAACATCATACGCAAAGTGCAATACAAATGGCTGAGGGCCATAATCAAACTTCAAAATTTTAAAATATATTACCATAATCTTTCAAGACAGAAGGCCGCAATGTTTAAGCTTGAAAGGTAAATTTAAAGGCTAAAATTTAAAATAGCTGACAACAGATAATTAAACACCAGTGGCACTCAGAAGGGTTCCAGGGAAGTCTGTCTGCCCTCGTTCACTTAGGTGAGACAGATGGTGAGCCCAACTATACTTGATAGGTTGGAACCCAACCAGGGGGCAGCTACGGACCGACCGACACAACAACTTGCTTCACGTCAATCAGTACATGATGTCCCCAACGGGCAATATTACAAACCTGATAATCCACAATGGAGTACATATGAGCTGTCAAAATTACACACCATGTTGGACAGCGACAACAGGTGAGGGAAGGACTCTGCCTGAAATTACGTTAGTGGCCACGGCAGCTAAACGGAACACTAACGGCCACTAGGCAGAAAATTCCGCTGGTACAGTTGAATTTGAAACACGGACTGAATTTACGTCAGTGCCGAGGACAGGTAACCAGAACGCTAACGGCCACAAGACAGAAAATTGCACTGGTGCACTCAAATCGCAGTCGAGCAAAATAGTTAATTGCGCCCCATGGCGACTAAATATCAGCAGTCGAACCACTTGGTGTTGCTCACCGGAAAACCTCCCCAACAGCAAACCACCGAAACGAACCACCACAATATGAATGGACGTGGCTTGGGTAGTTGAAACCACTACTCAACTTCGACGTCCTGGGTCGGTGAACCACGAAGCTCGTAGCGGTCGGACGAGTCCACACACTCTCCGACACTGCACAGGGACTGCCAGCGGCCTCAGCCGACTGCACCGCGCAGACAACTTCCCTCGTCCGCAACAACCTAACGACTCACTCCACACCCCCTTGCCGGAAACTAAATGCACCAAACCAAATATGGTACACGGCGCAAATATCGATACACATTACTGCTGCCACACGTAGAGGGAAGAAGAACCACGACGTAACCGCGACAAGGGCGGGAAACCAAACACAGATAGACAGCAAAGTTCACGAAAACGCATAGTTGGGAGACAGCACTGCTCACCCTTCAAGCACTTTCCCTTTCGTTTTATTTTTGTGATCATCATACGCCTTTGGTGTATCTAAATTTTCCCTGATTGATAGTAATCTGATGGACAATGAGGGTTAGGGTAAACCACTGATTGATCCCATAGTACTTACATGACTGCAGCGCGTGATTAGCCGAGCGGTCTAGGGCGCTGCAGTCAGGGACTGTGCGACTGATCCCAGTGGAGGTTCGACTCCTCCCTCGGGCATGGGAGTGTGTGTTTGTTCTTGGATAATTTGGGTTAAGTAGTGTGTAAGCTTATGGACTGATGACCTTAGCAGTTAAGTCCCATAATATTCCACACACATTTTTGAACTTGGTGTATCTAAATTTTCCCTGATTGATAGTAATCTAATGGACAATGAGGGTTAGGGTAAACCACTGATTGATCCCATAGTACTTACATGACTGCAGCGCGTGATTAGCCGAGCGGTCTAGGGCGCTGCAGTCAGGGACTGTGCGACTGATACCAGTGGAGGTTCGACTCCTCCCTCGGGAATGGGAGTGTGTGTTTGTTCTTGGATAATTTGGGTTAAGTAGTGTGTAAGCTTATGGACTGATGACCTTAGCAGTTAAGTCCCATAATATTTCACACACATTTTTGAACTTACATGACTTGGGTAGCAGTAGTAGAATTAAACACGGCTACAGAGACAGATTTTTGGACGCTGGAGGTGACCATTGCATTAGGGGCAGCTTTAAAACTTTATCCGAGCTGCAAGCGAGCTCGCAGAGCCTTCTCATTGCTAGCCTTCCTTTGTAGCCACCGAAAACTGGCCTTGGGCTCTGCAGCGCAGAGGTTTATGGGCCGCCATTCTGGCGGTCGGCCTTGCTCCGCTGGCGACCAAGTAAGAGGCTGGAAACGCCATGGACCAATGCGAAATGACACTTCTTTAGAACCTTACGGCACCGGGCATTCTGGAGCTAGGCTAACCGCTTTATTAGCAAGTGGAGGTGGTGTGGGAGGCTGGTCTCCTTATCCCCTGTGTGGGTCAAGATAAAGCAGCGTCGTGTTGGCGCCCGGCTAATGTGTTTATTACAAGAACAGTGTACCTTATGAGTTGGTTCGACGAATTTCTCCGGATGTCACGATCTTAGACGCCACCGCACCTCTCCAAAACGGTGTGCACTTAGTCGTTTTATGGACGAGACGGAGCTTTTTTTCACTAGGAACCTACCCTCATCTTGTGAAATGTGCCGGGGTTTTGACTGCAGGACCTCCAGGCATTGTGTGCTGTTTTTTTGGAGTGTGTACTGCACTGCAGTAATTGGTTGAGTAAGATGGGGTCTCCTTGCTAGAAAACATGATTTGCATGGTAACCACTGCTGGGCCATGATGGGTTTATTCAACAACATTGGCGGCATCGGTTGTCTTCCGGGAGGTTGTGTGCGACAGGAGGACAGTTGCTTCTCGGCCGTCGCGGAGTACAGTCGCCAGAGCTCTTCCATTTCTACGGAAAGAGCAGTTAGCTCTAAAGACATCTCGACGCCTTGGCGAAACTGTATATTTTCGCGGACGTGAGACAATCACCGGCGGATTTGGGGTCATCTCCCACAGTACGATGCACCACCGAACCTAGCAGATTCGACAGTGGCCGCAACCAGACGACGCCATCTCTACTTTCACGGCTACATCGGTAACATTGCGCAGCTTTGGCAAATTCAGAAGCTTATCAATCGTTTTCAAGGACATCGTTTTTTTTATAGCAGCCTTGTACTAGCAGTAGTCACTCCCAGTGTCCATTGCATGGTTAATTGTATTCTGATGTGAGAGACTGATCAGTTAAACAATACAGCACAGTTTGCTTGCCTAGATTGGCATCCTTCCACTCACAGTAGCCAGTCTCATCTACAAGTAAATTCCAGTTACGTCCCCCAAGTCTATTGCCAACCACCCTGAGTCCATGTTAATGAAATATTATACTTTTGAAGTTTCTGTTTATATGTTTGTTCTCTCTTGACTTTGATATTAGTTAATAAATCTCTTTGTGATACCATAGGTCCTTGTCATTAATCTTTCAACAAACCCATTCTCAATCCCTACGATGTCATTTACTTCATTGTGGGTTCGAAGACATTAAATTAATTTTATGTCAAGTTAGTAAACTTATTAGGTGATCCATGCAGGGACCACTACTTACGAATGTCAGATTTCCTTGTGCTAGTAATAAACGTGTCACCTGTTGGGTGTGGTGGTTACAACTTTTTAGTCGTTTGGCAGACAGAGAACTGCCGCCACCATAGGCTAGCTTGTAATCTTTCTCAGTCATGGTGTAAAAGCGTGGCGCCCTGCGACGTCACCCTCGTGCTCGCCATCGCTTCAAATAGCAAAGTGTCGGCAAGTGCGAAAAAACTCAGAAAAGTTCATGTGACGTGCAACTTCGTTACTGATGTCACATTGGCACCAAACTACACCACAATTCTGGCCAGCGCCACGGCGAACGTTTCACATAATGGGCAGGCAGTCACAGCCCTTCTTATCCATATTTCACCCCTTCTTTTGGCTCCTCTGTGATGGAGGTTAGAAGCACGTCACGCAACGTTGAATACACCTGGTTTTCTTATGACTGGTCAAGGTAAACATTGCAGGCACACTGCCGCTCAGAAGCGACGTGAATAGGCCGCATGGCGTGGCATTAAGGGTGTCAATGAAACCACCACTATCCTTGAAGTGTCGATTCCAACACATATCGCGGTCGAAAATAAGAGTTCGCAGGGCGAAGAGCAAGGCAGGTAAACACTACGTGAGGGGTGTCGAAGGCCTTGCCTAAGCCTCAGGCGTTGTTATATCAGCTACGAGAATAAATGTGGGCTGAATTTTCAAATGTGCCCGCCTGGTTAGCCGAGTGGCCTAACGCACAGCTTTCCGAAGTAGGAAGGAGTGCCTGATCCCCGCCACTTGTGTCGAGGTTTGGTGAGCCGGCCAGTCTGTGGATGGTTTTTAGGCGGCTTTCCATCTGCCTAAGCGAATGCGGGCTGGTTCCCCTTATTCCCTCTCAGCAACACTACATCGGCGATTGCAGCGCAAACAAGTTCTCCACGTACGCGTACACCATAATTCGTTTACCACGCAAACATAGGGGTTACACTTGTCTGATGTGAGACGTTCCCTGGGGGGTCCAGTGGGGGCCGAACCTCACAATAATCCTGAAAGAGTGGTTCGGTGTGGGGTGGCAGAGGGGTGTAGTGGACTGCGGTAGTCGTCGGGGCGGCCGGTGTGGCCGTGCGGTTCTAGGCGCTCCAGTCTGGAACCGCATGACCGCTACGGTCGCAGGTTCGAATCCTGCCTCGGGCATGGATGTGTGTGATGTCCTAAGATTAGTTAGGTTTTAGTAGTTCTAAGTTCTAAGGGACTGATGACTACAAATGTTAAGTCCCATAGTGCTCTAAGCCATTTGAATCATTTAGTCGTCGTGGGGTTGTGGAGAAATGCGGCGGGGACGGAGCCTCTCCGTCGTGTTTAGGTCCCCGGTTAACATACAACATACATACAACAAGGTAAGTGTGCTTCCAACCTGCACACGGGAGCAAAAAATGCGGTGGCACTGCCCTCGAAATTGACTGGATCAATTTTAATGGGAATGTGTCCACCATAGTCCTTAGTGAAACGTTTGTGGGTGTCATCACGAGTGTTAAAGGTTTTCAAGAACGTATTCCTGTTGCTCATCACACTATGAACTCTCGTTGTCGACCTCCAAACGTGTGGGGGTCAACGTCCCAGGAAAGTGGTGGTTTCATTGACACGCTTTATTCCACGTTCTGCGGCATTTGCGTGTCGCTTCTGAGAGGCAGTATGTGCAGAATGTTTGCCTCGGTCAATCATACGAAAACGACGAGATTTCAAAGCTGTGCATCATGCTTCGAACTTCCGTCGCAGGGGCCCAATAAAGGGTGAAATGTGGGTAATAGGCTCTGTGACGCCCTATCCCTCGTGTGACACGTCCGCCGTGGCGCTGGGCGCAATTGTGGGGAAGTTTGGTGCCAGTGTGACATCATTAACCCACCTTCAGAGTTGTGGCCTTCCCTACACTTGTTGACACTTTGCTGTTCGGAGCGTCGTCGACCGCGAGGCTCACGGCGCAGGTCGCCATGGCTGAGGAAGATTATTAGCACCATTGAGCCAAATTTCGACGTTATGCGCCCGCAATGGGAGACAATTATGGGCTTTCCGAAAATTTACGCAGATGTGTGTGATGTCCTTAGGTTAGCTAGGTTTAATTAGTTATAAGTTTGTAAGTAGGCTGTTTAGGTTTTCTTATTGGTAACGCCACATAGCGCTCTGTATGAAAAATCGCTGGCAGTGCTGTGCGCAGTGTGTGTTTAGTTTGCATTGTTGTCTGCCATTGTAGTGTTGAGCAGAGGCAGCTGGATGCTTACAGCGCGTAGCGTTGCGCAGTTGGAGGTGAACCGCCAGCAGTGGTGGACGTGGGGAGAGAGATGGCGGAGTTTTGAAATTTGTAACAATTGGTGTCATGAACTGATATATATATTATGACTATTAAGGTAAATACATTGTTTGTTCTCTATTAAAATCTTTCATTTGCTAACTGTGCCTCAGTAGTTAGTGACTTCCGTAGTTTGAATCTTTTATTTAGCTGGCAGTAGTGGCGCTCGCTGTATTGCAGTAGCTTGAGTAACGAAGATTTTTGTGAGGTAAGTGATTCGTGAAACATATAGGTTAATGTTAGTCAGGGCCCTTCTTTCGTAGGGATTTTTGGAAGTCAGATTGCGTTGCGCTAAAAACTATTGTGTGTCAGTTTAAGCACAGTCTTGTATAAATTTTACAAAGGGGACGATTCAAGTTCTAGGCGAATGATGACCTCAGAAGTTAAGTCGCCTAGTGCTCAGAGCTATTTGAACCATTTGAACCCCGCCTCCCCGGGAAAACCAGGAAAAAGTAACGCATCCGCAAGGCATTATAGTAGAATTAGCGACCCATTAATAACCTAAAAAGCAGAAATGTTACTTTTATTTTGTTTTAGCTACACGATCCTAAGTGGACGAAGTTGGTAAATTTGAAACAGTTATTTTCATATTTTTTGCTGGTGTTTCGAGTTTTCAAACTGGTGTAAAGCTGATAAAGATTTTATGCTATAGATTTTTTTATAGGGGGCAGTCAATGAAAATGGGACAGATGGAAAAAAGTAAGAGAACTGTTTATTATTTCAGAAGGAATCGAGATAATACATTTAACCCATTCTGAGAAATACGCTCAGTACCTCCATGGAAAAATTTTGATGGATGGCTACGGAACCACTATTGTACCCAGGCGTGCACCTCTTCATCCGAAGAAATCGACTGTCACGAATGTCTTCTTCAGGCCTCCACAAATATGGAAAACGCCTGGGAAGAGGTCTGGACTCTATGTAGGATGCGAAAGGCCGGCCGGAGTGACCGAGCGGTTCTAGGCGCTACATTCTGGAAAGGCACTGACCAATTGTCTCCCAGAGGGATAAAAGTAATAACAGTTACGGCGATTCCTTTTGAAATAATAAACACGTTACTTAGGTTTTTCCTATGCGTCTCGTTTCCGTTTGACTTCCCCTTATACTATTTTTTGCAGATTTCTGACTTTTTATTTTTATTATTTAACGTCCAAGAGTGCAGAAAGAAGATTGCGCAAAGACGTGACAGCTTCTCATTAGATAGCAGATCTGGAGCATAAACATACACGCGAAAAGATGACAAGGGAGGCAGTTCGTTGAACGAGATGAAGGGGTGGTAAGAGAACACAAAACATGATAAAAATATACGATACGACCGCCCGCAAGATACACGTTCGAATGCGAGTGTGGGAGGCATTTTCATTTGTAATATTTTTGCAAGCGGTTGATGATAGCTTCAAGGGAGTTCTTTTATTGGTTAGTAATCGTTTTACATCTACATCTACATGACTACTCTGCAATTCACATTTAAGTGCTTGGCAGAGGGTTCATCGAACCACAATCATACTATCTCTCTACTATTCCACTCCCGAACAGCGAGCGGGAAAAACGAACACCTAAACCTTTCTGTTCGAGCTCTGATTTCTCTTATTTTATTTTGATGATCATTCCTACCTATGTAGGTTGGGCTCAACAAAATATTTTCGCATTCGGAAGAGAAAGTTGGTGACTGAAATTTCGTAAAAATCTCTCGCCGCGACGAAAAACGTCTATGCTGTAATGACTTCCATCCCAACTCGTGTATCATATCTGCCACACTCTCTCCCCTATAACGCGATAATACAAAACGAGCTGCCCTTCTTTGCACCCTCTCGATGTCCTCCGTCAATCCCACCTGGTAAGGATCCCACACCGCGCAGCAATATTCTAACAGAGGACGAACGAGTGTAGTGTAAGCTGTCTCTTTAGTGGACTTGTTGCATCTTCTAAGTGTCCTGCCAATGAAACGCAACCTTTGGCTCGCCTTCCCGACAATATTATCTATGTGGTCCTTCCAACTGAAGTTGTTCGTAATTTTAACACCCAGGTACTTAGTTGAATTGACAGCCTTGAGAATTGTACTATTTATCGAGTAATCGAATTCCAACGGATTTCTTTTAGAACTCATGTGGATCATCTCACACTTTTCGTTATTTAGCGTCAACTGCCACCTGACACACCATACAGCAATCTTTTCTAAATCGCTTTGCAGCTGATACTGGTCTTCGGATGACCTTACTAGACGGTAAATTAAAGCATCATCTGCGAACAACCTAAGAGAACTGCTCAGATTGTCACCCACGTCATTTATATAGATCAGGAACAGTAGAGGTCCCAGGACGCTTCCCTGGGGAACACCTGATATCACTTCAGTTGATGATTTGCCGTCTATTACTACGAACTGCGACCTTCCTGACAGGAAATCACGAATCCAGTCGCACAACTGAGACGATACTCCATAGCTCCGCAGCTTGATTAGAAGTCGCTTGCGAGGAACGGTGTCAAAAGCTTTCCGGAAATCTAGAAATACGGAATCAACTTGAGATCCCCTGTCGATAGCGGCCATTACTTCGTGCGAATAAAGAGCTAGCTGCGTTGCACAAGAGCGATGTTTTCTGAAGCCATGCTGATTACGTGTCAATAGATCGTTCCCTTCGACGTGATTCATAATGTTTGAATACAGTATATGCTCCAAAACCCTACTGCAAACCGACGTCAATGATATAGGTCTGTAGTTAAATGGATTACTCCTACTACCCTTCTTGAACACTGGTGCGACCTGCGCAATTTTCCAATCTGTAGGTACAGATCTATCGGTGAGCGAGCGGTTGTATATGAGTGCTAAGTAGGGAGCTATAGTATCAGCGTAATCTGAAAGGAACCTAATCGGTATACAATCTGGACCTGAAGACTTGCCCGTATCAAGCGATTTGAGTTGCTTCGCAACCCCTAAGGTATCTACTTCTAAGAAACTCATGCTAGCAGATGTTCGTGTTTCAAATTCTGGAATATTCCATTCGTCTTCCCTGGTGAAGGAATTTCGGAAAACTGCGTTCAATAACTCCGCTTTAGCGGCACAGTCGTCGATAACAGTACCATCGGCACTGCGCAGCGAAGGTATTGACTGCGTCTTGCCGCTTGTGTACTTTACATACGACCAGAATTTCTTCGGATTTTCTACCAAATTTCGAGACAATGTTTCGTTGTGGATCCTATTAAAGGCATCTCGCATCGAAGTACGTGCCAAATTTCGCGCCTCTGTAAATTTTAGCCCATCTTCAGGATTTCGCGTTCTTCTGAACTTCGCATGCTTTTTCCGTTGCCTCTGCAACAGCGTTCGGGCCTTTTTTGTGTACCACGGGGGATCCGTTCCATCTCTTACCAATTTATGAGGTATGAATATCTCAATTGCTGTTGCTACTATATCTTTGAATTTGAGCCACATCTCGTCTACATTCGCATAGTCAGTTCGGAAGGAATGGAAATTGTCTTTTAGGAAGGCTTCTAGTGGCACTTTATCCGCTTTTTTAAATAAAATTATTTTGCGTTTGTTTCTGATGGATTTGGAAGAAATGGTATTGAGCCTAGCTACAACGACCTTGTGATCACTAATCCCTGTATCAGTAATGATGCTCTCTATCAGCTCTGGATTGTTTGTGGCCAAGAGGTCAAGTGTGTTTTCGCAACCATTTACAATTCGCGTGGGTTCGTGGACTAACTGCTCTAAATAATTTTCGGAGAATGCATTTAGGACAATCTCGGAAGACGTTTTCTGCCTACCACCTGTTTTGAACAAGTATTTTTGCCAACATACCGAGAGTAGGTTGAAGTCCCCACCAACTATAACCGTATGAGTGGGGTATTTATTTGTTACGAGACTCAAACTTTCTCTGAACTGTTCCGCAACTGTATCATCGGAGTCTGGGGGTCGGTAGAAGGAGCCAATTATTAACTTAATTCGGCTGTTAAGTATAACCTCCACCCACACCAATTCGCACGGAGTATCTACTTCGACTTCACTACAAGATAAACCACTACTGACAGACACCAACACTCCACCACCAATTCTGCCTAATCTATCTTTCCTGAACACCGTCTGAGACTTCGTAAAAATTTCTGCAGAACTTATTTCAGGCTTTAGCCAGCTTTCTGTACCTAAAACGATATCAGCTTCTGTGCTTTCTATTAGCGCTTGAAGCTCAGGGACTTTTCCAGCGCAACTACAACAATTTACAACTATAATTCCGACTGTTCCTTGATCCAAGCACGTCCTGTAATTGCCAAGCACCCTTTGACATTGCAGCCCATCCCGCACTTTCCCGAGGCCTTCTAACCTAAAAAACCGCCCAGTCCATGCCACACAGCCTCCGCTACCCGTGTAGCCGCCAGCTGAGTGTAGTGAACTCCTGACCTATTCAGCGGAACCCGAAACCCCACCACCCTATGGCGCAAGTCAAGGAATCTGCAGCCAATACGGTCGCAAAACCGTCTGAGCCTCTGATTCAGACCCTCCACCCGGCTCTGCACCAAAGGTCCGCAGTCGGTTCTGTCAACGATGCTGCAGATGGTGAGCTCTGCCTTCATCTCGTAAGCAAGACCGGCAGCCTTCACCAAATCAGATAGCCGCTGGAATCCAGAGAGAATTTCCTCAGATCCAAAGCGACACACGTCATTAGTGCCGACATGTGCCACCTGCAGCTGGCTGCACCCTGTGCTCTTCATGGCATCCGGAAGGACCCTTTCCACATCAGGAATGACTCCTCCCGGAATGCACACGGAGTGCACACTGGATTTCTTCCCCTCCTTAGCCGCCATATCCCTAAGGGGCCCCATTACGCGCCTAACATTGGAGCTCCCAACTTTCTCTCCATACTGGACATCCTTCGGGTGTCAGACCACATGTTCAGTTGAGCATCATACAAAATCTGTTTTACAATATGACTACTTCATGACATACAAAACTTGTCAATAGCAACATATAAAACGACACAGATAATTCCAATTATTGTACTGTACATTCCAGAACAAAACAGCAGTTGCAGACTGGTCACAGATGGTATCATTCACGTCTAGAAGCAAAGTAAGAAAGAATACTGCGAATTTATTATTTTCAATCATACAAAGACCTGATAACATCATGAATGCACTTTACATTAATTATAATAAGACGTGATCCGTATAAGTTTTCTATACCATAACGCGATCATACCACGTTGCGAGATTATAGCATATTATATAGTTATCATACACCAATGGAAAAAAATCGCATCACCAAGTCAAATGGCTCTGAGCACTATGAGACTTAACTGCTGAGGTCATCAGTCCGCTTGAACTTAGAACTACTTAAACCTAACCAACCTAAGGACGTCACACACATCCATGCCCGAGACAGGATTAGAACCTGCGACCGCAGCGGCCGCGCGGTTCCAAACTGTAGCGCCTAAAACCACTCGGCCACCCCGGCCGGCAGCAACACCAAAAAATAATTAATGTAGAGTAATGAAATCTAGGGAGTACACTTGTCTAGGTAACATATTTAAGTGATTAACATTGCAAGATCACAGGTGGCGCGAGTTAACCTATTAAAATAATGAAATGCCGGTACATTAGTAACCGATGTAGCTGCCAGAACACAGAATGCAACCATGCAGACGTGCATGCATTGTATTGCACACATGCCAGATGTCAGTTTGTGGGTTGGAGTTCCATGCCTGTTGCATTTGGTCAGTCAATAAAGGTACGGTTAATGCTAGTCGTGGGTGACGCTGGAGTTGTCGCCTAGTGACGCCCATATGTACTCGATCGGAGACAGATCTTTTGATCGAGCAAGCCAAAACAACATGTCACACTCTGTAAAAATGTGAGGTTACAGCAGCGGTATGTCGACGAGCGTTATCATGTTGGAAAACAACCTCTGTAATGCTGTTCGTGAATGGCAGCGCAACATGTCGAATCACCAGTCTGACGTACAGACTTGCAGTCAGGGTGCGTGGGATAACCACGAGAGTGGTTCTGCTATCATAGTTTAATTGCGCCTCAGACCATAACTCAAGTTGTAGGTCCAGTGTGCCTAGCACGCCCTCAATTGGCCTGCGTCTAACCCACACGCGGTCATCACTGGCACCAATGCGGAACCACCTTTCAGAAGATAACAGAATAGACCCTCAATCTGTCCTCCAATTAGCTCTCGCTTTACAGCCCTGAAGTCGCAAATGGCAGTGGTTTGGTGTCAGTGAAATACACGCTACAGGGCGTCTGGCTCGGGGCTGCCTTGAAGTAACCGATTTGTAGTTGTTCGTTGTGTTAATGTGGTGCCGACTGC
Organism: Schistocerca gregaria; assembly: GCF_023897955.1. Taxonomy (NCBI): domain Eukaryota; kingdom Metazoa; phylum Arthropoda; class Insecta; order Orthoptera; family Acrididae; genus Schistocerca; species Schistocerca gregaria. Next base: position 213,984,098 of record NC_064927.1, read on the forward strand.
TGCTGAAGTTGCTGCTGCAGATGCAGTACAATGCGCCAGAGACACACGCCGAACATCATGGTCTTCCCTCTATGTATTGCCACATGGCCATCCGGGCCCGGGCTTCTTGAGGCCTGTACATTCTCCTGACCTCCACTATCTGCATCATGCATAGTGGCTACATTCAAGCCAAGTCTTTCTGTGATATGGCGGAAGGAACATCCAGCTTGTCTAGCAAAGAATCCTAAGTTTTGCGTGAGTTTTACCTGCCTACATTTACGTGAATTTCCCACCACAAAATTTTGTTCTCGCCGATATTCTGGAAAGGGAAATCATTATTTCTGCCTACTCTTAAATATTCCTCATGCATACCATTCCCATATTCTTCAGTTTTTCGGAGCACACTGAAAATAGGCGTTTCAACTTCAGGACCAGAGGCGGAGTGGCGGAACATGGCCGTTCACCAGGTCACCCCACGTTTCCTCTGAAGTGGTGGAGGATCCCGTTACCGTACTGGTCAGCCACACTCCAGGCCCTCTGGTGCTCTGGAATATTTCCTTTCTTTGGTTCTGCGCAAGGTGATCACAAGAATGAGACATTCAGATTCTACATCCACTATTTGTCGTCAGCAGACAACAAACCATCACTCATTTCTCAAACATCACATAACTGGATATAGGAATCTATTTTTGAAGGAAGTGCTCATATGGATAATTATACAAATTGTCCTTCTTTTCTACATCAGTATGCCGTTTCAGTGTATTAAATAAAACTATGTTACCACAATGCCGCTGTTCTGACAAGAACAATGAAGTATGTTGTTACACAACGGGTATTACTGTACCCAATGAGGCAAATGTTTTATATGCTGGGTAGTAGAGCACCCTTTCAAGTGAGATGTTGATAATCGCGTCTTTATCGCCGTAAAGGCGTTCCTGGCTAACATCAACTCAACCACATCCCGCCTCAAAGGTAACTTATGCTCACGGCCATTATTGTATGTATTAAAAGCAAACCTGATTTGTGTTCTCGTACTGCCGCTGCTAGCCCAATTCTTATGGTACTGGCGGGAAATTTGTATAGATATCATCTTTGAGATGTAGAAACACACCTACAAACTTTCGTTTATATTGCACAACTCCTTCTTGATGATGCGCTGTCTTTCCGTCAGTGTATATAGTGTGTAGAGTCTCTTTTTTTATTTCTTTCTTGTTATTCTTATTATTTGTCAGGCATGGAGAGCTGGGCTACATGGGTTCTTCCCTTGGCTCAGAGGATGAGGTACAATAAAACATCCGTTACTCACAAGAGTTATTTATTGACAAACATTTCCTTGACAACAGTGCATTCAGCGGACTTCAACTGGTTTACTTTACTCGCTTGGTTCAGTGCTTCCGTAGCAACACGGCGTAGTGGCCTCGGTGCTCGCGGAGGCGAGAGATGCTAACGTAGACTGCAAGGAGTGCCCCAGAAACAGCAGCTGACGACGACCGCACGTGGCGAGCGCTGCTTACGCAGCAAGACTGTGTGCCGGCGAGTGTACTGGCTTGCGATTCCGGGCGGCCGGCCGGCCACTGCGTTGACGAAAGTTGCCCCGTGCTAGGAGCGAACCCGTGTTCTCAGATTCGGCGGCTCTGGGCGGCGTCCATTGAACTGGAGTTCTTCCCAATTCACGGGTGACTTCACTGGTTCGGCCGTATCCCTTCGTCCGAACCAGTCACCCGGGTTATTCCCTATACGTCTCCCTCTGTTGCTATAGGTGAGACTTCGACTTTAATGACTTGACTCGGAACGAAGACTCGACTTCTGTGACTTACTGGAGAAGGGACGACATCTTCTTCTTTCTTCGTAAGTCTTGGTAACTAGACGCTGCTATCAGGTTCGATGCTGTCCTATGACCTCCATAGCTGCCGCTTCTTCTTCATGCGTACCGTCGGGAGCACATCAGTACGCCCAGCAACCGTCACGAGGCTTCCGGAACATGACAAGCGTACTCCATAAGTTGATCAGTACTTCGAGCAGACTCCCAGCAGACTTCAGAAGAAGCTGCGAACTTCGAGAGGGAGCTGCCTCTTTCAGGGGTATTTATTTCGTGTTCCTGCTGACGGCGTGACGTTTGTAGCACAGTGACTGACCTCTGTGGTTCGATGCTAGAAGGTTCCCTCGTGTATCGTACACGTGACTTATGCTGGCTCCTGATCCGTCTGCCCTGCTTTCCAGCGGGGCGGGCAATGTCCTCCGGACGACGCCCCCAGTAGACTGCTGACTGCTTGGTTCGCATACTCGATCGGACGATTACCTCTCCACGGTCCTGCTCCACTTCCATGTCTCTGCCAGCGTACTTGAGTCCCTGTAACTTCCTTCACCAAGTCTTTACCTAATTTTATAACTAATATTTACACATACGATCACTACACCTATTACAAGTGCAATGGGATACAGAACAAACTCGTCGGATGGGACATTGTTCCTAGTCAAATATGTGACAAGTGAATTGTATACTTAAGTCCTGAGGAAGATTCGTTTTAGACTCTGCTAAACTACGTACCTATTTGTGAATGCTAAGAATGTATGATAGAAATTGCAAATTTTTGGCAGTGAATTTCCTTGTAGTACTGCCGCATTTCGGGTCATAGTTGCCTATGGGGATGGCAGAACATCTTCACACACACACACACACACACACACACACACAGAGAGAGAGAGAGAGAGAGAGAGAGAGAGAGAGAGAGAGAGAGGGAGGGAGGGAGGGAGGGAGGGAGGGAGAGAGAAAAGGCTGGCTGGAATGGTCTCTTCGAAACTTCCCGCCCAACACTCACGCTCACCTTAACAACCACAGAAAAACAATTGGCAGAGCGCCAGTGGTGCTGACCTGAAGAAAGCGCAAGAGTCGTAACGGCAGAACTCAAACTACAAGAACAACAGGAGAGCGCCGCCTCAGCAACTTCACCTAAACAGAGGGGAGGTGCGGCTCTATCCACTGCTCTGGGCGTCCTGAGAAGTAAACGTGATCGGCATGTAAGTGGAGACAGGAATGCGGGAAATAACACTTCAGGACTGCGTTCCCGGAACTCCAGCCAAAGCCTCGAAGTAAGCTCCGCAAGTCTTGACTTCTCTACTACGCGCTACCCTTTAGACTACTGAAAAATACACCGACCTAATGAATAAGACACGATTTGCTGAAATACACAGTGGAAGAAATATATCTGAACAGTTTTGAATATGTATGAAAGATAGTAATAGAGTTTCAATTATTGTTTGGAAAAAGTCAAGCTGTCACGATGAAACGTGGCGCTTGTTTTTCTCCTTTTCTGCGCATTCACCACCCAACGAGGCACGTTTCTGCCAGTGATGGATGACATAATGGAAACTGGTTATAGAAGCCTGTAACGTGGCTGCTCGGGAATCGTTTCACCTCGAACATTACATCGTCTTCACTCTTGATCTGGTTTCCACGTAACGGTTTCTTCATCCGAGGACAAAGAAATAAGTCACTAGGTGCCCTGCCAGAAGAATACTGCTCATAAAGCACAATTTGACTGCCCGAAGAGGGAGCGTGTGGCACCCTGTCCTTTGCAGAATGCTTCGGAAGGCTGTCGTGAAGCAGATAGCTTTCCACACCCTTCGTCTTGACAGCCTCTCATAATTTTACCAGGATATTATGGTAGTATGTTCCTGTCACCGTTTGCCCCTTTTCCAGTTCAAAAATAGTTCAGATGCCTCTGAGCACTATGGGACTTAACTTCTGAGGTCATCACTCCCCTAGAACTTAGAACCTAACTAACCTAAGGACATCACACACATCCATGCCCGAGGCAGGATTCGAACCTGCGACCGTATTGGTCCCGCGGTTCCAGACTGAAGCGCCTAGAACCGTTCGGCCACTCCGGCCGGCTTTCCAGTTCCAGTCGGGAATTAATCGCAGAAGAACTATTGCCGGTAAGCCCCTGTGTGATTTACATACCTCTAATTCCATTTTATTGTCTTTCCGTAAGATATACTTGGGAGAAAGCAATATATTGGCTAACTCTTCCAGGAACGAATGCTCTCGGACCTTTTAATAGTAAATCACACTGCGATGCATAACAGCTACCTCTCAGCGTCTTCCACTGCAGTTGGCTGGCCAGCTCCGTGACGCTTTCGCGCTTACTAAATGAGCCTGTGACACGTGACATCGCATGTTTCCACTGCCTCCTTTGCTCCGTTGTCCAGCTGTCATTATGATACACCCAGTACTTGTTCATGGTGATTAGGTGGCGACAGGAGTCATTTGAACTAGACTGATGCAACATTCCCTCCGCTACCTTGGTACGCCGCTGTTTAGCGCCCAGAAGCCTCAAACTACACACACACACTTTTTGTGTTGGTGGGCGCATGGCGATCTTTAACAAGTTGAAAATGTCGTGGAACTGATCTATGACTGACTTTCACTTTTGCCACCATCGTCTCGACGGTGATGGTTAACTTTGACCACCAGGGCATCCAGTTCTTTTTCCATTCCAATTTCACCATAAAGAGATGGTCTGCCACTACGTTATTCTTCATTCTGATTGTTCCGACCACATTGGAAGCATCGGCACCGCCAAAATACTGCGTCGAATTATGGTGCTTTGCTGGCGTACACTCCCATCAACAAAGCAAGGATTGTTACAGCGTTGTTGTCTTCAAATTCAAATACAAATTTCAATACACTGCCTAACTTTATTAGAGGGCTGCACCATGTTGTTGTTTTGGCTCCTCTATCGAGGTGCCACAGTACTGTGCCACGGCGATCGTAATGTCTACTAAGTCTTCAAGTATTTACCCGCTCACAAACAAAAATTAGTTACGTAACTTCAGTTTTTCGAGACAATTTAATTTAACAAATACCTCTTATACAGGGCATAACTAGTAGGCCTATAAGTGCAGACGTTTTCATAGCGGGTACCTCAATATGCACACACATTAACGTGTTGGTCGTTTTTTCTCTGCCTCATTCTTTCCACAAACATGTCAAAAGCATTACTACCTGACGACTTCTGTATGGCCGTAACTGCTCCACAGCCGGCCGCGGTGGTCTCGCGGTTCTAGGCGCGCAGTCCGGAACCGTGCGACTGCTACGGTCGCAGGTTCGAATCCTGCCTCGGGCATGGATGTGTGTGATGTCCTTAGGTTAGTTAGGTTTAAGTAGTTCTAAGTTCTAGGGGACTGATGACCACAGCAGTTGAGTCCCATAGTGCTCAGAGCCATTTGAACCATTTTTAACTGCTCCACAAAGTGGATTACGCCTGTCAGTATAGACTCATCGTTTTGCGTCCACGTGTTAACACTTCAAGATCTGGCTAGCTGTCCAAATATATTAGGGCTAACTAGAACATTTAAACAATATCTGCAAAACTAAATGTTCCTGACAAGTTAAATAATTAATCGGATGTCTATAAAGGTTGGTGGTCTATTTGGCTTTTATGTTTGATGCGAAGAAGAATAAATTGGATTAATAATGTCTGTTAACTCTCACTGGATTTCTCCTTTTACAGAAACGGTTTCAACGTCTTCAGTTTTCACTGGTGTTGAATCTCTATCATTAAGATCAGAGGAATATGAATGTCTTTAACTCTTCTAATCCATCAAACAGCACCACAGCATAAGATATTTGCCAAATAAACCTGAAAAACTTTGCAGAAATCATTTATTGCTGAATGTCTGTCTCTGCTGTGAAATGGTGCGTCCGTTTGAAGAATGAGAGAGTTCGTCTAATGTGCTATGACGAAGCTTTGCCATTAATACTCATCTACATTTACATCGATACTCTGCAAATCACATTTAAGTGCCTGGAAGAGGGTTCATCGAACCACATTCACAATCCTCTATTGTTCCAATCTCTTATAGCGCGCGGAAAAAGCGAACACCTATACGTTTTCTACGAGCTCTGATTTCCCTTATTTTATCGTGGTAATCGTGTCTCTCTATGAGGGTCGGCATCAAAAAACTATTTTCGCATTCGGAGGAGAAAGTTGCTGATTTAAATTTCGTCAGAAGATTCCGCCGCAACAAAAAGGGCCTTTGTTTTAAAGATGTCCATCCCTAAATCTGTGTCGTTTCAGTGACACTCACTCCCCTATTTCACGATAATGCAAAACATGCTGCCCTTCTTTGAACTTTCTCGATGCGTTCCGCCAGTCCTATCTGGTATGGATCCCACGCCGCTCAGAAATATTCTAAAAGAGGACGGACAAGCTTATGGAAGCGGTCTCTTTTGTAGATCTGCTACATTTTCTAAGTATCCGCCAGTCAAACTAAGCATTTGATTAATCTTCTCGCAACATTTTCTACGTGTTTATTCCAGTTTAAGTTTTTCGAAATTGTAAATCCTAGATATTTAGTTGAATTTACGGCCTTTATTTTTGACTGATTTATAGTGTAACGAAATTTTAACGGATTCCTTTCAGCACTTATGTGGATGACCTCACACTTTTCGTTATTTAGGGTCAATTGCCAATTTTCACACCATACAGATATCTTTTCTAAATCGTTTTGCAATTTATTTTCATCTTCTGATGACTTTACGAGTCGACAAACGACAGTGTCATCTGAAAACAACCTAGACGGCTGCTCAGATTGTCTCCCAAATCGTTTATATAGATAAGGAACAGCAAAAGGCCTATAACATTATATCGGCGAACGCCAGAAATCAGTTGTGTTTTACTCGATGACTTTCCGTTAATTACTACGAACTGTGACCTGTCTGAGAGGAAATCACGAATTCGGTCACGTGACATAAGTACGTAATTTCCCCACAAGTCGCTTGTGTGGTACAGCGTTGAAAGACTTCCGGAAATCCAGATATGCGAAATCAATTTCAAATCCCTTGTCAATAGCACTCAAAACTTCATACGAGTAAAGAGCTAGTTGTTTTTTACTAGAACGATATTTCTTAGATCCCTGTAGACTGCGTCAATAGAGCGATTTCTTCGAGGTAATTCATAATGTTTGAACACAATATCTGTTCCAAAATCCTGCTGCATATCGACGTTAATGATTTGGACCTGTAATTTAGTGGATTACTCCTACTACCTTTCTTGAGTATTGGTGTGAACTGCGCAGCTTCACACTTTTTGGATAAGGATCTTTCGTCGAGCGAACGGTTATATGTTATTGTTTAAGTATGGAGCTACTGTATCAGCATAATCTGAAAGGAATCTAACTGGTATACAATCTGGACCGGAAGACTTTCTTCGTTCCTGCTAGGATATCTATTTCTACGTTACCACCCATGCTGGCACCTGTTCTTCATTCGAATTCTGGAATATTTACTTGGTCTTCTTTGGTGAAGGATTTTCGGAAGGCTTTGTTTAGTAACTCTGCTTTGGTAGCACTGTCTGCGATAGTATCACCATTGCATCGCGCGGAGAAAGCGTTGATTGTTTCTTGCCGCTGGCATACTTCACATACGACCAGAATCTCTTTGGAATAACTGCCATGTTTCGTTTGGGTCTCCTAAAATTCTTGAGATTGTCGTTTGGCACTGCTTACGCACGCGCCATGCTTCGACGATTTTTAGAGTAGACTGAACCTGAGTACATGCCATTAATTAGGACACGCCATTAATTTGCAGGGTGTTCGCTCATTGTAATCACATTTGCCTGTTGTCCGTGACCTTCCATCCTTAGGCACACTGCGGGAATTGCAGCCTGTGTTAAAAAAGCTTACGTATTCCATCTGATTTATTCGTAACGCGGCTCAATCGGGGCTCCCTCAGATCGCCTGCACAGCAAGAATATTCCTTTTGCTTGGTAGCAAGAGTATCACTCTGCTTTCCAGAAATTGAAACAGCTTTGCTTAGTGAACGATGCCTTGTTCATTTTGATCCAGCAAAGAAGCTGTGGATGCTTCCTCTTATGCCGTCAGTGTAGTTTTGTCGCATAAATTTGGTGTTGTTAGCAGGCCAATTGTCTTTCCTTCTAAATTGTTGAACAAAGCTCAGTGTAATTCTCCGAAAATTGAACAAGGGGCTCTCGCCATTGTCTATGGCGCCACTAAATTCCAACGCTATCTTCCATGCTTACATTGTGTGATTAAATGTGTTAATGTTCTTGATGATCCGCTAGTAAATAAAATAAATTCTTAAGAATATTCTCTGAAAATAAATCACGGTTCATATCACACTAACGATTCAGCCTTTTACAGACGGTATGGCCGACGAAGCGCTGGAAGTCAGGCACCATTTTGCAACTTATTGGTCGTTCTGTCCCTTTACTGGAGGGATCGACAGGATCAAATTCATCCTGTGAATTGCATGATCCTGGCGCAGGCTCTGAGCTACAGATTCCGTGCCTGTTTGGGCACAGCAGGCCTCACTGCATCCGGCTTCCGCGGGCCCCGCACCAGCGGCACCAGTCCGGAAGCTGATGGGAAGTCGACGCCCTTGCAGGGTCGTCGCCGTCTCGACAGACAGCATTGTCTCGGGATGGGCCTCTCTTTTCGGCGGCTGTCCCACGTGCCTACCCGGGTCCCTCTGCAGCCGACGAGTGGTTCTCATCTTCGTTTGCTGCTCCGCCTCTGGATGTGTATGCATGCCCTCTGCCTCGTTTTCCAGCTGCTGCTCCCGGGCGGGCTCAGGCGTATACGAGGGAGCGGGCGGCAGCACGGCAGCAGCCTCCGTTTCGGCTCCCATCTCCTCATTCCCACCTGCATCCAGCCATCGCCCCCACCTTCGTTCACTCCTCCACACTACACGTACTGATACCACCCTATGGGCATCTTTAGGCTGGCAACGGAATTGCAAGTTTCCGTCAGAAACCGATAGGAGCCACACGGAATCTGGTGATCCAATGGTGTAAGCCCGTTGTCCATGCCTCCAGCGGCTCCGATTCCATCGTTCATGTCTCAGTACAGAGAGTTTATATTGTAATGCGTTTTCATACGGTTGTAGAAATACTAATTAAGCACATCTTCTGTTTTCTGTGTTATCTTGTTCGCTAATCGTTTCTGGTCCTGTCCAGTTTTCCTAAAACACTTGCCGCACCACTCTCTAGCCCACCTCTCCTTACTGTTGTACACAAAATCGTACACAACAGTTAGGCATATAAATAACAGATTCCATGATAGATGGATAGGTAGAGATGGACCATTTCCTCGGTCTCGACACTCTCCGTTCCTAAACTCGTTACATTTTTATATGTCGGCGCATTTGAAAGCTATCGTATAGAGAACACTGGCACACAGTATACGAAGTCTTCGTGCCTGTGTTGTGAAAGGCTGTGAAACAATACGCAATCCTTAATGGATACATTATCGTGTCAGGAATTCAATGCGATGGCTGCTTTATTCATGTACGACCTCTGAACATTTCATTTAGGAAATTGTTTATACTGTGCTGATACGTTTTTCTCCTCTCCATTGTTGAATGTATTGGCCGCGCGGGATTAGCTGAGCGGTCTCAGGCGCTGCAGTCATGGACTGTGCGGCTGGTCCGGGCGGAGGTTCGAGTCCTCCCTCGGGCATGGGTGTGTGTGTTGGTCCTTAGGATAATTTAGGTTAAGTAGTGTGTAAGCTTAGGGACTGATGACCTCGGCAGTTAAGTCCCAATAAGATTTCACACACATATGGACTTTTTAATCTGTTGGTGAGTTGTAGAAACTGAGATCTATTCTGAAAATAAAGTGTTTCCAGACCCATAACCACATAGCATGTTTCCTTCCTCTATATGTGAGGGTTGTTTCTTGAAAGTTTGGCTATAACTTTTTCTTGCACCCATACACACATAAGTTCACTTTAAAGTGATACTTTCCAGTTTCTTCAAAGATAACAAAGTAACATACATTTCCATAGCTGAAAATTTGAATTTTAATGGTTTATTAAGATTGTAATCCATTGAAAAGATAAACTGGATCCATTTAGTTGTCTTGAGAGCAAATGCATGGATAGTTCACTGCATTACTCTATTTCAAAATTCCACTACCCTAAAGCTTTGTGGACAAAATGACGAAGTAAAAGGGAAGGATAGAGGTTGTAGCAGGTGGAGGAATTCGTTTATCAGGAGGAAAACCAATAAAGTACAGGGTAACACTGTTGTGTCATACGTTGCCAGCAGATTTTGAAAAACTGATATTTTTCTAACGAATTCCTTCTTAGTATTTGACCAGTATTACAGGACACTTATTTCACACATGAAAATGGAAGAAGCGACATGGAGAAAACTGATAATACAAACGCTGCAACTGTTAGGTGAAGTAGCTCTGCTAAGACGCTCCAGATAGGCGTTGTACCAGGACATCTTGTATCAGTTACGGGATGTGTGTGATTTCAGGTCCGTCACTGAGGATACGTCATATCATTTTAGGAACGTACTTGATTTGATTATGCTCAGACATCACATTATAGCTCATCCCTTTGGTGTACCTACAAGTAAGACCACGGAAGATATTTCCGGTCCAGTGTTGGGCCTAAAATATAATATCCCAACAGCAATGCGACGGTCGGAAAGGGCTTTCACTACTCATAGTGTGACGGCTCAGTGGCACGGCGGCGTGGTACTCGTAGCTCGCCGACCGTTGTGGCCGACCGCTTGTACGCGCTTCAATCTGGAACCGCTCTACCGCTACGGTCGCAGGTTCGAATACTGCCTCGGACATGGATGCGTGTGATACCCTTAGGTTAGTTAGGTTTAAGTCGTTCTAAGTTGTAGGGGACTGATGACGTCAGATGTTAAGTCCCATACTGCTCAGAGCCATTTGAACCATATGAACTCGTAGCTCAGCGAGTTCGGTCAGGGGAATACCCATCCTCTGTGATAAAAGAAACTGAATGAACTTCAAGAAGTATCATGAGACATCCAAATTACGAAGAAACAGTCAGACAAACGGAAAAAGAAAGTGCTGAAGTGCCAGACTACAGGTCCGAACGTCCCGGGTTCGATTAGCGGTCAATTATAGAATTTTCATTATTTTAATTTCATTTATCATTTCTTTCACTTCTGGCAATGCTTTTGATCTGAAAAACGATGAGTCACACCGTGTTTCGTAATCCAGGTTAAATTGTAGGTCCCTCCCGTAGATAGGTGGGTAAGTCTCTTCAAAGCGAAGGCATATCACCTCCAACACGACCATTCCTAATAAAGCACTGTGGTGTTTAAAACAGTCTTCCGACTGATCACTGCTTTACTTTAATTAGTGTCAATGTTAGGTACTAATTTTTCCTTTCTTTTTATTTCTAAAATTTATAATGCCAGTAATCAAGCAATGACGTTGAAAAGCCTCTGACCTCTTACGTACAATTTGGCTCTTTTTCATTTCATATCTTGTGAGCACATTGTGTATGAGCAGTCGCTTTCGTCTCCGGGCACTACGCGCATTGCGTGCCCAACACACGTAAGAGTTGTACGGAGAGATCCGGCACGAGCGTTTCGACCCTTGTAAATAGCAGCAGACGCCTTGGGTAACCGTTGCAAGGCCGCGTTTACTGAGGGCTAATTAAATTTCTGTGCTGAAACACGACGATAGAGGCACAATAGTAACTTACAATTGGCTGTCGCTAATCCTGTTAGGCTAGGAGGGCGCTGTAAATGCTGCTTCGTGCTATCTCCTACGGTCTTTATCGTTCTCATTCCGCATCGGCGCTCTCCGCATAGCAGTTCATTTTGACTGTTTTCCCGACAGTGCACCATAAGCAGAGGAACATCATAAGTAGCGAATGCATTCAGAAAGCATCTCAGCTTACTGTATAGGCAGTGTAGCCGCATCCCTTTGTGCTAGAGTATTAGGTTGCGAGGTGCCGGAGCTAGCAGTGTACTTAACACTAAATTCTTCTAGAATCTTCATATGTAAATGATGCTCTAAACCCCCCCTTTTCTAACTCCGACTTTTGCTATTGCATATGCATTAAAAAAGAAACGTGAACTGACTGTACTCGACCCTGCGACAGGAGTAAAAAGGAGTTTGGCACCTGCAATATTTTAATTTGATAGAAACTAATTTGAAAAGGAAAGTTTCATCAACGTAGTGAGATATGAAAGGGTTGCTCTACCGATCTACAGAATGAAAGTTCTGTCCAAAATAACAATTTGATTTATTATGACTTAACTCAAAATAATAAACAAAACACATGAAACATTTACAACACGTCAAATTGGATCCTTTTGTTGTTGTGGTCTTCAGTCCAGAAACTGGTTTGATGCAGCTCTCCATGCTACTCTATCCTGTGCAACCTTCTTCATCTCCCAGTACTTACTGCAACCTACGTCCTTCTGAATCTGCTTAGTGTATTCATCTCTTGGTCTCCTTCTACGATTTTTACCCTCCACACTGCCCTCAAATGATAAATTTATGATCCCTTGATGCCTCAAAACATGTCCTACCAACCAGTCCTTTCTTTTTGTAAAGTTGTGCCACAAACTCCTCTTCTCCCCAATTCTATTCAATACCTCCTCATTAGTTTTGTGACCTACCCATCTAATCTTCAGCATTCTTCTGTAGCATCACATTTCGAAAGCTTCTATTCTCTTCTTGTCCAAACTATTTATCGTCCATGTTTGACTTCCATACATGGCTACACTCCATACAAATACTTTCAGAAACGACTTCCTAACACTTAAATCTATACTCGATGTTAACAAATTTTTCTTCTTCAGAAACGCTTTCCTTGCCATTGCCAGTCTACATTTTATATCGTCTCTACTTTGACTGTCATCAGTTATTTTGCTCCCCAAACAGCAAAATTCCTTTACTGCTTTAAGTGTCTCATTTTCTAATCTAATTCCCTCAGCATCACCCGACTTAATTCGACTACATTCCATCATCCTCGTTTTGTTTTTGTTGATGTTCATCTTATATCCTCCTTTCAAGACACTGTCCATTCCGTTCAACTGCTCCTCCAAGTCCTTTGCTGTCTCTGATAGAATTACAATGTCATCGTCAAACCTCAAAGTTTTTATATCTTCTCCGTGGATTTTTCTTTAGTTTCCTTTACTGCTTGCTCAATATATAGATTGAATAACATCGGTGAGAGGCTACAACCCTGTCTCACTCCCTTCCCAACCACTGCTTCCTTTTAATGCCCCTCGACTCTTATAACTGCCATCTGGTTTCTGTACAAATTATAAATAGCCTTTCGCTCCCTGTATTTTACCCCTGCCACCTTCAGATTTGAAAGAGAGTATTCCAGTCAACATTATCAAAAGCTTTCTCTAAGTCTACAAATGCTAGAAATGTAGGTTTGCCTTTTCTTAATCTTTCTTCTAAGATAAGTCGTAAGGTTACTATTGCCTCACGTGTACCAACATTTCTACGGAATCCAAATTGATCTTCCCCGAGGTCCGCTTCTACCAGTTTTTCCATTCCTCTGTTAAGAATTCACGTTAGTATTTTGCAGCTGTGACTTATAAAACTGATAGTTCGGTAATTTTCACATCTGTCAACACCTGCTTTCTTTGGGATTGGAATTATTATATTCTTCTTGACGTCTGAGGGTACTTCACCTGTCTCATATATCTTGCTTACCAGATGGTAGAGTTTTGTAATGACTGGCTCTCCCAAGGCCGTCAGTAATTCTAATGGAATGTTGTCTACTCCCGGGGCCTTGTTTCGACTCAGGTCTTTCAGTGCTCTGTCAAACTCTTCACGCAGTATCTTGCCTCCCATTTCGTCTTCATCTACATCCTATTCCATTTCCATAATATTGTCCTCAAGTACATCGCCCTTGTATAGAGCCTCTATATACTCCTTCCGCCTTTCTGCTTTCCCTTCTTTGCTTAGAACTGGGTTTCCATCTGAGTCCTTGATATTCATACACGGGGTTCTCTTTTCTCCAAACGTCTCTTTAATTTTCCTGTAGGCAGTATCTATCTTACCCCTAGTGAGATAAGCCTATATATCCTTACATTTGTCCTCTAGCCATCCCTGCATAGATATTTTGCACTCCCTGTCGATATCATTTTTGAGACGTTAGTATTCCTTTTTGCCTGCTTCATTTACTGCATTTTTATATTTTCTCCATTCATCAATTAAATTCAATATGTCTTATGTTCCCCGAGGATATTAGCCCTCGTCTTTTTACCTACTTGATCGTCTGCTGCCTTCAGTACTTCATCCCTCAGAGCTACCCATTCTTCTTCTACTGTATTTCTTTCCCCCATTCCCGTCAATTGTTCCCTTATGCTCTCTCTGAAACTCTGTACAACCTCTGGTTTAGTCAGCCTATCCAGGTCCTATCTCCTTAAATTAGCAGCTTTTTGTAGTTTCTTCAGTTTGAATCTACACCTCATCACCATTAGATTGTGGTCAGAGTCCACATCTGCCCCTGGAAATGTCTTACAATTTAAAACCTGCTTCCTAAATCTCTGTCTTACCATTATATAATCTATCTGATACCTTTTAGTATCTCCACGATTCTTCCATGTATACAACCTTCTTTTATGATTTTTGAACCAAGTGTTAGCTATGATTAAGTTATGCTCTGTGAAAATTCTACCAGACGGCTTCCTCTTTCATGTCTTCCCCCCAATCCATATTCACCTACTATGTTTCCTTCTCTCCCTTTTCCTACTCTCGAATTCCAGTCACCCATGACTATAAAATTTTCGTGTCCCTTCAGTACCTGAATAATTTCTTTTATATGATTTTATCAATTTCTTCATCATCTACAGAAATAGTTGGCATATAAACTTGTACTACTGTACTAGGCATGGGCTTTGTGTCTATCTTGGCCACAATAATGCGTTCACTATGCTGTTTGTAGTAGCTTACCCGCACTCCTATTTTTTTATTCATTATTAAAACTACTCCTGCATTACCCCTATTTGATTTTGTGTTTATAACCCTGTAGTCACCTGACCAGAAGTCTTGTTCTTCCTGCCACCGAACTTCACTAAGTCCCACTATAGCTAACTTTAACCGATCCATTGCCGTTTTTAAATTTTCTAACCTACCTGCTCGATTAAGAGATCTGACATTCCACGATCCGACCTGTAGAACGCCAGTTTTCTTTCTCCTGATAACGACGTCCCCTTGAGTAGTCCCCGCCCGGAGATCCGAATGGGAGACTATTTTACCTCCGGAATATTTTACCCAAGAGGACGCCATCATCATTTAATCATACAGTAAGGCTGCATGCCCTCGGGAAAAATTACTGCTGTAATTTACCCTTGCTTTCAGCCGTTCGCAATACCAGCACAGCAAGGCCGTTTTGGTTAATATTACAAGGCCAGATCAGTCAATCTCCAGACTGTTGCCCCTGCAACTACTGAAAAGGCTGCTGCCCCTCTTCAGGAACCACACGTTTGTCTGGCCTCTCAACAGATACCCCTCCGTTGTGGTTGCACCTACAGTACGACCATCTGTATCGCTGAGGCACGCAAGCCTCCCAACCAACGGTAAGGTCCATGTTTCGGGGGGGGGGGGGGGGGGGGGGAGGGTCAAATGGATACTCAAATAAATTCTGTGAAGATGAAGTTGTTAATAAACTAGGTTGTGACATTCATGACCAAATGGTATGTGGAGCCAATTCCTTGCAACTCAAATCATAAGAGAAACACCCAGCGAACCCAACATTAATTGCAGCTACAGTAGTGAGAACTCAGACAACGAATACCCAAGACAGAACCGCGTTATAAAAGATGGGAACAGGCGCACACTACTGAGGTCTGTCACATAGCAAAATTCGCTAATCTGCCGGTGCTCCGGACATACATTACCAAACTGTCTTATTAACTGCAAGGACACGATCTGGCATACCGGTGGCGATGGCTGGTTGCTTCGACGTCCCGTCATGGTGATGATAATGTCGTGAGCATAGCCCGAAACAAATTATCCTGGTCTGGTTGTTCCAGACTAAAGACTTCCTCACCACACAAATGTGCCTCTGAGAGAGACAAAGAAGGATCGCTACACAATCACTGATGGTACAGTGATTGAAGCACACAGTAACTCCGATAGAGTCAACTTCAGCAAAAACTGAAGACGGACACATAGGCCGTTTGTACGCAGAACGCTCAATTGCCAACTGTACACGGAAAGTTACGTTGAAATCGAAACTTCAGAAACTTCGTCAAACAGTTACAATTAAATGAAAATCTATTAGACAGCCAACGGAAGGCAGGCTGTTCAGAGCAGCGAGAGCTCAGTCTTGTAACCCACTCTGACAGAAAGGCGAGAGCCGACTCCGTCAAGAGCACCCATACTAGCCGAACACAGAACATTCCCGCCCCCACGACAGTGGCTGTGGTTAAAAAGTACCAATCAGAAACTCGGAAACCGGCGGAAAATTCCATTCTATTGCCGAAGCACTACTATTCCACCAATGGAGATACTTGGCGCCACGCAGCTGTCCCCTGAACAAGTCAATCATAGTTATGATTTTGCAGAAAACGCGGGAATTTGCCCGCCAAGACGGCCTGGGAACACAAGTCGTTCCCACACCTCGCTGGTAGCCCGCCAGAAAGTGTTTCCACTAAGTTTCTGCGAAGCAACGGAATCTCTAGCCCCAGCCGCTCCTTCAGGCCCTTGTGGATGTGTCGCCCCCGCTCTTATGACAATTTCGGCGTCTGGAAAGCATCCACTCGACTCCCTCAGACCCGTCGGCATAACCCTTTCAAGATCAGCAGAATCCGCCTGTCACCGGACCACTCGGGTGACTAGAGACGCTGTGTGGGAAGTCCGCATGTGAAGCAATAGCAACTTTTCACCACATGCAATTAAAGAGGAAAATATTCATATCTTCTGAGTTCTCTATACTAGACTTGTAATGACAAAACTCTGCCATACTACCCCAAATCTAATTACTCAGAGTAAGATATAAATATGAGAGGGGGCAAGGCATGTGTGCATCTAAAGGTATGCCACCTCTCAAGGTCTTGCAAACAACTCCCTAATATTTACAGCTATGGCACCCTTTTTCTGAGTCATTTATTTTTTTAAATATATCATAAAACGAAAGGTTGCACCAAGAAACTATTGCAAAACATCATTTGGAATTCGTTAAAAGTGTTAAATATATTAAAATAAATAAGTAGTATTATTAAAAATTTGGTCTGAAATATTTTATGGCCTATATGAAACCACTTTGTTTAGGTCTCTTACGATTAGTATTCGTACAGTTACTGTGTCGTAGGCGTGACAATGATTCGCAAACAGGCATTTTAGAAAGTCATCCATCACATATGATCAAGAAAATTAATACATTTTAGAACAGTGTTTTCCCAACTTTCTAAAACGACTACCCCAGAATGAGATCAGACGTCACTTAATTACCTCCCTGCCCTTCCTCCAACACAGTTAACTAAAATTAACGTTTTACTCGAAAAATTCACATTCCTATTTTGAAAGCGATTGGATAATATTTAGTAACATTCAAACAAATAAAACTCACAGGTTTTCGTAGGCTTTTACATTCACCCAAGAAATAATGACTTAGCTAGACGGTAGTTGTTGCTTGTTTCCTTCTTGTGACCGGTTTAAATGTCGGTCGCTTCAAGTCTTAATTCATCCTGAAAGTTCAGATAGTTTCATTGCTACCAAATTCGAAAATCTTGTTACAAACCTATGAACTATGGGTAATGTAGTAAGTATTATTTAGATTTTTTCTGTCCAAACTGATACCTACTCATCACGAATTTTTCTCCAAATGTTGCCAGGCCTGTTTCACGGAAATCTAAATTTGATGTGTCATCTTCCGAAAGTCAAAAAAACTGTCTTTAGAACGCTGTCAGATACTGGCTGATATTTTAAACCAGGAAAATTATCCACTGGGAAGTGGGATGCCAGAAAAGAAAGACTTAGTGGAGCTTTTCGTCAAGAATATTAAAATATGGGCCTCAAGTTAATTGGTTTTGTTTATTCAAAAACTTATGAGGTTTCTTCCTATTGGCTGAATAAATCTCCACATCTTCGAAGATGTTCAGCCACGGCCCCTTGATGATCCTATATAGAATATCTAACTTGTCATTAACCCTAGAACACTAAAGAGAGGGAAATGTTCCATTATTACCAAACCATCGTAAATATTTACCACTCATATTTTATTCAAAGAAAGCCATGGATTATAGTTTATGTCCAAGTTAATTAGAATTATAAGACATTCAACTGTGTGTCTCATAAAAATATTAGCAGAAATATCCTGTTTTACGCCCTATAGCGACAATACCAGATCGAGGGTTTACTAATCTAGGTTTAATATCGATAAGGATAAGTCTTCCTGGTTGTAGAAACACACCTAAGGGAGTGATATCGTTAGCATACGGATGCTCTGTGTAATAGATTTCGAATGCTCTAGTGAGCTGGCGCAGTAGTAAGGCAGAACAGGTCTCCTATTCGGAAGACAGACTCTTAAAATCCCCGTCCGACCATCCAGATTTAGGTTTTCCGTGATTTCCTTAAATAGTTTAAAGCAATCGGCAGTATGATTCCTTCGAAAGGACACGGCCAAATTTCTTCACCATTCTTCCCCAAGCTTCCACTCCGTCTGTCACAACATCGCCGTGGACGGAACGTTAAATGCCAATCTTGATATTCTTAAATGGTGACATTACACTTCCTGAAAGTTGCAAAAATGATGGATTTCTTACAAACCTTTAATTTGCCACTGCAACAGAACAAATTTCTATAGTACGTAAGACTGGGTACTAAAACCACTCAGTATGACACCTAAACTCCATTGAGACATCGACCCGGAATACATAAATCATCCAATCACAAATATTTGATAGTTATTAATAACAGCCAAGAATAACTATCGTCGAAAAATAGCTACAGTTACGATAGCTTATTCGGCATAATAACCGATCAGTCCTTCCCCGCAAGTGAATCGCGACAATCTTCGACAAGCGTTCGGATCCAGCTGGCTTACAGTGATGAGCAACAACTTTATGACCAATGTCCGCCGCTAGGCTGAATGCCGTTGCGGGCACGTGTCGCTGTAAGGAAAGTTTAGAGGCGGCGCAGAGACGAAGTGGTAATCATTCTTCTCCAGCGCCAACCGACAAGAACAGTTAGTGCACTCCCTTGCACTAGTTCGCTTGTTGCTACTCTCCTTGTCGCATATCCAGGTAGGAGTAGTCCCCTATGCTTTGTGTCTCGTTAATTTGAATTTTCGTACCCTCTTCTGTGTCTGCGCGTTTGTGCTGATCGTCACCTAAATCGTGGATCATCGTCACAGTCGCAGCTCCATCTCGCTGCAGTCGGCACCACCGTCGACGACGTCAACCATCTACACTACTGGACATTAAAATTGCTACACCACGAATGTGACGTGATACAGACGCGAAATTTAACCGACAGGAAGACGATGCTGTGATATGCAAATGATTAGCTTTTCAGAGCATTCACACAAGGCTGGCGCCGTTGACGACACCTACAACGTGCCGACACGAGGAAAGTTTCCAACAGATTTCTCATACACAAACAGCAGTTGACCGACGTTGCCTGGTGAAACGTTGTTGTGATCCCTCGTGTAAGGAGGAGAAATGCGTATCAACAAGTTTCCGACTTTGATGAAGGTTGGATTGTAGCCTATCGCGATTGCGGTTTATCGTATCGCGACATCGCTGCTCACGGTGGTCGAGATCCAATAACTGTTGGCAGAATATGGAATCGGTGGGTTCAGGAGGGTAATACGGAACGCCGTGCTGGATACCAACGGCCTCGTATCACTAGCAGTCGAGATGACAGGTATCTTATCCGCATGGCTGTAACGGATCGTGCAGCCACGTCTCGATCCCTGAGCCAACAAATGTGGACGTTTGCAACACAACAACCATCTTGCACGAACAGTTCGACAACGTTTTCAGCAGCATGGACTATCAGCTCGGAGACCATGGCTGCGGTTACCCTTGACGCTGCATCACAGACAGGAGCGCCTGCGATGGTGTACTCAACGACGAACCTGGTTGCACGAATGGAAAAACGTAATTTTTTCGGATCAATCCAGATTCTTTTCACAACATCATGATGGACGCATCCGTGTTTGGCGACATCGCGGTGAGCGCACATTGGAAGCGTGTATTCGTCATTGCCATACTGGCGTATCACCCGGAGTGATGGTATGGGGTGCCATTGCTTACACGTATCCGTCACAACTTTCGCATTGACGGCACTTTGAACAGTGGACGTTACATTTCAGATGTGTTACGACCCGTGGCTCTACCCTTCCAAAAAAAAAAAAAAAAAAGTGGTTCAAATGGCTCTGAGCAGTATGGGACTTAACATCTATGGTCATCAGTCCCCTAGAACTTAGAACTACTTAAACCTAACTAACCTAACGACATCACACAACACCCAGCCATCACAAGGCAGAGAAAATCCCTGACCCCGCCGGGAATCGAACCTGGGAACCCGGGCGTGGGAAGCGAGAACGCTACCGCACGACCACGAGATGTGACTCGACTCTAACTTCGATCCCTTCGAAACCCTACATTTCAGCAGGATAATGCACGATCGCATGTTCTAGGTCCTGTACAGACCTTTCTGGATACAGAAAATGTTCCACTGCTGCCCTGGCCAGCACATTCTCCAGATATCTCACCAATTGAAATCGTCTGGTCAATGGTGGCCGAGTAACTGGCTCGTCACAATACGCGTCACTACTCTTGATGAACTGTGGTATCGTGTTGAAGCTGCATGGGCAGCTGTACCTGTACACGCCATCCAAGCACTGTTTGACTCAATGCCCAGGCGTACCAAGGCCGTTATTACGGCCAGAAGTTGTTGATCTGGGTACTGATTTCTTAGGATCTATGTACCAAAATTGCGTGAAAATGTAATCACATGTCAGTTCTAGTATAATATACTTGTCCAATGAATACCCATTTATCATCTGAATTTCTTCTTGGTGTAGCAATTTTAATGGCCAGTAGTGTATCATCTGCCGTCTCGACGCCTTCGTCTCGTCACTTCTGTCTCGCCACGTCCGTCTCGCCTCCGCAGTCGTCACACCACCTACGTCTTGGACGCCGCCCGGCTCAATTTCTTTGCCATCAGCCCCACATCAGCCGGTTCACCAGCGCTGTCTTTCCTTTCACATCGGAGACATCTAACCGTTGGTTGCCGCCTCTCCACTACTCCACCATAGCTCGCCACCGTCATCCTCAGCACCGCTTCGGCGGCCGTCCACGTCAATCAACGCCGCCAGCTACTGCCCACCACCATTAACCTTCTCAAAAAGTCCATCTATACCCCTCCGTCTCCTGCTACCAGCGTCACCACATGGAGAATGGCATTCCACACACTCTCCTGCGTCTATCCTTCTCTACCTACCATATCCTTCTCATCACAATAGCAATGACTGAATCTCTCTCTCTCTGTCCACATTCTCATACCTTTCTTCTTCCGGCCGCGACTTGCTTGCCACCATATCAACAACTGCTGCATGCGTCACAGCCAACTGAGCAACTGTACCAACAGACCACCCTCGGTCAATCCTTCCACGAACCTCACCACACCAACTAATGTCAGCTGTGCTGAAGGACCTGTGCAGCTTCCAGGTAACCCGTAACAGCGGCATATACCGGCACTTTCAGTCCCACAGTCATACAACATTCCAACAACCGTTAAAAAATCAACTAAACAGCGACATCTCTCCCACTACCACAGCTACAAAGCAGCAAATTGAACCTGACATCAGCACGTGAACACAACTCCCCCCTCCCCAGCAACTTTGCCTGCCTTTTATACTTTCATCCTCCACAACCCAAATCCAAGATTCCTCAAACCCAAACCCCTCTCCTTCAAAATCGAGAAACACCTTCCACACCCACAAATTCAACAAAAAATCCCAAGAAAAGACTCCATATTACTCAAGTCCTTGAACTTCATTCTTCAAACTGACCTCCTCTCCAAAATTCCTTGGTATTTTGATCGCAAAGGCTCCTTAACACCTCCCACCACCACATCTATGCCCAAACTACTCCAGCCTCCTTACCATCCAACCCTCAGTGCAGTGATCACCAATGACGACTTCGAGATCATGGATGAATTAATGGCATCTGAACTAAACAATCACCCGTATTTTCAATTTCAAGAAGCCCTTCGGATCAATAATGACCTTGGCCCCATTTGGCTCATGCATGTTTTCTCTGAATCTACCACCACAATAGATCGTCTCCTTAAAGAGGGAGTCTGATTTACTATCGCTACCACACGTCAAACCTTCCAAATTCCATCCGCTTGCTTGGAGTCCATAGATACCCAGATCGGAAGGCACCCCCTGACCTTCCAGCGACCTTGCCAGATGCTTTACATCCAACCACATTCCTACCAAGATCGTACATCCTCGTACATCCTCACCACTCAGACCTCCCTCCACAAGCCCTACTCTCGCTCTGAGAATTCCATCGCGTGTGCCACTCCTTCTTATAAACTCGTGACTGCAGTACACTCATACGCCACCAACAAATACAGAGACATACAAGGAATTCATTAAATGCGAAAAACTGCCGAGACTTGAGCCAGACATGCTCCAAACTCCATGCCACACCCCCCATTAAGTCTTCCAAGTACTGCAAAGTCTTCCATCGATTCACTATCAATGATAATCCATCTGTCCCTCCCTTGGCTCCCAGATTCCAGTACTTGGACAACATACAACGAACATAATTAAGTACACAAATCACAGCACATGACATAAAACAAGTACTCCATAAAAAATGCAGCACTTCCCCCAGTCCTGATTGCATTACCTATCGACAAGATTGTCCACTCTTCTATCCAGTCACCTTTCCAAGCCTATCTTCTCTATTGGTTACTATCCTCAAGCATGGAAAACATCCAGAAACCTACTTTTATTCTAACCACACAAACCTCCAACTGATATATCATCCTCCCGCCCCATATGCCTCATCTCAGTGTTTAGAGATGTCTTCGAATCCATTTTGTCCTAATGCATCCAGCAACCAAATCATTACTAGCATTCCGTCTCCTTCGAATGTTGACGATACTGTTTTCCTCGCCTCTTGCCGTACACTCTGTAAATCGTAATGATCCCTCCCCTAGTGTAGCCAATGCCTCCTCAAGATCAAACTGTCCAAAACGCTGGCAATAATTGTAGAATGAACAACCCATAGTTTCTGTCTTCATGACTTCTACCTTAACATTTACGACAGATGAAATTACTAATACACTAAAATGTCTTGGACTAACAATAAACCAGCAAATAACTTGGAAACCTCACCTACTAACCATCCAACAGAAAGACCACAATTGAATAAAACTAGTAAACCTATGAACTGGCCGAATTTGGGGACTAAACCCCTCCACTGTCCTCCAAATCTACAAATCCTTCATCTGGCTTATCCCCTCCTATGCAAATGTGTCATGGATACCTGCGCCACCAGAGTTCTATAAATCTCTCCAAATCCTCGAACGCCATGAATTCCCCCATGTGCATCCTCTACAATCTCATGAAATTCTCGACTCTCCTTACTCACCTCGAACACCTCTCTTGCACTATCTGCAAACTAGATTGTAATAAACCCTTTGTTTCCTCTCCCATCCCAATTTGCTGCCGAATCTTTATAAACACATCCCTACTGTGGTGTCACCGCCAGACACCACACTTCCTAGGTGGTAGTCTTTAAATCGGCCGCGGTCCGGTAGTATACGTCGGACCCGCGTGTCACCACTATCAGTGATTGCAGACCGAGCGCCGCCACACGGCAGGTCTAGAGAGACTTCCCAGCATTCGCCCAGTTGTACAACCGACTTTGCTAGCGATGGTTCACTGACAAAATACGCTCTCATTTGCCGAGACGATAGTTAGCATAGCCTTCAGCTACTTTATTTGCTACGACCTAGCAAGGCGCCATTATCAGTTACTATTGATATTGTGAAATATGTACCGTCAAGAGCGACGTTCATCCTTAATGGATTAAAGTTAACTATTCCACCAGCTACGTCCGTTGTTTCTAAATTCTAATTTCCTTGTCCTGTTCCAGACCTCACGCCAGCCTGCGTGAGCTAAAACGCGTGCATTTCGGCCTCCTCTAGTAACACGGTGTTGGCTCTCCTGCCAACCACAACACCTACATCCCTACCACGACAGCCCCCCCCCCCCCTGTCTCCTGTCTCCTTTTGCTCACTCCCTTCCTCTCCTTATACCAAGGTCCTGTACCCCCCACCAAATTCATTCTTCCTTCCCGCTTTTATCCCCCTTACCACCTACCTTCTTTCTAGTGAAGTCACAAAATCACTTATAAAAATATACCCACAACCTTCTTAACGTTTAATCTCCTCATAACTTCTTCATCTAGTGCCAGTCCTTCAGCTTCCTAGTGGAAGTGCGATGCTGCTTTTTAACGAACGTCTCTGTTTCATTTTGAAGTTTTTAAATATCCATTTTTGCCTTTTTATATTTATGTGGCAAAATTTCATTTACTTTTAAACGTTAGACGTCGAAAACCACGTGGTACATTTGTAATAATCTCTAAACAGTATTTTAGAACCTTTTTTAATCTTTTATACATAAATATACTTTATCATTTCTTCATTTATTATCTGTACATACTGTAGGCTGAAGAGCGGGATATTGTATGCTGGAAGCCAGTTCCCCGCCCATATGGAGCGAAAGGGGTGGATCAACAATAAAAAAAAAAAGAGTGGGGAATCGTTCTACCGTCGATCGTCGTCATCTTTTTCCACGTCCAGTTTCCAGGTTGTGGAGTACAAGTACTCACCATCCCCTTCCGTCTTCATACATCTTCCATTCCAGGCCGCTTCCCATTAGTGCCAATTCTCCTCCACATCTGATCTTACAGTCTCTAGCCAGCGTTTTCTTGGTCTTCCCCGTGGACATCTTCCTCCGGGGTTCAGGTTGAAATACCTTTCGCCGGCCGCTGTGGCCGAGCGGTTCTAGGCTCTTCAGTCCAGAACCGCGCGACCGATACGGTCGTAGGTTCGAATCCTGCCTCGGGCATGGATGTGTGTGATGTCATAGGTTAGTTACGTTTAAGTAGTTCCAAGGTCAAGGGACTGATGACGTCACATGTTAAGTCCCATAGTGCTCATAGCCATGTAAACCATTTTGAAATACTTTTCGGCACGTATTCCGCTGATTATTCTCGTTATGAGCCCATACCAGTGAAGCCTGCGTTTCTTTATGACAATGATAGCAGGAGGCTTAATACCAGCTACTTTTCTATTCAGCTCTTCCCTGATTTTGTCCTTTCTAGTTGTTCGATTCATAGTTCTAATGAATCTTGTTTCTGTTGCCTGAATTCTGCTGAGGTCTTTGTTTAGTAGGGTACAGGTTTCTAAATCATATGTAAGGACTGGTACAAAATAAGTGTGGCACATGGTCGCTTTTGCTTTTCGTGCATTTTATCGTCCCAGAGAATATTTCTGATTGACTATATAAACTGAACGCTTTCTGTATCTTACTGAGTATATCCTGAATAAGGGTGTTGTCTTTCGAGATCATGTTTCCAAGGTACTTGAAATGGGAATCACATTCTACTTTGACTCATTCTATAAATATATTTGAGATTGTTCCTTGTCTTTTGATGGTCATTTATACTATATTTGTTTTCCTTATTTTTAGATAAATTTCTGAATATGTTGTTTCAATCATTTAGTTTCTTATATGCTTCAGCTTCTGTCTCTCTCCATACTATCAAATCACCATCGAAAATCACGACATTTATTTCGCTGTCTATTTTCTTGATTGATTTTATTATCTTGTCAATTACTATTACAAACAGGAGTGGTGATAAGGCACTACCTTGTTGGACACCTCTCTCTGTTGTCTTCAAATAAGACGCTAACCTGGTCAGCGTATGTTATAACTGTCTTACTCACTGCTCAATAGCCCAACACAGTTTGTCGGCCGTCAGAGGCCGTGTATGTGTTATTTATTCCTTTATTCTATTCAATCTATAAGCATTCTATTCTTAAGTTGTTACTCTAGGTAGTGATTAAGTTGCCATTTTTTGGGTTTTAGATGGAGTGCGGCTCCTTTGAATATAGATTTGTCAATTTCCAAACTATTGTTTTTCCACCAGTTTTAATTGTGCTTATGCGCATACATGTATTTATATGGTGGAATCTAAATTTTTTATTACTATTGAGCTGTACTTAATGTCATATTGTAAAGGAAGGAACTTATTGGAGGTTAACTGTCGCCGTAAGGTGTTGTGAACGGTACACTTCCCTGTTGTTCATTTTAATGTTCCAGTCAAAGTGTAAACTTGCTAATTATTTTCTCTTTACATGTAGTGTGCCTCTCTTGATGTTATAAGTGACTGTTTCATAACCAGCTCTTTAACGCGCCTACGCGCATATTTATATTTATAGGAGAACTTAAATTCTTTCCCTGTTTTACTTTAACTAAAGTGCAGAAAACTGAATCAGGTGTTTATTATTGTTCTAGTGCTGTTATCTGTCAAGTGTAACACGCGACATTTTCTTGGTCTGTTATCAAACGTTGCAATTGTAAGTATTTTTATTGGTAACACCGCCGCCACGTAGCGCTCTGTATAAAAATCACTGGCTGTGCCATGTGCAGTCTGTAGCTGGTTTGCATTGTTGTCTGCCATTGTAGTATTGGGCAGTGGCAGCTGGATGCTAACAGCGCGTAGCGTTGCGCAGTTGGAGGTGAGCCGCCAGCAGTGGTGGACGTGGGGAGAGAGATGGCGGAGTTTTGTAATTTGTAAGACTGGATGTCATGAACTATCATATATATTTTGACTATTAAGGTAAATACACTGTTTGTTCTCTATTAAAATCTTTCATTTGCTAACTATACCTATCAGTAGTTAGTGCCTTCCGTAGTTAGAATGTTTTATTTAGCTGGCAGTAGTGGTGCTCGCTGTATTGCAGTAGTTCGAGTAACGAAGATTTTTTGTGAGGTAAGTGATTTGTGAAACGTATAGGTTAATGTTAGTCAGGGCCATTCTTTTGTAGGGATTATTGAAAGTCAGATTGCGTTGCGCTAAAAATATTGTGTGTCAGATTAAGCACAGTCGTGTATAATTGTTCAAAGAGGACGTTTCACATAGACCAGTCTTGTATAAATTTTTCAAAGGGGACGTTTCATATGGCGACCCTCCCAGGATACCTCACTGGAATCTTCTGATTTTTTTCTTGTAGTTAATGTAGCCTTTGTTTATTGCTAGTGTGTAATCATAGAGAGAATCTCCTTTGTAGTTGTAGTTTTTCATGGTTGTGCAGTCAAACAGTTGTGGCATGCATGTATATTTGCACCAAGTATTCCGCAGCTTCGCTTGCAATTAACTAGATATTATTTTCAGTGCTATGTTAATGTGTTTTCTTATTTTTGCTCTTCAAATTGTGCTTTTCTGTGTTATACTGTGAAATATTGTGACAATAATGGCGTGTGAAAAACGTAACACTAGGCTCCAAAGTAAACTGAGAAATAATAGTGATGACGAGCGTCGCTTATCAGCACCACTGTGTAGTGAATTAACAGACATTCGAAGTAGTAATTTGGTAATTGTGCATAGGGAAATGCAGCGGGCGGCAAACGATGGTGTAGACAATGAAACAAGTAGTGAACAGGGAACAATTATCGATCGATCAGTCGGCAACAGCTCGCCTCAGGTATCCGAAATGACAGTACACAATATTCCAAATACTGTAGACTTAGGTTATGTAAATGTTGCCGGTGAAAATGCACTGCCAGAAAGCATAGAAAAACAGATTCCAGACACTAATACATCATTATTGCAATTAATGCAACAAATGGAACAAAATCAGAAACAAATGGGACAAAAGCTTCAAAAGTTAGACACAATGGAACAAAATCAGAGACAAACACAGCAAAAGCTTCAAAAGTTAGACACAATGGAACAAAATCTTCAAAAGTTAGACACAACGCTTGAACAAAATCAGAAACAAATGGGACAGAATCTTCAAAAGTTAGACACAATGGAACAAAATCAGAGACAAACACAGCAAAAGCTTCAAACGTTAGACACAATGGAACAAAAGTTTCAAAAGTTAGACACCACACTTGAACAAACACGTGAAGATTTAACTAATGAGTTACATAACATCGAATCGAAATGTCAAAAAGTCTGTAATGACGTAAAAACACAAATTTGTGAGCATTTCCAACCTATTTTTTTCGCGGCATGAAAATGCATTACAGAATCACGAAGCAGCCATAAAAGAACTGCAAACTATTGTTCATGAAAATCATGAGACCTTGCAAGCTAAAATTGACTCAGTTGCATCTACCGATTCGGTTACGCAATTTGCAAAAACTCAAGCGAACTTAAAGAACACAGTAGATACTCTGAAAATTGGTTCAGAAAGACACACAGAGGAAATAATTTCACTGTCGGATAAAGTAGCCGAACTTTCAGATCAGTTCACTAACTTATCTACGAAGGTAGATGATGATCTGAATGACACAAAACCGGTAGTCTTTAATGACACAGAAGAGTTCGAACAAATTAGGAAATTCAAACAAAATCAAAATCAAATTAAAACGCAACACCAAAGAGAAATCCCGGAAGTACAAGATCAGCTGACACAGGTAATACAAGAATTACGTATTTCAGAGGACTCTCGCACACCAATACGGGAAGAGGGACATAAAAATACGTAACTGCCACAAAATAATAACACAGGGTACTTTGGAGATTATGACAGAAATTGGCAAAGTACACCAAATTTTGAGATGGAACCGTCGAAACGACGTAACAATGACCGACATGCGACCCGCCGACACGATAATTTTGACTATAAGCTGTTCATTACTACACGTAAATTCAAAACATTTAAGAATTCTGGCAACGACATTCATCCACAAGCGTGGCTCCATCAATTCTCTCAATGTTTTCCTCCCAACTGGTCATTAGAGCACAGATTAGAATTTATGTGTGGCTACTTGGAGAATGAACCAGCTGTAAGAATGCGATCGGTCATTCACGATTGCCACAGTTTACCATGCCTTCCTCTCAGCATATTGGTCTCAAGCCACACAAGACCGAGTAAAACATGGCATCATAATGATGAAAAATTTCGAACAATCTGAATTTTCAAGTCTTGTAAAATATTTTGAAGACATGTTACATAAGAATCAGTATCTTTCTAACCCATACAGCCCCTCAAAACTCATCCGCATGTGCTTAATCAAATTGCCTGAACATTTACGACACATTATTTTGGCAGGCCGTTGCAAAGACGACATTGAAGTTTTTCAGGGACTCTTACAAGAATTAGAATGACACTGACAATCGCGGAACGCGAAAACAGGAACACAACAATTACAGGTCACATCCGTCGCAATTCCGCGATGAAAGAAATAATAACTGGACACGACAAGGCTATTCTCACAATACAAATCGTGACCAAAACAGACACCACACGTATGACAACCGTTGGCAGAGTAGTAATAATTTCAGGGAAAGATCACCTCTCCGCAGTAGTGACTATCACAGAGACATCAGAGAAACAGACAATATGGGAACCAAAATAATTATTATCAAGGGAGACAGAATAACTTAAGACGCAACGGTCTAGCGCGTAGTTACAATTCAGGGAGAAATTCTCCACCACTTAACCGACAAGAAAGAAACTACAGGAACTACCGACATCACGACAGACGATATAATCATAACGACAGACCGGAATTTCGTCAGAACTGGCGGGATTCAAACAGAGCAGGGCCCTCTCGGCAAAGTGAATTTGTAGAAGTTAGGTCTCCTAATCCCAATAACGACGCACGCCAACAAAAGAGATAGCAGACAATGACTCGCACCGCAGGCAGCCGCGTGCGCCGGCTGGCTCAGAGAAAAATAACATAAGATAACCTTGAGAAAAATTCCAGTATTGTTTACCGACGTATACCGCTTGATAATTGCGTTTAAGTTGAAACTCTGCGTACTAGGAAGAGTAAAGGTTTACTCTACATTTCACACGTAAAACCGTTTATTGAAAGATAATCTGCCTTTTAACTTTGTCTTTGCCATAAAGCTGTTCACTTCACAGTACCAGTATGCTTTGTCAGACTTATAAACTGTTAATATGCAACAATGTTTGAAGTTTACTATCCAGTCTAGAGCCTAGGGAACATATTTAAAAAGAAATTACGAATGCATTGTTGCAGCGAACAGACGACACAGTGTTATTGTGAGTGTACATTCTTGCTTGTTAGTTGCACGATTACGTAACGACTATAAGGCTTACGTAGAACATATACTGTTAATGAGATTTTAATGCAACATTTTGGTTTAGTTGAAAAGACATTCTTTATTTGAAGTACTTTCTGTGAGATTAAAGATGACTTAGCATTTGGTTTCTTTGATAGCTACACGATTATATCACGACGCTACTAATGTGTGACACAATTTACATTGTGCTTTTGCGGTGTATCTGTTTTATATCTGCACAGTTTTTCTGAATTATTCTGGAAAGTAAAACATGTTTTAGTGGTAACTTTTGTGGTATAGCTACAATTAGACAGCCTTTTCCATAGCACAGCAATACGTTACAGCACAGTACTTTCTTCATCACGGCAATAAGCGTAATAACTAAGATATTTATACGCAAAGCAATTCACTTCGTTTATTACCAGGTAAGTACATTGACTTCAGCAGAACTTTGCTTACAGAGGACGATAACAACGACACTTCCACATAATTATCTTACAACAAGACGCACAGTTTATCGCTACAGTACACGTATTTGAGTGATTAATTTTGTACTTAAAACATTTATTTTTAAAGATATTTGAAGTACAATGATACAAAGGTTTTCCGTGATACATTTCATTCCACTGCTGTAACCTGTAACATCTGAGGATATAATTACATTAATCCTAAGGGGGGTACACGCTTACTTTGTGTATCATGTGTGTGGCAAGCACAAGGAGCCCTAGCTAATATGGTGTTTGCTTATACAATTTTACACATCGGTACCATATTTCTCTAACACAGAATTACACAGCTATCTGATTATTTAACAGAGAAACAAATTTTTTTGTTTACTACATCAGTGACAGATGTTTACGTAATTACACAGTTGGATAACTTCATACTTACGAAATTGTATTTTGTCTGAACTTTGTGAACTGTTCATATTTTTTTCAGAACCATTGTGATACTCTGAGAGCTTTGAATGATGTATTTGGTATGGGATCACGATTTTTAAAGTACGTTTGAGGTAGATGACACTTTTGACATGAGCAGAGAATTTTTTTTTAGGTTTTGAAATTATTGAGGGAAGCTACGACGATTTTGAGAGTTGACTGAGGCGTTATGATGCTATTATTATGATGAATATGTGTATTATGCTGTTGCGGTATGTCAATAAGCTGATGCTATATGAGTTATTTGATTATGCTACGTATCTTTGTGATGAAATATTGAAGAAGTGTCGACGAATAATGTAAGGAATAATGAGTAGTGGTTAGGGACTCTGGTTTATGAAAAAGGTGGTTGGAAACCAAGAATCGTACTTTTAGAGTTATGAAATGTATGTAAATGCGTGAATGTATTACAATAGGATTTTTTTCTACAGATGTGTAACGCAAATTCTTGACCTGTGAAATTTTTTATATGAGACTGCCACTGTAGCGGAAACTGCTGTAATAAATATTTCAGTAAGAAAGGTAAGTGACCTTGATGTAATGCGTTTTGGGCGCCCGGCTGAGAGGTAGTCGTCTGACAACAGAAAGCCGTTAGGTGGAGAAAAAAAAGGGCATTATCCTCGCTATTGACATTCCTTTGTAGAAAGCATCGCAAATACGACACGCCCATTACTTGGAAAGATACTAACATCTGACACCTGATTATAACAAACGTCTTTCTACGAGAGGTGAGAGAATTCTACTAACTTCTGAAATGTCGCATGACTATTGAATGATATTTTTATGCTTTGTACATAGTTGCTTATTTCATTTGATATCTGTTTTCCAGCTGTGTTGCAGCATTGGTTTTATAAAATAAAAGTAAATGCATTTGCTAATGTGAAAACTTTCTGTCAACAGATCTGTTAAATAATAATTTTATGATCCACATTCTTAAAAAAAAAGGGAGCACTTGGAAAGGAAATAACAATAAGAAGGGACTAGTAACAGGAACTGCATACATAATTTTCTTTTCAAATACTTGGTAATTTATTTAATAGAATAAGTTGTGGTGCACCACTTTAATTACATAGTCATTAAGATGTGATTATAACTTTCCCTTATCTGCATTGTTGTCTTTAGTGTACTATTTTTTCTGCTTGTGGGTTTGTCATGTTTAGGTATTAGTTATTACATTTATTGCTGCTTGCTATGCTTACTTGCATTTTTTATTCATTGCTGTTTGTGTTAATCGTTTTGTGCTGCTGCATTGCGTTGTCCCTTAGTTTAGCATCTGAGCTCAGTAGATTTTAAGTTAGCTTAAGAGGGGGTAGACTATATAAGAAACTAACTATGATGAATTGGAAGAGAAGCATTGAGAAGCTATATGAAAATGATTTGGCCAAAAAAAAGTAGTGTATAGTGGAGAAAAACTATTTTTGAAAGAGGATGAGAAAAGTACAGAAAGCAGGTATAGATAGGACTTTTTGGAAATAATGAAGAATGAAGGGAGATCTCCGAGAAGTAAAGAAAGTTTTGTTTGCAAAATGCTACAGTAAAACAAACCCTGTCCTTTCCTTGTGTTATTCCACTATGTGTTTGTGTACTCTTGTATATTTGTGTTCTTCCTGTCTTTATGTGTTTAGCTAATAATATTTACATTGTAGAATTTTTCTGATGTTTAGACATTATTTCTTCTCTTTTATTTTAATGCTAATGTGTGAAGTTGATGTTTCAATAATTATTCGGATCTTTTATGTATGTACTTATGTCATAATTTTTGTAACACTGATGTATTTGCTATTTTGATTCTATTGTAAAGCCTGTACTACTGCAAATGATATCTGTAGTCTTATGTTCTTTAAAGATGTATATTGCACCTTTGTTATTGCATTCTTATGTTATAAAATTGTAATTGACACCAGTTCATCAAATTAAGTAACTTGTAAGTTACATTTCACTGCACACATTTCTGTTGCCCATAGTATATGGACAATATGTGAGAAGTAGGGACTGATAGTGTTTGCACATGTGTTAATAACTCAGCAAGGGACTGGTTAAGAGCATTGCTGGTTCTAAGGACAATTCCAAAAACTTTGTGAGTGGACAAGTGGTGGGTTATGGACTTGCTATGTTATCCGCAAGACTCTTCAATGGTGATTGTGCGCCTGTAGTCAAAGAGATGGCTGCTGGCCATCTCTACAAGGACTACAGTGGGTCTACACCTTTGACGACCCACCGGTACCATTATTTCTACAAGGACTGCAATGGGTCTGCACCTCTGGTGGCCCACCAATACCGTAATCTCTACCAGGACTACAAGGGGTCTACTCTGTGATGACCTACCTACCAATATTCTTCAAAACTTCGACTGACTCTGCTGTGGGTTTGCTCTGTTGTGGCCCATTACCTGTCTGCATGTCAAGAGTCAGCACTGTCTTTCGTTGGAAGGACAACACTACTTCTTCAAGACTGCTTAGAAATCTACTACTTCCAAGTGCAATTTCTTTTATTGCTCAGACTTTGAAAAAAACACTGCAATTTTACTGTGATGAACGATCAGGACTGTCTTTATGGACTGTCAGAAAATTTTAGCTTTTGACCAACATTGTATCGATAAGTGTGTGCATTTCATTTCTTTGTCATTGTAATTATGAAAAATTTTTCAAATCTGTATTGGCCACTGCCCAAAACAATTTGTAAATTTTTTTGTGGGGAGCATGGGGGCTATGTAAGTATTTTTATTGGTAACACCGCCGCCACGTAGCGCTCTGTATAAAAATCACTGGCTGTGCCATGTGCAGTCTGTGGCTGGTTTGCATTGTTGTCTGCCATTGTAGTGTTGGGCAGCGGCAGCTGGATGCTAACAGCGCGTAGCGTTGCGCAGTTGGAGGTGAGCCGCCAGCAGTGGTGGACGTGGGGAGAGAGATGGCGGAGTTTTGTAATTTGTAAGACTGGATGTCATGAACTATCATATATATTTTGACTATTAAGGTAAATACACTGTTTGTTCTCTATTAAAATCTTTCATTTGCTAACTATACCTATCAGTAGTTAGTGCCTTCCGTAGTTAGAATCTTTTATTTAGCTGGCAGTAGTGGTGCTCGCTGTATTGCAGTAGTTCGAGTAACGAAGATTTTTTGTGAGGTAAGTGATTTGTGAAAGGTATAGGTTAATGTTAGTCAGGGCCATTCTTTTGTAGGGATTATTGAAAGTCAGATTGCGTTGCGCTAAAAATATTGTGTGTCAGATTAAGCACAGTCGTGTATAATTGTTCAAAGAGGACGTTTCACATAGACCAGTCTTGTATAAATTTTTCAAAGGGGACGTTTCACAATAAATGCAAACTTCAGTGAAGCGATGCGCTATTTCAGTTGTTCCCGTGATTTCCTGTCTTCGCATTGGTTAACGTAAACTCATAATATTTAATTGTTTAAATATTGGACTGAGGCGCGTGTGTCCCAGTTGGAAGGTTCCAACCTGCACAGGGGTGCACGGTCATGAAACGGTGATCAGTCTCTGGACTCCATTGTAAATTTAGTCCGCCAATGGTAACACTGGAAGAAGATAAAGTTCGAAGAGTTGTTGAGCTTAACGGAGTGGCGAGAAGTAAAGAGACAATCGAGACTATCGTTGAAACAACGGGGAAGCCAATCGAGACTCTTCTATAAGTCGTTAACGTCCGCCTTCCAATGCCGCGATAAAGCTACTTCGGCTGCGGCGAGACACGGCGTCCCGTCGACGCGAACACCGCTTCGCCCTGACTCTGAACATTCGCGGGCCACCGAGGAGAGCATCCGATTCGCCAGTGCGCAGCTCCGAGATGTATTGTAATGAAAGGCAATGTTTCCTGTTTTAATCATCTACTTAATCTTCTCCATTCTCATATCAATCTCTTTATCTCACAATATTCAGCTTTCTGATTTCACTTAAATGCTAATGTCACTTGATTATTGGCTCCCGACATGGGACAATATAGTCATCTGCATGTCAGTTTATGCGACAGGTCAAAAGAACCCTCAATTCACTACACCATGGACCACAGATATGCTAGCTAGAATGACGCATTGACAGCTGCGTCGACGTTTTGATTTGAACAAACAAAAAAATAGAAAGTATTTACTTTTAAATTTCTGACAATTACGAACAAATGCTTAACCTAAGTAAAGAGCTTCAAAGATTTACCCTTAATCTTTTAATTGGATTGCACTGAATTTTTTTCTTTGTTTTGGGCGTTATTTTGGATGCATCTAAATTTAAGGACATTTGCAATTCATTACGACAAAGTGAAAATTTTGTCCCAATTCCCCGACTATTCGCCAGCCGATGTGGTCGAGCGGTTCTAGGCGCTTCAGTCTGGAACCGCGCTACCGCTACGGTTGCTGGTTCGAATCCTGCCTCGGGTATAGATGTGTGTGGTGTCATTAGGTTAATTAGCTTTAAGTAGTTCTAAGTTCTAGGGGACTGCTGATCTCAGATGTTAAGTCCCATAGTGCTCAGAGCCATTTTGAACCCGACTATTACCCAACGACAAGACTTACCTGAAGATAAAAGTACCATCACTGAACAGTCTAATAGTGCTCCTGAAACTATCCGATGATTTTTTTATGTTTCTGTACGTTTGGATAATATTAAGCCACTCTTGCGAACTGCAAATTGGATTATAGTCATTACGTAACGCACAATTCATAGTTCAATTTTTATACTGTCATTACAGAACTATAGCTCCTGACAATAAATAATACAATCATACTGTATTTTATGCGTAATTACTTACGTAATTTTGGCCGCATCTGACATACATCGTATGTCCAATTAATCGGAGTATAGACATGGTATAGACATGCGTATTCAAATACAGAGATATGCAAACAGGCAGAATACTGCAGTGGCTACACAAGACAAATGTCTGACGCAGTTGTTAGTTCGGTTACTGCTGCTACAATAGCAAGTTATCAAGATTTATGTGAGTTCGGATGCGGTGTTGTAGTATGCGCACGAGCCATGGAACACAGCGTCTCTGAGGTAGCTATGAAGTGAGGATTGCATGAGTGTACCGTGAATATCAGGAACCTCGTAAAGCATCGAATCTCTGACATCGCTGCGGCCGAAAAAAGATCCTGCGAGAACGGGACCAACGACGACGGAAGAGAATCGTTCAGCGTGACAGAAGCCCAAACCTTCCGCACACTGCTGTAGGTTTCAATGCTGGGTCATCAAGAAGTGTCAGCGTGCGAACCATTCAGCGAAACATCATCGATATGGGATTTCGGAGCCCAAGACCCATTCGTGTATCCTTGATGTCTCCACGACACAAACCTTTATGCCCAACCTGGGCCCGTCAACACCGACATAGTGTTGATGACTGGAATCATGTTGCCTGGTCAGACGAGTCTCGTTTCAAATGGTATCTAGCGGATGGACGTGTACTGGTATGGAGACAACCTCATGAATCCACCATGGACTCTGCATGACAACAGGGGATTGTTCAAGCTGGTGCAGGTTCTGTAATGGTGTGGGGCGTGTGCAGTTGGACTGATGTGGGACCCCTGACACGTCTAGATACGACTCTGACAAGTGACACGTACATAAGCATCCTGTCTCATCATCTGCATTCATTCATGTCCATTGTGCATTCCGACGGGCTTGAGCAATTCTAGCAGGCCACTGCGACACCCCACACGTCCAGAATTGCGACAAAGTGGTTGTAGATAAACTCTTATAAGTTTCAACACTTCCGCTGCCCACCAAACCCCCCAGACATGAACATTATTGAGCATATCTGGGATGTCTTGCAACGTGCTTTCAGATCAGATCTCCAGCCCCACGTACTTTTACGGATCTTGACGCTAAGCAGGATACAGCACTACTTCAGACGTTAGTCCATTTCATGGCGTGGTGCAGCACTCCTGCGTGCTCGCGGGGGGCCTACACGATATTAGGCAGGCGTTTCGGTTTCTTTGGGTCTTCAGTGTTCTTCGCAGTTTCTCGGAAGCGTTCGTGTTGCAGTTTTGTCGAAGTTTCTTGCGGCTATATTATTACATGCTAGTGTTTTGTGACACCATAACCAAATTTTGCTTCAGTCCAGAATTTAAAATTGTCTGGTACTGAAATCAAACTGTGAGTACGAATTTTGCTGATTAAGTTCTGTTCATGAGACAGGCGTGTCTGTACCGTCAGTTAGAGGGTCATAACTTCCCTTCACCTACGCCATTCTTTTTCTTCCTCCTCTAAATAAATCTCGCTGCTCCCATTCTCCGCCTCTCCGTCTCACGTACTGCGAGGTGCGTCCGGCGCAGCCGTCCGTTACCTTGGGAACGGTGCAGTACGTCACTGCCATCTCCCCTCTGGGACGTCTGCTCTGCTTACACGCGTTGTTCTTTTAAAGTAGCGCGCGCAACCCAAACCGTTGCGCTGTCTGTCTCTTCCTGCTGCCCGTGAACCAGCCGCTGCTAGATACGACGCCGGACTGAACCGATGGCGCAGGGATTTTTTAAATCTAGTATACTTGTAAGAGGTCTCAAAAAGACTAATCAGCTCTTTGTCTACTTTTAACTTATAAATTAGGACCTATCTCACTTTCACACTGAGTCCAGAAAATATCTTCTTCTGTTAATAATAACAACAAAACGTTTATTCGTGTCAGAACGCCGCACCCCTGAATTTAATATTCCCTTACCATACCTTTCAGTTTTATTTGCTTGAAATACTTAAGTAGCTGAAACTAAAAAATTCCTCCCGAACGGGCCATGAAGACCCAACGGGACGGACCGTCGCCGTGTCATCCTCAGCCCATAGGCGTCACTGGATGCGGATGTGGAGGGGCATGTGATCAGCACACCGCTGTCCCGCCCGTATGTCGGTTTCCGAGACCGGAGCCGCTACTTCTCAGTCAAGCAGCTCCTCAGTTTGCCTCACAAGGGCTGAGTGCAGCCCGCTTACCAACAGCGCTCGGCGGACCGGATGGTCACCCATCCAAGTTCTAGCGCAGCCTTACAGTGCTTAACGTCGGTGATCTGACGGGAACCGGTGTTATCACTGCGACTTAAGTTGCTACTTCTTCACTAATATCCATCCGAAATACATTTCCTTGGTTGAACAGTTCTTCCAATTGTGATACAAAAGGAATTCTGGAAATAATAAGTGATTAATAAGTTCACATTTTTGAGCCAAACTCCTGCAGAACAAACTTAGACAATTAAAAATTCACGCCGACAGCTAGTAAATATTTTTCTTTTTCTATCGCTGCTCATGCATGTCGAATGAGACAGAACTGTAATTTAAATATTCTATTTATTTTGCTAAAACGTGAATACCGACATTACTTGGAACATAATAAGGTGACAAATGTCATGGGATAATGATAAGCATTCAGACAGGGTGGCGGTAGTATGGCGTAGGCAACGTGGAAAAGGGCAGTACATTGGCAGAGCTGTCAGTGCTGCTCAGGTGATTCATGTGAAAGGGTTAGTCGCACGACGGGGTTAAACGAACTCTGAACGCGAATTTTGTAGCTACAGCTAGACAGATGGGACATTCCATTTCGGAAAACGTTATGGAGCTGAACATGCCGAGATCGACAGTGTCAAGAGTGAGCCCAGAATACCAAATTCCAGACATTACCTCTCACCACGGACAACGCAGTGGTCGACGGCCTCCACTTAACGACCGAGAACAGCGGCGTTTGCGTAGAGCTGTCAGTACCAACAGACTAGCAATACCGCTTGAGGTAACTGCAGAAATCAATCTTGGACTTACGGCGAACGTATCCGTTAGGACAATGCGGCTAAATCTGACGTTAATGGCGTCTGGCTGAGGACGACCGACGTGAATACCTTTCCTAACAGCACGACATTGCCTGCAGTGCCTCTCCTGGACTCGTCACCATGTCGGTTGGACCTTAGACGATTGGAAAACTTTGGCCTTCCCAGATTTCAGTTGGTAGAAGCTGATGGTAAGGTTCGTGTGCGGCCTAAACTCCCCGAAGCCATGGATCCAAGTTGTCAACAACACACTGTGCAAGGTGGTGGTAGGTCCATAATGCTGTGGATGTATTATTACTTTTTATTCCATCCCATTGCATGTATGAACTGTTTGTGAAATAACTTTGTAACCGATGCACCTGTGCTTTTATTTTAAATTTAGCCCCATTTGCGCGAGTGTACCGACTCCTAAAACCTCATAATTAATTGCTGGATTAATTTCGTTCAACTGATATTTTTGTACTTTGACTCTTGTTATCTCTTGTCGCATTGGATGTAACATCCGGACCCCGTTCTGTTGTGTTCATTCCAAAGATTCTTATGTAAATGATAATTAGATTTTCTTAATGTAGTATGAAGTTAAAGTTAGTCTCATTTTACTTCTAACAAAAACCATGTCACTTTTATATGATTTTTTTTATTTCTACGATGTGTTTTCAGAGGATCGCAGCTGGAACAGATGCGTCGACGGTACACTGTTAGTGGACGTTAATGACCGAACACTTTCCGCATTCAGTCATTACTTTTCATTGCGTCTTACGCTGTACGTCCATGAGATACTTGGACCGGTCATTTTATTTGTTCCTTGCAGGATTTTCACGCAAGCAATGCAAAGAATGATTCTGTCATTCGTCTACTAACAGTGACGTCGTTGTGCAGCCCAGACCAGCCGAATATTCAAAAGTTTTGGATGGTGATTAATTTCCCCTTATATGTCGCATTTTCAGCTTCACGCTGAACTCGGTACGAAGCTTTGACTGTATCACTGCGCTGAGCCGTACGCATAACAAACGACAATACGGGCAACCACCATCTGGTTACAATTACCCCTTCTTGTCTACATTAAATCATTGAAATTGCTGTTTTTTAATCTATTTAAGGTTAGTAACGTGTCACGGGCTTTGTTTACATGGAATGAACAGGGTTCTCTAGTCCAACCCAACTGATCATTAACTGGAAATGGTTACATTCGGCTACTTGGAGCCCATTTTCAACCGTTAATGCGCTTCATGTTCCCAAACAACGAAGGGATTTTTGTGGATTACAATGCACAATGTCATAGGGTCACAATTGTTCACAATTGGTTTGAAGAACATTCCCTACAGTTCGAGCGAATGATTTGGCCACCCAGCTCGCCCGACATGAACCCTATCGAACATTCATGGTACATAATCAAGAGATCAGCTCGTGTACAAAACTCAGCACAGGCGCACTTTCGTAGTTATGGACGGCTGTAGGCTCAGTATTTCTGCAGGGGACTTCCAACGACTTGTTGAGTCCACGCTACGTCGAGTTGCCAACCTGTACCTGGCAAAACGAGAACCAACACGCTATATTAGGAGGTATCTCAGGACTTTTGTCACCTCAGTGTGTCAGTGGGAATATTGAGAAATCCTATATGTCCATTTTTTGACAAAAATGAGATATCTATGGTTTTGTACTTTAAATATATAGTCCGATCATGATGCCAAAAGAAATCCCATACGTTCTGGATTTTTTGTACTGCTATGCAGCCATTGTAGCACTTTAAATGAAGAGTGACCCCACAGGTGCAAAATATGCGGGCTCTCTCTAAGTTTTAAGTTGTCAGTACTATCTTGGACAGAGAGAGTAGTCGACATTGGCTCTTACCTTTTGGTTTAATCATTTTATACTATTACTGGTGGTAACATGTCAGACAGTGGCGACGCTAGTGACAAGTGACAGGAAGTCATGAGAAAAAAAAGAATGCAATGGAGTTTCAGAAATATATAGCCACAAAGCGAGCAAGAGTGAAAAATGAAGCATAAAAATAGTGGAAAATGGAATAGAGTTCAAGCAAGACGTCACGGTAATGAGTGCAGGTAAGTTCTAACCTGAAACTTAGTATTGCTTCAAATTAAGTTTAATTACCACATTGAACATAACGCAGACATTACATTAAATTGACTACGTAATTCTACTTACAGTTGTCGGATGAAACGCATGAAAACTAAGATAAGGGAGGGCAGCAAGACAGAATTATACGCTAAATTTGCTAACTTCAAAAAATTAAGAGCATGGATTCTTTCAAATCCTCATAGAAGTAAAACCAGTGACAAGAAAGCTGCCTAGAATTGATAAGGAATTTCCGAAGGAGAAACCAAAATGACAGTTATACATTTTTGATATCAACGTCTGAACGTAAGATCCAGGATTGTATTTATGGTGTCAGCAGCGACCGAATAAGTTGACTGTGCAATCTATTGATGAAGGTAAATCTCTACAAGCAATGCAAAACCACTGGCTTCAATAGTGGAAATAAAAAATCACATCAACTAATTTCCTGTCAGGAAAGCACATTATACAATGAAGAATGTAATTATCTTGAACGCAAACTTAAAATAATCATTATGGGCCATATGTTCAAAAACATTAAACCAGATACTCAAGCTATCAGTTCTATTTGAAAATATTCCGTGGACATTTTAATTTTAAATTTGGACAACCATAATAGGGTAAGTGTTGCACATTTGAAGAGCTCGGTGTAAAAATCGAAGGTCCAACTGTGAATGATGCTTCTAAGGGGAGCAATAGCTGGGTTGATAGTGCACAAGATGCGTGCTGATAAATTCTTAAAGATAGTACGTGCAGTGAAAGTGAAAACTGAAACCGATTGTATCATTGCAGGTCTCTCGTTTGATTTTATGTGGAACCTGCAGTTGCCTCATATACCAAAACAAGATGCGTTTTACTTGCGTCAGCTTTCAGTAAATG
Organism: Schistocerca gregaria; assembly: GCF_023897955.1. Classification (NCBI taxonomy): domain Eukaryota; kingdom Metazoa; phylum Arthropoda; class Insecta; order Orthoptera; family Acrididae; genus Schistocerca; species Schistocerca gregaria. The sequence goes on from NC_064927.1 coordinate 214,025,785, forward strand.
TCTTGAATGTGCACGACTTAAGGTGTGGAAGAGCCCGGTTTTACTTCTGTCATCAAGGAATAGCATGAAAAATCCTCTATAAAATAAGTTTGTTTTTAGTTATATACGTGAAAATATTGGGAAATATTTTAAACACTTTCAGTCGTTCTCCGACTCTTGTGGAGGTGAAAATAAAAACCATGGAATAGTGACATTTTGTTTAATTCTTGTGGAGCAGGTAAGATTTCAGTTCATCAACCATTAGTTTCCAATAAGAGATTACTCTTACCTCGTCTTTGACCGAGATTTCAGCATGGTGAAAAAGAAAAATGAGAAAGGTGGACAGGTTATATTTCCTGAAATAATATGCAGCATTAACAAGACAGTCCAGTGCAAAGATGAATTTTAAGAGAAAATACCAAAAATAGAAGAGATGCTAGATTTTAAGGACTGTACGCCGAAGGTATACCGAACGAATGCTATTTCCGTTGAAGCTAAAGGAAGGGCCATAAATAAAAATAACAAACAGCACTTTCATGTAACAGAAGTCATGGAGCTCTGCTGTCCACACGATACTCTTGGTGTTGTTAAGACTCGTTCATTCATTGATGGGGTAGAAGAGTTCATATACAGCTGCCTGATCGAACTTTATTTTCACTAATCCTTACCGAGCGAGGTGGTGCAGTGGTTAGACACTGGACTCGCATTCGGGAGGACGACGGTTCAATCCCCCGTCCGGCCATCCTGATTTAGGTTTTCCGTGATTTCCCTAAATCGCTCCAGGCAAATGCCGGGATGGTTCCTTTGAAAGGGCACGACCGACTTCCTTTCCCATCCTTCCCTAATCCCAAGAGACCGATGACCTCGCTGTCTGGTCTCCTTCCCCAAACCAACCAACCAACCAACCACTAATCCTTGCACGTCAGACTAATCACAGTCATGTGCCCGTAAATGAGAATAAAATGGATGACCTAAGGCAATTTCTATCATTCTTACCGAATCATCAAGAACATATACAACTGGCCAATATGTGTCAAAAAATGAAACATGTGTGAAGCATATTGTCAAATATAATGGAAAATAGCCATAACTTGCTTGACTTCCGTCCATATTAGCAAAAAAGTGTGAGTGAAGTATAAATTTGTGTTTATTTATTAAAAAATATTGGAAAAGCCCACATGTTGAGTAACTAAATTTTTACATAACGTGAAGTAAACATATTAGGATTGCCTACAGAGCATTGGAATTCAGCCCTCTACATTCACTTTAAGGAAAAATGAAAAGAAAAATGGAATTTCGGCATAATTTCAAGATCTGTAACGTTATTTTGTACGTGCTGAAATGCTTACTTTGTTGTACATTTGGGGTTTTTCAATATCCTCATTCATGTGACCCAAAGGAAGGGCAGGTGGACGGAAAACTGTTTACGTATGATTGAATGACGATACAAATACTGCTAAGGCGGAAAGCGAAACTCGTCGCATTGCTGACAAAGTAGGGTACACTCAACGTGTTCACCGCTTTTGCTTATCTTTCTCGCGATTGCAATTCACGCTTAGATGCAAGAAATGTTGCTCTACTACGTTGCGATAATGAAGTATTTGCCATCAATCGAGGTTGAAAGTCTGACAAGCTCTTCGAGCACCATTTTAAAGAGCGCCTGTCCACGACTTGTGGTGTCAGTGCAACCGGCGAAATGCACACGCACGTTGAAAGCGGGTTACCTGTGTAGAGGAGGCCAGGGCTTGACGGCACGAACCGGCCCTGTGTTTTCCAATCAGAGTACACACAGTGCCGACCGGCTGCCGATGCCGACCAGCTCGGACACGCGACCGGCGGTGGGCGACACCCGTTGCTCTGAGAGCAGTTGTCATAAATCGCACTGTATAGAATTCGAACAGATTCCAGTGAAAGATAGGAATAGTTATCAGTTTACGTTTGGTGCAGCTTAGATCACATTCATCACTGCGTATGAGATGTAGCTAACATGCTGTATCTTTCGTTAAACTTGGAAGGGCCGGCCGCGGTGGTCTCGCGGTTCTAGGCGCGCAGTCCGGAACCGTGCGACTGCTACGGTCGCAGGTTCGAATCCTGCCTCGGGCATGGATGTGTGTGTTGTCCTTAGGTTAGTTAGGTTTAAGTAGTTCTAAGTTCTAGGGGACTAATGACCACAGCAGTTGAGTCCCATAGTGCTCAGAGCCATTTGAACCATTTTTTTAAACTTGGAAGGAGATCTTTATGTTCCTCCAGTCTCGAGAAAATTGATTCCACTCCTGTATGCAAACCATGGAAGGAGAATCAAACATTCATAACATCCATTATATCTGTTAAGCTATTCCAGATGAGTTTTTGTCAAATGACAGCACACAAAGAGGAGATACTTTTCCATGTCGTGAACACCCGAATTTCTTTTTATCTACCGCGTTAACGATTACCTATAAATTCTTTAAATGACATAAGTTAATTTCTTAAGGATCATCAATAGTTGGTTAAATGAGAATTAGTGTGATTCTGCAGCAATATACGTGAAAAAATTACACGTCTATTTTTATATCCAGAATGTGGTTTTTCCATTAGTATTAACCTGACTGGTCCTCTGTTCCTTGTTTAGTAAATTACTGTTTCAGGAATTTCAGGAACACCTACATTTCGATTGATGCCACTTCAAAATTTGCTTCTTTTGCCCAAACACAGAGAAGTTCACACAATGTCACCCCACTAACATGCTAACAAGTTGCGGTTGGGATAGAATGCCGAAACAATCTTTTGGTAAATGAGAAACATGACAGGCCAGGTCAACAGATTATGAAAAAGCACATTCTTGTTACAAAAATTAAAGTTTAATTTCTTCACTTACGTTGTTGAAAGGCTCACTAATTCCCATTTCACCAGTTGTCGATCAATCTTAAAAATTACATTATTTCATAGATAAAGTCTGCAGTTACATCCGTACCGCGGCAGATAAGAAAGTTTCTCATGTTAACGACATGGAAAGATATTCTAGTCTGTGTGTGCTACCATTTGCCAAAAACTCGCTTCGTTGTCTCGAACCATTTGGGATATACAATGGATGTTACGAATACTTCATTCTCACTGTACCGTTAGTGCCCATGAGCAGAAGTAAACGCGTTGTTTATGCAACCCACTTTCCCGAAATTGTAGAAACATACAGATGTCCCAGGTTTAAAGAAAAATTCAATATGTTGGCAATATCTCACATGCAGCTGTGAGTTGACCTAACATGCACCAAACGTAAACTCGTGGCAACTCCTGTCTCTCATTGTAATCTCTCGCTTCCTACGCCCGGGTTCCCGGGTTCGATTCCCGGCGGGGTCAGGGATTTGCTCTGCCTCGTGACGGCTGGGTGTTGTGTGCTGTCCTTAGGTTAGTTAGGTTTAAGTAGTTCTAAGTTCTAGGGGACTGAAGACCATAGATGTTAAGTCCCATAGTGCTCAGAGCCATTTGAACCATCTCATTGTAATCAGTCCGAATTTCATGCTCTGTGAGATCTTTCTCCCGTTGTATACAAAATTCAAGGCTAGTGACATCATCGCCTTTCCATAGGATCACACATTGTAATTTTTAAGGCATAACTTAAGAAATTAGGCATTGTACAATCGAGTCTCAAAACTCTGTTTTCAGAGAAACTCCGGGTCGATAACACGCACACAAACTATGAACACTAGCGCCACCACAATCCATTGATGACCGACATTAGAAGTTAGAAGGTAACGTAGCGTTAATGCTGCCCCTGTGATTTTTGACAAGGGAGAGAGCACGACTCCAAGCAGAATCTAAACATCTCTACTTATAAGGTTACTTGCTAATTTAATGTCAACAGCCTCCTTAATAACACTATCCCAATAGCTGGAGGTGTATGCCAGAATCTCCATGTTGTTATATTTCGTGGGATAACCGGTCCCAAGACAATGTTCTGCAATGGCAGATTTGTTCGGCTCTTTTAAGTCTATGTGCCGCTTATGCTCAGAGCATAGGTCCTCCACAGTCCTGATACTCGTACCAATATATGACAAGCCCTGCTGCAATGAACACGATAGGCGCCCGCCTTCCGCAAATCAAGAGATCCTTTACGGAAACTCCAAGAACCTTGGTTTTATATGGTGGTCGAAAAAGGCACTTCACATCATATTTCCGCAAAATACACTAATCCTGTTCGAAATTATCCCTTTATTATCAACACTCATCCGGGCACAGAGTTGCTCGGCAGAGCAATGCACGTCTTTCACTATAATCATTCAGACGAAAGATGACTTCGAGATAGGCCAACTCAGCTGCCAAATTTTCATTGACCGAGAAGATATAGGCTTGTGGACCAAGGTAAGAGTACCCCTTCACGTCGAGCCGGACAATGACAATAGTCAACCTGCAGATACCAGTAAGTGTGAACAGGCTTCCTATAAACAGCAAGTCCGAACATACTGTCAACCTTCCTCCGGACAGACACATCAAGGAAGAGAAGACGGCCATCCTTTTCCATCTCCATCGTGAAACAAATATTTGGATGGATTAAATTCATGTGTTGTAAAAAGTCGTCCAAATTCTCACTGCCATGGGGCTAAACAACAAAAGTATCGTCTGCATATATGAAATTGGTGCAGGTTTCAAAGGCGTTGCCTCGAAGGCAGATTCCTCGAAGTGGTAATATTAGATGACAACGGGCTCCCCATTGCAGCTCCCTTTGTTACCTCGTACTGGTCACTGAACAGAAAGTAAGTGGAAGTCAACTGCTGTCGAAATAGACTCGTTAACTTAGCAACACACAGAAGCAAAATCAACCGTAACGAATGAAACAGAGGGACACTAGTGAAAAGAAAGACTACATCAAAACTTACTAGAATGTCAGTCATTTAAAAGTATTCCCTCTAAACGACATAAGAAATCGCCCAACCTCTTACTGTGGTGCTTACGCCGAACTATCATAGGGCTCAAGAACGTAGCAAGGTGTTTTGCTACACAATTTGTCGGTACTCCAATGTTACAACCGGGCGAATGGAACTCTTTCCAAGTGGGCTTTAAGGAGGCCATATAACCTAGGGGCAACAGCACAACAAGAATTTAGACTCTTGGGAGTCTCCTGCGACGAGGAACTTTTTTCAGGAGGCTGTTAGTCTTCCTCTCAACATTTTTTGTGTGGTCAGCACCGATCCTGCGATAAGCTGAATAAAACTGTAAACACTGCATTTTTTGAACGTAAGCCTACTTGTCGAGAATAACGGTAGCATCGCTCTTATGCGCAGGTGGAATAACAGCATCCGGGTCAACTGTAAGTGAACGTAAGCAGCCCTCTCAGATGCTATGATATCACCTTTGGGAGAACGTGCACCAGTCAACACACGACATGCCCCCCACGTAGCCTCCTCTGCAACATCAGAAGTTAGTTTAAAATGGATCATTGGCAAACGCTTGAGAGTCGGTTCAAAATTTAAACCTATCTCTGACTGCGTCGTCAAAGGCTTTTCCCGAGAGATTTATCACAGAACTTCTAGATATAGTATTAGACTCCGAGCCACGGTAACGTTCAAACATCGCCAAATGCCGGGTAGTTACTGAATGAAATTCCCAGTCGAACTGCGACCATGAAGCTCCGTCCAGCCAAACCCAAGAAAAAACCGAAATTTGTGAAGCAATCGGCCAACAGCCTAGCCGCAGTGGAAACACCGCTTCCCGTCAGATCACCGAAGTTAATCACTGTCGGGCTGGGCTAGCACTTGGATGGGTGACCATCAGGTCCGCCGAGCGCTGTTGGCAAGCAGGCTGCACTCGGCCCTTGTGAGGCAAACTGAGGAACTACTTGATTGAGAAGTAGCGGCTCCGGTCTCGGAAACCGACATACGGCTGGGAGAGCGGTGTGGTCACCACATGCACCTCCATATCCGCATCCAGTGACGCCTATGGGACTGTTCGTGAGGGGTTAAGTTTGTGAATCAATCATTAAATGAAACCGAAACAATTCCTTCGAAACAAAATCCAAGTGTCGATTAGTGTAATGAATTCTTTCACAAACAACAGATGGGTCAGCGCATTTCTTGTTGTGATTGGTGGCAGGACAACTAGCATGATGCACAACTTTGGCAAGCGTGCAACAATATTTTGGTCCCGACACTTCAGCGAAAACGACACCGAACACTGGAACCTTACTGTACTGCTGCGATGTTTATTCAAACCTCGCAAGCACCGACACATTTCTTACCAGTAGAGGTAGATAAGATGAGACCTGAATTCCTCCCGACGCATACAGTGTTCAAATACCTTACGAGAATCCAGTCAAGTGAAATCGTCGACAACCACCAGTACCATTTTCAAGGCAAAGTTGCTACAAGTAAACGGCGGGTAAGCAAATTTAAAACGTCGCTTCCTCTTGCACAGCGCTTACTGCAGTTTAACCTTGAAACTGGAAGGGCGTCCTGTCGAAACACCGGTGGTGATCGACAACGTCACTTGGCTGCATTCCGGTAAGTTATTTGAACATTCATGCCGTGTGTTACTAATCCGAGGCGTACCAGAGTAACTATGAGTATGACCGATATAGTTACGATAGGCAGTTCATTGTGAATCTGACGAATGAACCTACAAGATGCGAAAGAGTGAAACATTTTTACTAAATAAGTTCTTTAAAATGTCTGAGGAAGATAGCAGAGAAGCCAGAGTGAGCACAACATTCTATTCATAGGGGAACTGATGCACCTTGACTAATAGACTAAGCAACGATGTCTGCAGCTACCGCGGTGGTCTCGCGATTCTAGGCGCGCAGTCCGGAACCGTGCGACTGCTACGGTCGCAGGTTCGAATCCTGCCTCGGGCATGGATGTGTGTGATGTCCTTAGGTTAGTTAGGTTTAAGTAGTTCTAAGTTCTAGGGGACTAATGACCACAGCAGTTGAGTCCCATAGTGCTCAGAGCCATTTGAACCATTTTTTTCTGCAGCTACCGTAGGTGCACATTTATCTGTTGGACAGCAGAGAGACGCAGCACACAGACTGACAGCTTTCCTTCCATTTCCACACTAAGGTGGCGGGCTATATACAATGACTCTCCAAAGAAACTGGTATAGGCATGCTTATTCAACTACAGAGATATGTAAAGAGACAAGTACGGCGCTGCGGTCGGCAACGCCTATATAAGACAAAAAAGTCACTGGCACAGTCGTTAGATCGGTTACTGCTGCTACAATGGCAGGTTCTGGAGTGTGAACGTGATATTATAGTCGGCGCACGAGCGATGGGACACAGAATTTCCGAGGTAGCGACGAAATGGGAATTTTCCCCTACGACCATTTCACGAGTGTACCGTGAATATCAGGTATCCGGTAAAACATCAAATCTCCGACATGGCTGGGGCCGGAAAGATTCTGCAAGAACGGGACCAACAACGGCTGAAGAGAATCGTTCAACATAACAGAAGTGCAACTCTTCCGCAAATTGCTGCAGATTTCATCGCAGGGCCGTCAAGTAACAGCGTGCGAACCATTCAACGAAACATCATCGATATGGGATTTCACAGCCGAAAGCTCACTCATGTACTGTAGATGACTGCACAACACAAAGCTTTAAGCCTCGCCTGGACGCGTCAACACTGACATTGGACAGTTTATGACTGGAAACTTGTTGCCTGGTCGAACGAGTATCGTTTAAAATTGTATCGTGAGGGATGGACGTAAACGAGTATGGAGAGACTCTCATAAATGAATGGACTCTGCCTGTGAACAGGGGACTGTTCAAGCTGGTGGAGGCTCTGTGTTGGTCATGTGCATTTGGAGTGATATGGGACCCCTGATACGTCTAGATACTATTCTGACAAGTGACACGTACGTAAGCATCCTGTCCTATCGCCTGCATCCACTCATGTCCATTGTGGATTCCGAAGGACTTGGACAATTTCAGCAGGACAATGAGACACCCCACAGGTCCAGAATTGCGAATTGCTACAGAGTGGCTCCAGGAGAACTTTTCTGTGTTCAAACACATCCGCTGGCCACCAAACTCCCCAGACATGAACATTATTGAGCATATCTGGGATGCCTTGCAACGTGCTCTCCAGAAGAGATCGCCACCCCTTCGTACGCTTATCGATTTATGGACAGCCCTGCAGGATTCATGGTGTCAGTTCCCTCCAGCACTACTTCAGACCGTGATGTCATTTACAAAATTTTAGATGAGTGTGAACCCCAGCTGCATGAAGTTTATCAGTTGTGTGTCTAGCCACGCATATGAAGTTTTGCTGCACAACAGCAGAAAAAGATAATACCGTTGAAGATAGTCTATATAACGTAATAAATAATGCAGAACCTATAACGTAACTCCAAAATATATCAGTGTTAAAATCAAAGCGGTGTGGACGGCATTGAGATGAGCTATGAAGTCCACTTGATAGCGACCCCATATCGGAAGTTGCGGCTGCGGGTTACACAAGTAAATAATCTCTTTCACAAAATAACAATAATCATTATGGTACATTTGTGTTTAATCACAACTGATACGAATTAAACATGAGTGCTCTTGTAGTTCATACAACCTGCGATCCACTCTCTGGAACGTTTTTCATTGTGAGTGCCACGAGACATATTCGTGCCATAAGAAACTAGGGACAGGAGTGTACACCCACATGTATCCCTGCTTACCTGGTTATATGAATTATTGAAGTAGGATTTGATAGGTGCACCAGTGGGTACCTGCAAAGGGCTGCTTCATCACCACAGCCATCCGCCCTGTGCGCTTTACTCAAGTTAAGAATCAGGGTTCTCTTTATAGAGGTCATACGATTGGTTAAGCTGAGACCATTAAGCACAACGTCCCATCACCGCGCTGCGCAGTGGTCGCTCAAGTGTGCCCACAGCTTACGCTTATTCATCCATTGACCAGAGGCCATCTTGCCAGCCAAAAGGGAGCTCACCATTTGTCTCTATCTGGGAGGCACTTGTCGATTATAAACGCCACAAATGTGGTGAACGTTAAACACGAGTAACTGGGGACGCCAGCTATACTCTTTAGAAAATTAATACACCTCAGAACTAGCACTTACGGTGTCCAGTGTAGAGAAGCAGGCCGATGGCTTTCGAAAATCCTAGCAGGCAGAAAATGTGTCTGGCTAAGGTAGTAGAGTATGCACAGAATAACTTGGTCTACACCTGCTCAGAGGTGCGGCAGGGGCGGGGACCATCGTAGTGGTGAGTGCTCCGCTATGCACAGGTGAGAAGCAGTTAGAAAGCTGAAATCTTTTCAGAAATTCATGTCTTGCATAACTTGTAAGCTACAGCTAGCGAAGCAGCAAATGATGTTATAAACAGGTTAAATCACTACACCAATAACTCCATAAATGCTGATGGCCACAGTCAATAGTTTCTTACTACAGTACCGAAAAAGGAAAGGTCACCTAAACAAAGGGTCCACCAAAGCAAAAGTAGTCTGTGCACCCGCTGCCAGAAGTCCATCTCTTAAACCAAAACAGGGATAAAACAAGTAGCGTTGTGGACATCACTTACTACAACACTGGAAATGTAAAATAAAATAGGGGCGCCAGGTGTAAATTACGTATTAGTTCGCTGACAAACTTTTCGTCAGTATTACCTAAATATAAAATTGTCCTCTCCTTCTTCTACATCTACATGGATACTCTGCAAATCATATTCAAGTGCTTGGCAGAGGGTTCATCGAACCACATGCACAATTCTCTATTATTCCAATCTCGTATAGCGCGCGGAATATATATCTTTCCGTACGAGCTCCGATTTCCCTTATTTTATCGTGGTGATTGTTCCTCTCTATGTAGGTCGGTGTCAACAAAATATTTTCGCATTCGGAGGAGAAAGTTGGTGATTGGAATTTCGTGAGAAGATTCCGTCGCAAAGAAAAACGCCTTTATTTTAATGATGTCCAGCCCAAATCCTGTATCATTTCTGTGACACTCTCTCCCATATTTCGCGATAATACAAAACTTGCTGCCTTTTTTTTTGAACTTTTTCGATGTACTCCGTGAAGAATGACTGGACACTGCCGCGTTACGAACATTTTCAGCAAAGGAGCGAGTGACTGGCGACATTTTTATGACCTCTTGGGGAAGAGCTGATGTGGCCGTTAATGTGTTTATGGTACGACGAGATATAGCACTCGCAGGAAGTGAGTAAATGAGCAATTTGGACATGAGTGTTGTAGTAGAGATTAAAGTCGAGATACTGAGGCACCAAGTTTTTGACATTAAAAGTGAACCAGAAGAGTCATAATTTAGAAATACAGAAATCAAAGAATTTCGATCAGTAATCATTCTATTCTGAAATGCTGCAAATGTTAAAGTATATGATGTCCTGCTCAATGATACAACATAATGGTGGTCAAATTTACGTAATCTAAGATGAAAATTTTTTAAACTTAAAGGTAGATTCTTAGAAAGATTTCGGTCAGAACAGTAACGGGGTATATGTGGCATGAGTTTGTTGTCACAAAGGTGCCAGTTCTTCATACAAATATTTCCATGCAGGAATACTAACAAAACTGGTTTCGTAAAAAGATTACTTAAAGGAAAAAAGTTGTAATAGAAACTGTAGAAAAAAACTGCCAGACGATTCCAAAAGACACACTGGCAGTAATTAAAAGACCTTTGAAGTTTCTTTTAAAAAAAGTTCAGAATTCTGGAGAGGAAAACATGAACGGAGATTTTTTTCAAAATGTGGACTTAGCCAAAAGAGGTGAGACAAAGACATCAGATAAATTTTATGAGAGAACGTGATAGAGGTAATAGATCAGGTCATGGACGCAGTAACTGTGGAGTGAGGGATGATGCAGAAAACTGAGTGCCATGAAAGTCGTGGAGTAGTCGAGCACAGGAAGAAGCAAATGGTCCGACCAAAACAGAAAGCTCAGATAGCTAGGATATGGAGTGCGGGTGCCAAGAACGAATAGCAACTCTTATAGTTATGACTGGGTAGATATAAGAGGAATATGGAGTTTTAAGTGCGCAGAAGAATACAATAGAAAAAAGGTTATCAGTTGGAATTTCAGAGGAATGGCGTAACGAGTACAGAAATTAAACCTTAAGTCAGGAGGCGACTTTTCTGTAACGTATACTAAGTGAACACTCTCTAGGAATCCTATGTTTATATGAAGATCTGAGGTACCAATCACGTGATAATTACAATTTCAGTAATGCAACGTTTATTTTTACAATTTTAAGCACTGTTTAAATACACATTTTTGATTTTATTGCATAAATGAAGTCAGCAGAGTTTTACTTTTATCGTGGAGAATCCCATACTTTTGGGTGGTTTTTTAAATAGCACACATACGGAAAGTTAGAGAAGTGACATTCTACAAAATTATAGTACCTCTGTAACAAGTAAATTTGTTCTATATCTAAATACCAGGGTTTAAACTTGCGTATAAAATTTGTACTCGATAGGTTCAAAAATGAAATCGAAAAAATTGATGATGCTCTTGTTTGATAGCAGAATTCTGATCACTGGCTGTGGCAAAATCCTCGTCTTTTTCGTCTGTTTCTTGATCTACATCACTTACTACATCCACCGACTAACAATTTCATCAAACTTAGGTTGGTTACGAATGAAACATTCCTGGGAACACAGTTTGTACACCAATGAAAGAAAAAAGTGCATATTTCATGAAGTACCTTCTAGCAAACCACTACATCTGTTAAAACAAATAAAGCAAATGATAATGTAACTGGCAACAAAACATTGTAGCATTGGTTATTTGAGGAGGCAACATTGGAGGAGTTGTATAGAAGCTTTCTGCTTTATCTGACTTTGGAGAGATAGTTCGAAAGTACTCATGCAATTTGAGAGACCACACCTCCTGAGTTAATAATTAACGAAACGTGCAGAAGTAAGTTGAAGTTACCAAGAAAGGGGCACACTGTAGCTTTTAGTTAGGTGGAAGAGTCCAGAAATTTTGACGTCAAATGAGAAAAGGGTAACAGATAATGGAAGCAGAGATCTGATGAAGGTTCTACCAAATTCAGTTCAAATAAAGTGCGTGGGAGAAATGCAGCATGTCACAGAGGTGGATGTTGAAGAAAATATACCATTCTCAAGCGGCAACTATAGGCACAATCCAAACAAATATTTAACATTTGAAGACTTTAAGCACAATTTCGAAATGATTCCCATTGAAACCTGTAATGATTAGAATGTTTGTGCACTTCAAGCAAAAGTGTAGTATGCACATACAGATGACAGTAACAACGATGCTACACCGATTACCAATGAAACAGTTACGCCCGAAAGCACAAATAAGGGAATTAATTAACTTTTTAGACAACCTGAGTTGAGAACAGTGAAACTACCATATCAGGGATAGATGAAGAATTACTCATTCAGCACTAATGGAAAGCAATTAAAGAGGTAAAACATAGAGCAATGAGAAGATCTCTAGCTAAAGATGACATTTCAACGATCTTATTATAGAAAAGTATTTGTTATTGGAAAGTAATAAGTTCATGTAAACTGAACATGGATGTTAGTACCTGGAAATATCTTCAGAAATAATTTAAATGTTCTTCTAGACACAACCAGAAAGATTAGTGCTATGTCAAATGTATTCACTTATTCACTGAAACGTTAAAAAACCAGACAGGAATATTGATAATGGCAGTGACAAATAGGTAATAAGAGCTACTGGGAAAGTGACAAAACTACCAAGAACCAAATCCGGATAGATTGTGAAATATAAGATCTGTTGTTCAGTCATGAATCAGTAATGATGCCAGAAATCAGCGCCAAATAAATTCTTGGAATACACTCAGCAGTGAAGCAACAAGTAGTAATTGACAGTAATAAAAAATTAATGACATGTACAGTAAATGAGCAATTAGTGCAAGTAGAATTCGAAAGAACGTACAAAAAAGAACTGAATCTCAGTGATTGATTAAGGAATATTCATAATACAAAGAAAGACAGCTTAGATAATCATTGTATATAGTACCACGTAAGACCAAATGATAAGCCTAAATATACAATGGACGATCTAAGTAGTAAATGAATTACTTGCCATTAACACAAAAGAAGAAATTTTAATTCATTAAGAATTATGTGAAAGAACTACTAGATTTTTGACCACAGGAGGACCTTATTACAGATGGAAAAAAAACATATGCTAAAAGACAGAATGAAACAATAAGCAACATAGGAAATTTGTGAAATGATATAAACTTTAAGAGTAGCAAATTTAAAGTTGGTGACTTAATACTGGTTAAAACACTTGAAAGATCTATTGGAATCAACATGCTATTATTATATTTATGCTTATGTACAACAGACCATGTGGAATTTTAGACAAATCACAACCACAGATATGTTATATTTAGAATTTCTAAAGTCAGAAGAAAAATGATGTGTAAGAAACGTGATCGAATATGTATGAAGCCAGAATGAATAATATTGGTAACCATTAATAAATATATATATATATGAATTAATGAAGAATACAATGTTACTATTAAATTTTACTAGACTAATGCAAGTATTTTATAAGCATAATAAAATAAATGTTCAATATGTATCTGAAAGAGTAGCATACCATGTACTAATGTGAGATACATAAGTTTCAGATCCTGTAGATAGGGTGGAAAATGGAGACTGGCTAGAGCAAGAAAAGAATTTATGAGACAAAAGCGTTTCAAAAAGTTGATTAAAATTTAAATATCAGGAACTGTCTTATCAAGATAGTTGTCTGTAGTATAACCTCGCACAGAAGTGACATGTGTGGGATAAACAGAGCAGACATAAATATAATGAAAGCGTTGGAAAATAGTGGAATAGAAAAAGGCTGAAGATTAGATAGTTACATCAAACAACTAATCAGCAGGTACTTAATGGGATTTGCGAGAAAAGAGGTTTACAGCACAATGTGAGGGATCACCTGGTGTAACACATCAACAGGAACACCTAGGGGTGGATGCAGTAAGCAAGTACAGCTGGATGTAGGTTGCAGAAGTTATTTGGAAACGAGGAAGCTTTCAAGCGATAGACCAGCGTGGTGAGATGCATCAAACCAGTTCAAATGTATATGAATTCCTAAGTGACCAAACTGCTGCGGTCATCGGTCCCTAGACTTACACACTACTTAAACTAACGTAAACTGACCTATGCTAAGACCAACACACACACCCATGCCTGAAGGAGGACTGGAACCTGTGGCGGGAGGGGCCTCGCAGAGTGACGTGACGCCTCGAACCACGCGGCCACTCAGCGCGGCCATCAAACCAGCCTTCAGACTGAAGATCTCAACAACAACAGTAATATAAGAAAAGTATGTGTTACGTGTGTGAAACCAGTGTGGTGGTCTGCATACTGTTGTTGGGTGAGAACAGAAACATGATTTTTGATGAAGAACGTCCAGCACATTAGCATGCCTCATTCTAGAAAATATGGATGCTTAGCATGTTAATGGTATAGAGCAACGGAGCGATGTGCCGCAGTAGGAAGCGCGAGAGTCGTACTCATATGGCCTGTATTTAAAATCCCCATCCTACCATCCAAACATAAATTTTCTGTGATTTTCTTAAAACATTTCAAGCGAATACCATGATGGTTTCTTTGAAAATCCATGGCCAATTTCCTCCCTGTTCCTCCCCTAATATGTCTTGTGCTCCTGCTATAATTACATTACCTATGCTGGGGCAATAAATCTACCTTACTTTTTTTTCAGCTTTATTCACTTTATTCAAATACCTTCCACTATATTCTGTCAGTCTGACAATCTAGTCAAACCAGCTACCGACGTTTTTAAGTACCACAACACCCTAAATGAATTACTCAAATGAATCCAGTCGCGAAGAATATATAGAAAAATTTACCAGCAATAACAAATAGGGATTAATAAGAGCTTCCATGTACTTTCAGCAGCGACTTCTATCTTGTGATTAGCCGCCAAGTGTGAAGAGGATACGAAGCGACACTGTGTCCCCTCAGCGTCAAAGTGAACAACACCATTATATGAGTGGCTGCTACGGGCTGAAGAACCAGTCTCCAAGAAAGCGGTTTACCACGCTGTGACGTTATGGTTCAAATGGCTCTGAGCACTATGGGACTCAACTGCTGTGGTAATTAGTCCCCTAGAACTTAGAACTACTTAAACCTACCTAACCTAAGAACATCACACACATCCATGCCCGACTCAGGATTCGAACCTGCGACCGTGGCAGTCGCAGGGTTCCGGACTGCGCGCCTAGAACCGCGAGACCACCGCGGCCGGCTGTGACGTTATGGCATCAAGGGAACCAGTGCACGAAAGAGAGTCGCAAACAACAACTAGCTGCGGCTAAACCATGTATTTTGCTTTCATCGCTGATGACCACTATATGTTGCATTCAGCGGCATAACAAACAAAAAAAAATACATCTTCGTCCGAAAATATTGCTCGAAGTTGAAGCACTGCTGGGAATGGTTCGACGCTGTCTTCCGTGAACCGGCCTGTTGGCACACGTGCCGTAGCTTTAGCTTCTTTACCTAGACATAACAAAACTAGGCCATAGATTAATGGGTATGTAAACAGCTACTAGCTGAAGTAATTCCACAAATATGTTAGATATTACTGTAGTTATTATACGAAGGCAGCCTAGAAAGTCCGTTTACATGCGGTGTGGGAAATATTCTATTTCTCTATTGTTCACTTTTGGTATCATGTCATACATACAGCGAGACCCTCCTCAATCCTGAGCTTAGATTTTGCGATTGAAAAGTGTACATTGCTGCTCAGTGCGTTGCTGTGGGACAAAAGAAGACTAAAATACTAAATTTAAATAATTTTTGTGATTCGCTAAAATATCGTAGCCTGTAGGATATATGCTATGTCAGCAATTATATGCATCTTTGAACACCCGTTCCGGAATGTCATAAGGTGCACTTCCTCGATCATTTCGTCTATGGTTTCACTTCAAGAGAAATAAAGCTACATGTACATTTTCGTATGTATTCCAGAAACTATCTTACGATGGGTGCGGAGGGTAGGTCTGGCACCAGTACCGTGTCTTCCTCTTAGCTGCTCCATTCGCAAATGGCAAATACAGAGGACTGTCTATAAGTTTCCATACAAACTCTACTTTCTCTGAGTTTTTCCTAGTCGTCGTTAAGTGAGACATGTTGAAACAGTTTTCCAGGTAAGACATCACCGGGTTCTCGTTAATAAGTCAAGTTTTTCTATATCTTCACGAAAGATAAAGAAAGTGTCTGATTCCAGTAGGAAATGAGTCAAAGCTCGCTTGCTCTAGTTTTGCAACTGTGCCGTAACACATTGTGGCGTGCTGCCCACGCTAAGTGGTGTGTGACATTGTAACGGTGAAGTACGCATTCTTTATTCCCGTCCAAAATACTATTTTCGATCGTAAAGCTAGGATTATGTTTAACAAACTGTTGCTGACTGATGGGAGAAGACCGCAAATAGGTTCAAATGGTTCACATGGCTCTGAGCACTATGGGACTTAACATCTGTGGTCATCAGTCCCCTAGAAATTAGAACTACTTAAACCTAACTAACCTAAGGACATCACATACATCTATGCCAGAGGCAGGATTTGAACCTGCGACCTTAGCTGTCACGCGGTTCACACCGCATGGGGTCTCCAGGCCAACAATGCCGAACGATCATTTCATTTCACCATCAACAAGACAAAATAGGGCATTTCAATAGTCAGTATTCGTTCTGGACTGATACATTTATAACTGCACAACAGCTGTTATAGTTACCAATTACATCTTTCAAAAGCTATTAGGAATACAGCATATTTGTACGGGACGCAATGCTAATAATATTATTTTAAGAATATAATCCGATTTTAATTAGATGATCAATGGTTTATTTTACTTGCTGAACTGACATGAAAGTACTCTCAGTTTATTCTCAGTAATTTCGCACAGTGCACACTATGGATATTTTTTGTAATTTCGGTTGCTGCGTGGTGCTTAGACAAAGCTTTACTCTCTGGCATTTTTTTGTTTTAGTAGCGGCAAAACTTTTTTAGAGCATTCATATGCGAACTCTGGGGCCCGAATTATGATTTTTTACCATTAACTTAAATTTTCCAGAGAATTCGTTTTATTTTAAGCACTTTATTGCGATGGTTTAGCCGCGACCAACTCGAAGGACTAAGTATTACTGTACGGAGAGTTCAGAACTGAATAACATTTAATGAAATTCAAAGCCCTGTTTTTAAGAGGGCGAGCCTCCACAACGTCCCTTTGAACCTCTTATGCGGGCAATGGCCGTTGGACTTTGAACAAAGGACAATAGAGGAACGCTTCCAGAAGCGCAGAAGTTGAGTTTGTTTTGGAGCACTTGTTGGTGAGATGCTGGACTTGGCGCTAAAGCTGTTCCTGGTGAATGTAGAGCCATCGTTGATATGGCGAGATCGCTTCAGTGCTGTCAGGGGACTATAGTCTTTTTTTCTTATTTAGGACTCACCTCTGCTATGGTTTATTTTATTTTTATTTTTTCAAGTAATCTTTTCAGAGTGAATGACTGCGCAAATCAAAAACGTCGTTTACCTTCTGCCGAACTTGTGACCTTCAGCCGAATAGGTAGCTCAATTCGGTATAACGTCAAACCTTTGTCACTAAATATTGTAAAGTCGCTGCTTGCACTATCTTATGTCATTCAATGCTGTGTTAAGTTGCGTCACGAATGTAACGAGACCTTACTCAGTTTCATTGCGTGGGTTCACGTGGCCTTTGTCTTGAATCCATGAATCCCGCATTCCATATTCGTACTAGCTGCGTATTCGATTAAGGTACCTGTATCGGTTCAAATGGTTCAAATGGCTCTGGGCACTATGGGACTTAACATCTGTAGTCATCAGTCCCATAGAAAGAATTACTTTAACCTAACTAACCTAAGGACATCACACACATCCATACCCGAGGCAGGATTCGAACCTGCCACCGTAGAGGTCGCGCGGTTCCAGACTGACATGCCTCGAACCGGTATCGGCTCTAAATATTTTGCGAGTCTACTGATTTATAGGCAGCGTTTCGCGCAAGTCTCTATTTGAAGTTCGTATTTGAGATTCTTAAGAAGTGGGTTGTTACACAGCCTTTTCTAAGCAAACGTAGGTTTATTTCAGAATTGATACTTGGTCGTTGAGTGATTTTGGTGGGTTTGTCAGTCTCTGGGTTAATGAGACCTTATGGTCCTCTATGTGTCCTTGTGGCGTTCAGATTTCGTGTTTAACGTTTCTCTGTACTGTTCTCATTTCTTCACATTAAACTTTTGTGAAATCATTCTGTTTAAATGTTATGGTCCAATTATTGAGTATGTTGGTAACCCGTTTATCAGTCATCCAGAAAGCTGATCCTACATTAGGCATTTTAAATGGCTTATGCCTTGCCTTTGTTACATAAATTATCAAGGTTAGAAACTGATCTAATTTCACGAAATTTAGGCGCATATTACTGGAGAAGTCAGGTGAAGTGTCACTACAAACACATATACCTTTTATGTCAAGTGTTGGTCGCTGGCACAATTGTTGTAGCCGTTGCAGGTGGGGCGAAAACCGAGGGCAGAATAAAATAGGCACGAAAGGCACCAGAGTAGTCAGATCTCACTTCTGTAACGTGTTGCTATCATCAAAATATATACAGGGTTAAATGGTTCAACTGGCTCTGCACTATGGCACTTGACATCTGAGGTCATCAGTTCCCTACAACTTAGAGCTACTTAAACCTAACTAACCTAAGGACATCACACTCATCCATGCCAGAGGCAGGATTCGAACCGGCGGCCACAGCAGTCACTCGGTTCCAGACTGAAGCGCCTTGAGCCGCTCGGCCACAAAGACCGGTTATTCGGGGTTAAATATTGACAGATACTTTCGTCTGGCCACTACTATGGGCTCTTTGATTGCTCCAGTAATGAAAATCCCGCTATGAAGCGGAAGAATTTCATCTTTGAGAATTCGATTTGTCATAGTAGATCAGATGTTAGGGCCCTAAGTTCGCTAGCGTACAGCAACAAATGCTAGACTACTACTTTGTAAAGTTTAACTAATGTTTCTTTTCCCTACGTTTGTTTTAATATACGTTGTATTTTTTCACAGAAACTTTAGAATCTCGCCACTTTTAGCTCTATATCATTTGACTTGGAAAATTTAAAATTGCTTCGTAGATATTTAAACGCTCTTACTTGTTCCATTATTTGTCCATTTAAAACAATTTTGGTTCTTATTGGTTCCAATCGTTGAAATTACACCCTTCTATTTGTTTGTCGATGTTCTCCATCCGCATTTAGCAGAAATCTGACAAGTTATATAGTACAACTCAAAATTTTTATTCGGGTTCTCTTCTTATAAGTTGATCGTCAGTGTCACTAAATTAAAGCTCTTAATGTAACGTTTAACATAATCAACCATTTATAAATTATATCGTCCATATAAACGTAGAAACGTTGGGAGACAATCGGCAGCCTTGTCTAACATCGGCAGATCCAATCCCATTCCTTACAGCATGGATCGTTATTTTTTTTTAATGACAGAATCGCTGTAATCAGGTGTGCTGGAACAGCCATTACATGTAGTGTCCCCGTAACATTTTCCGTTGCAACTTGTCAAAAGCCTTATCATAATCGATAAAAACGTAATGAGATATTAATATAAACTCTCTCTGCAGTTATTTAAAAATGATCATTATTATGAGCAATAAGCTTTAAATCGATGAATATGATTATTTCGCTACGGTGGACCATTTACTTACGCCGGCCGGAGTGGCCGAGCGGTTCTAGGCGCTTCAGTCTGGAACCGCGCGACTGCTGCGGTCGCAGGTTCAAATCCTGCCTCGGGCATGGATGTGTGTGATGTCCTTCAGTTAGTTAAGTTTAAGTAGTTCTAAGTTCTAGGGGACTGATGACCTCAGATGTTAAGTGCCCTATTGTTCAGAGCCATTTGAACCATTTGAACCACTTACCTACAAGTCTAATTTTCAGTCCAGAGAATAGTCTTGCCAATTTTTACCGAAAATGTGTGGAGAGATGCTCAATAAATGGCCATATTACATCTACATACATACTCCGCAATCCACCATACGGTGCGTGGCGGAGGGTACCTCGTAGTATCTTCTCCCCCTGTTCCACTCCCAAACAGAACGAGGGAAAAATGACTGCCTATATACCTCTTTACGAGCACTAATCTCTCTTATCTTATCTCTGTGGTCTTTCCTCGAAATATAAGTTGGCGGCAGTAAAACTCTACTGCAGTCAGCCTCAAATGCTGGTTCTCTAAACTTCCTCAGTAGCGATTCAGGAAAAGAACGCCTTCTTTCCTCTAGAGTCTCCCACCCGAGTTCCTGAAGCATTTCCGTAACACTACAAACCTACCAGTAACAAATCTAGCAGCCCGCCTCCGAATTGCTTGTATGTCCTCACTCAATCCGACCTGATAGGGATCTCAAACGCTCGAGCAGTACTCAAGAATAGGTTGTATTAGTGTTTTATAAGCGCTCCTTTACAGATGAACCACATCTTCCCAAAATTCTACCAATGAACCGAAGACGACTATCCGCCTTCCCCACAACTGCCCTTACATGCTTGTCCCACTTCATATCGCTCTGCAATGTTACGCCAAAATATTTAATCGACGTGACTGTTTAAAGCGGTACACTACTAATGGAGTATTCAAACATTACGGGATTCTTTTTCCTATTCATCTGCATTAATTTACATTTATCTATATTTAGAGTTAGCTGCCATTCTTTACACCAATCACATATCCTTTCCAATTCATCTTGTATCCTCCTACAGTCACTCAACGACGACACCTTCTTGTACACCACAGCATCATCAGCAAACAGCCGCACATTGCTATCCACCCTATACAAAAGATCATTTATGTAGATAGAAAACAACAGCGGACCTACCACACTTCCCTGGGGCATTCCAGCTGATATCCTCACCTCCGATGAACACTCACCATCGAGGACAACGTACTGGGTTCTATTACTTAAGAAGTCTTCGAGCCACTCACATAAGGCGAGTTGCGTTTCGCAGGAGCGATGCTTTCTAAAGCCGTGCTTATGCAGGGACAGCAATTTTTCTGTCTCAAGGAAATTCATTATATTCTAACTGAGAATATGTTCGAGAATCCTGCAACAAACCGATGTTAAGGATATTGGTCTGTAATTTTTGAGGATCCGTCCTTCTACCCTTCTTCTATACAGGCGTCACCTGCACTTTTTCCAGTCGCTCGGAACATCACGTTGGGCAAGAGATTCGCGATAAATGCAAGATAAGTAAGGAGCCAATGCAGTAGAGTAATCTCTGTAAAACCGAAGTGGAATCCCATTAGGATCTGGCGATTTATTTATTTTCAACCCATTCAGCTGCTTCACAACCCCAGGGATATCTATCACTATGTCCTCCACACGGGAATCTGTACTAGACTCAAACGGCGGTATGTTTGTACGATCCTCCTGCGTGAAATATTTCTCAAATGCTAAATTTAAAATTTCAGCTTTCGTTTTGCTGTCTTCCGTTGCCAGGTCAGACTGATCAGTCAGTGACTGGATGGAAGCCTTTGACCCGCTTACTGATTTTACGTAAGACCAGAATTTGCTTGGGTTTTCAGCAATATCTTTTCCTAAGGTATGACGGTGGTAGTGGTTGTATGCTTCGCAGATCGCTTTTTTTACAGCAGCACGAATCTCTACTAACTTTTGCCCGTCCTCATTCTCCCAATCTTTCTTGTACCACGAGTGCAACTGTCTTTGCTTCCTGAGCATTCTCCGAATTGCGCTGTTAAACCACGGTGGGTCTTTTCGCCCGTAACTCATAATTCTTCCACGTCCATCGTACCGGAAGTAAATGAAGTCGATTCATTTACTAATTGGGATGCTAACAATTGCTTATCTGCTCATTCTAGTAGGAATCCTCTCCTAGCCTTCTTGACCGACTCTTTGACTTCCGTAACGATAGTCGTAATTACATCATGATCACTAATCCCTGCCTCAACACTGACACCGTCGATGAGGTCTGCTCTGTTCGTGGCTACCAGATCTAAAATATTTCCACTACGCGTTAGCTGTCGATTTAGCTGCTCAAGACAGTTTTCGGATAATGTGTTCAAAAAGTAATTCACACGACGGCTTGTCTGTACCACCTGTAATGAATCCATAGATATCCCAGTCTATACTAGATAGGTTGAAGTGGCCTCCAACTAATATATCATGATCCGGGTACTTCTGTGATACAGAGTGTAGATTCCCTTTGAATGATTCTAGAACTGTCACTGTGGAACCTGGTGTGGCCGGTAATAACACCCAACAATCAACTTTATTTCCCCTAGCCCTGTTAAACGAGTCCAGATAACTTCACAATCACGCTCTACTTCGACCTCAGTAGACACAATATTTTTGTCAACTGCAATGAAGACATCAGCTCCTACAGTGTCTAATCTGTCTTTCCGATACACGTTCCAACCCTCACTAAGTATTTCAGAACTTCCTATCTCAGGGTTCAGCCAGGTCTCAGCCCCGCGAAACATTTGCGCGCCACACGCCTCCTGGAGGGCAGTAAATTCAGGAACTTTATTCCGAACACTCTGAAAATTTACTGCTAATACCTTGATAGCTGAAGCGTCTTTACACTGAGCGCATCCTGATTTCCCTGACTGCACGTCGACTGGTGAGTGTTCATCAGGACACCTCGCACTACTGCCTAGCCTAAAAAATACCCATGTGCACTCCACAAGTACTCTGTTACCCGAGTAGCCGCTTTCTTTGTTTAGTGCACCCCTGACCTATCTAGGGGCGTCCTGCAATTCCCTACCCAACATCGCAAGTCTAGAAATCTGCAGCCAAGACCGTCACAGAGTCGACGAAGCCTCTGGTTCAGAGCCTCCACTCAGCTCCAAACCAAAGGACCCCGATCCACTCTGGGAACGATGCTGCAAATAGAAATCTCTGTTTGCACCCCGTGTGCGAGGCCAGCGGTCTTCACCAAATCCGCCAGCCGCCCGTACGAAATGAGGATCGCCTCAGAACCCAAGCGACAGGCGTCATTGGTGCCGACGTGAGCAACTACTTGCAGACGACTGCACCCCTTACGCTCGAAAGCCGCAGGCAAGGCCGCCTCCACATCTTGGATGAGACCCCCGGCAGACAAACCGAGTGCACGTTGGAACTCTTTCCAGCCCTGTACGCCACTTCCCTAAGGGGCTCCATCACCCGTCTAACGTTGGAGCTCCCAATAACCAGCAAGCCTTTGCCCCCGTGTGCCTGCTCAGGCCCTGCTGAAGGAGCGGCCACCTGTCCACTGACAGGACGAACGGGCGAGGCCAGCCGGCTAGCCTCCAAATTGACCCTCCGCCTCGAACGACGCGAACGCGTTGCAGTCCGCCACTCACCCTGAGGTGAGGGCTGCCCCAACGCACCGGGTACACTATAAGGTGCCTCGGCGGCTGAGTCAGCAGACGCAGCAAGTGACACCTGGAGTGTGTCAAGTGACGAGCCAGACCCACCGCCGTCGCTGCAGCTCGAGGCAGCAGCCTGAAGGCGGCTGACCGTGGCCAACAGCACGCTCAGCTGCTCGCGAACCGCGGCCAGTTCCTCCTGCTCCCGCACACAGCACGCACACACCCTTTCCATCCTACTGCTAATATCTGGACGTATAGAGTTGCGACAAATAAAACAGCAATATGCGACTGCACAATTGCGTCACCAGCGCCAGACTGAGATGCGATATATGAACAATTACTTGGAACTAAGCAACCAAATGACCACGACTACGCCACTATACAGATATTACAATGCGATCCTACCCCTATGTTAGTACAAATGACAACCGCCTACGCGATGTTACACTCTACCGTTATTAAAATCTGATACTACCCCTTTATAACTCGAAAATACGCAAAGATCTGAAAAATTTCACCACTCAAGCACACAGACACACAAAGTGATTTGAATTAAACCTGCGGAACTAACACGAAAAACTGAATATACGACTAGTTTCTGCTCATGCTGCTCGCAGACGTCACTCTCCAAACACAGATGAAATTGCACTGGCCTCTGTCTGCTGCTAACTGACTCTACCAAATAAACAGAAAGCACTGGTTGTCCAAAACAAACAACTGACTAAAGACTCTGTGAATCTATACTTTACAGCTATCAATAAGCAATATAACTCCTCTCAAATACGAGAATACGCAAGGATTTTATGTAATTAAATATGGAAGCGCACAAACACTCGGAAAGAAGTTAAGAATCAAACTACACAACAAATATGAAAGCTAAAATGTGACACGCTACTGCACTGCTGCTTATTACTTCTTTAACCACACCGATAGATACAAGTGAGTCTTATATGAGTATGTAGGGTGAGCTTTCTACTGCCCACAGTCAGGAGGGTATAGAAAATATCGGTTACCATAAATCGCCTTTATTTTTACTGAGGAATCTTTGAAGCACTGAAGTACGCTACACGTACAGTTCCAAAAAAAAATTGACAGTCACTGCGTCTACGTCATAAGGTCCGTGGCAAGAAACTACTACCACCAACAGTGATGTTACGATATGCGATACGGCTATGTGATTGTCGAAAGCCAAATAAAAATAGATAATTTGCGACAGATACTGACGAAACGTGGACATTTCACGGAGGCAGGCATCGGACAGTCCAGCCACAACTGGAGACGAAATGCGCCCGAGGTAACGACGCGCCGCAGGTGCGGCGCCGGCCGTACAGGAGGACGGCCGCAGCGACGGCGCCCCTCCTCCAAAGCCGGTCCGCAATTTCGGAAGTTATTCTCTACACCGGGGCGCGCGGCTGCTTTAGAGCAGATGACTGGGGTGCGTCTAGTCTAGCAGCGGCCACACAACTTTCCTACTACAGACACCGGCGGCACCTGCGAGAGGGTGAGCTGCAGCAGCATCCTGATTAAAAACCGGGCAACAGCGGCGCCCACGAACACTGCACTAGCAATGGCGAAATTTTAGGCGTAATCGTCCTCGACCTGGTTGCTCCCGCAGAAGGCACTGCTGCCATATCAAGTATTCAGCGAGAGGCTTTCCACCCACAGTAATAATGGCTAAAGTATTCCAACACATCGATGTAAATACGTCGGCTGCTTTCCAGATAAGCCCCGTATATACAGGTTAACGTAAAATTGGTGCACTCAGACGCCACAGGTTATTCCTTACACACAAACCAAAATATCTGTTACCAAATTTAGTAACGCGCGTATTTTTCGTAGAAAACTGGCGTCAAAGAAAGGCAATTTCGCAACTCTGTAATCATATTTAAGACAAATAACTGCAGTCCAAACGCTGTGACAGTGTTGTCCAGTTGGTGCACTGGGTACAGTCTTGCATTACAATACTCGAGTTCGATAGTTGAATTCTGTGTATAAGGTCTATTTTTTTTTATTTTCTAATTGCGATCTGCGCAATAATTCTGTAGTATGTGAAGTGTATCTTAAACGATACGTATCCTACAACTACAGCTTTTTTAACATTGAACGTAATAGTTATTTGTGACGCATGTCAGATACACTTTGAGGCAGAAGAAAGAAAACGACACGCTACGAAGGAACTGTCAAAATCGGACGGAAGTCGCTAGATGTGATGTGCATGTACAGATAAACAGATGATAACAATTTCAAAACAAAAGTGGATCATTTATAGAAGAAAAGGAGTTCCACAACATGACGGAGTCAACAATGTGTTGGTCCATCTCTGCCCCTCTGCAAGCTGTTGCTCGGGTCGTCACTAAGTGGTAGATTTGTTGGGTGTCCTCCTGGCAATATCGTGTTAAATTCTGTCCAATCGGCCTGTTAGATTGTCAAAATCCCGAACTGCCTGGAGGGCTCTGTTCATAATGGTCTAAATGTTCTCAACTAGGGAGAGATCCGGCGACCTTCATGGCCGGGATAGCATTTTAGCAACCACGAAAACAACCTGTAGAAACTCTCGCCGTGTGCCGGCGGGAGTTATCTTGCTGAAACGTAAGCCCAGGATGGCTTGTCATGATGGAAAACACAGCGGGGCGTAGAATGTTGACGACGTAGCACTGTGCTGTAAGTGTGCCGTAGGTGACAACCAAAGGCATCCTGTTGTGAAACGAAATGGCACCACCCCTAGTTCTCGGGCCGTATAACTGGTGATACCTCGGTGTCCATCGCTGTCAGGGGCGTCTTCAGATACGTCTTCGATAGGCATCGGGGCTCAGTTCAAAGCGGAATTCATCACTAAAGTCAATACTACCTCATTCAGTGATATCCCATCTCGAAATAGCAAATAAACACCGAGCAGTATACCTTCGGTAATATGGCAACGCCTGTGTTAAGTGGTTAGCTTTAGCTTGATTCTGTACAACAAATCAGAATGCAGTGCGCGTGTCTAAATATTTTCCATATTCATATAAATTGCTAATATATCGCTCCCTGCAGAACTGAAACATTTTCACACGTTCGAAAAACAGAACAAAGATGTCTCTGTAAAAGTCAACAGCATTCAATATTCAATAAATTGATAGTCATAGATAACAAGAGAAATGTCAGATTTCACCACTATATGTCACAAAGCAGCATCACTAGAAAGATGTAAATTCACTGATGTTGCAGGTTGCCATTGGAGATCTATGCTATTTTTGTGGCATAAGGCTAATTAGTAGTAGCATTACTGGCCATCAGCATTCAGTTGTAGTATCCCAACGTCGGCTGTGCTATTTTCCTTCCAAAGAATTGTTGTTTGCACCTTTAATTGACTTCACACAGTTAAAACCAGTCAACAGTGTCATGCCTAGCGACAAGAATGAGTTTATAAAATTTACCAAGTTCAGCAACAAACTGAATCTGCGATTTCTAATTCATACTGATACAGAACGTATATTAGACTCAGTTGCTACTTGCTGTTCTGGCAGGAACTCTGGTTTCCATTCCGATCAGATACATGTACATATACTTGTGCCTAAAGCATACCCTCATTATCTTCAAAACATCTTTCTGACATACGTATACCAGACTATATCCACCGTCATTTAAAACATTTTCCACATACTGTCCAACAATAGGATCATTAGTCCTCCACCCAGCATGTGCCTTCAAGTCTCCAATACCTAAAACTCCTTTTCGATCACTAATCTGATCCCAAGGGTTTATATATTTATTACTTTCTTGAGCTGTGCTGCGGCTCGCGTTGGTGCTGTTTGAAGGTTTCCGCCCTCTGTTGCAGGGCAGTCGTATTGTTTGGTTGGCATGGTTACGGTTGTTTGTCTTCTTCTCGTGTTGACTGGCTCCACTCGGTTTCGCAAGCGTTGCCTGTCCGCTAGTGGCAGCAGCTGCGGTTATCGATATGTAGAAACTGTTCCTCTATCTTTGGGGCGACGTCGTTGTTTTTCCGGGTTTTGTGAGTTTTCCAGTTCGGTTGGTGACTCAGGAGGAGCCAGGTCCGCGCGGTGCATAACACGCAGGGACCGCTGACGGCACGGATGGACTGCTGGATCGAAGGGCTGTGGTGTCACGAGGGTGCACGACCTCGTCGTAAACCGGACCCAGCAAGCTTTAAGATGAGTGCCTTTCGATTCAAGTAGAGAAACCTCCACCATTGTGATATCTTCTGATTCTCCAGTGACTTGGGTTCGTGTAACTGCTCGTAGTGTCGCCGAGGCGAAGAGTAGCGCTTGGATCTGATTAGCTTTCCTCGAATTCTTATTACTATTTACTGCGTTCAACTTGCTACAATTTGTTAAGCTCAACCAGCGGTAATTTTTCTTGGCTGGTGGCCGTTAACGCCCCAGTTACCTGCCTTCGGTGTTATTGTATGTAACATCAGTGTTTCATCCCCTTGTCGCTGATTTCCGGTAAGGCGTGTATTTTGACAGCTTTCTTGATTGTAGGCTGGTTGGTGATTCTTGTACTCTGGTGGTAGTGGTTCCTTTCTAGACACTGTATTCGGGGGAGTTAGTGCAGACCGCCGGTTCCGGCTTAGGCGTATTGTCCCTAGCTTCAACAAGAGCATTCGTTAGACTACCACTAGTCTGAGCTACCACCTTTTGAAGTAAATGCAACTCTTTGCTGCCTATCTCATCGCTCACGAAAGTGTTTGTTGCCAGACCTTCTGAGAGGTCGATTCCTGGAGCACCGACAGGATCAGTTGCTTGTTTTTTAATTAACTTTTGCTATTGTATTTGCTGTTTTACAGCAGGTTTCAAAATTTTTTTATATTATTGCCGTTTCTGATGTGTAAGGCCTTCAGCCTAATTGTGGTCGCTTGCCATAAAATTCTAATTTATATTTGTATTTACGCAGTAAGCCTTTAAAACCTTATTTACTGCCATTCCTGGCGTCTGATGCCGTCTGCTTTGTTTGTGGCAACTTGCCTTTAATATTTCAATACCTGTAATTTGTAAGTTGCTGCGAATTTTAAACAATTCTTAATTTTTTGCCATTCCTGGCGTATAAGGCCTTCTGCCCAGATCACAATGGCTTGGTTCAAATGGCTCTGAGCACTATGGGACCTAACATCTACGGTCATCAGTCCCCTAGAACTTACAACTGCTTAAACCTAACTAACCTAAGGACAGCATACAACACCCAGTCATCACGAGGCAGAGAAAATCCCTGACCCCGCCGGGAATCGAACCCGGGAATCCGGGCGTGGGAAGCGAGAACGCTACCGCACGACCACGAGCTGCGGACTCACAGTGGCTTGCCTTTAAAACATTATCTGTTGTACCTGTGTTTAATGGTGATTTGCTAAATTGTAACTCACTGAAAACATGATTATTTACACTGTTGTTTACCCCTTCATTAGTAACGTGTGGTATTTTTTGTTTATTGTTGAGTCTGGAATTACTGGTTTAAAATAAATTCTGTGTAATTGTAAAAGGCGACCAATAGTAACTGATTACGGCCCCGTCCACAATCGTAACCGAATCCTGCCTTCCCTTGACTACTACCAGGTTTCATTCCTAATGACCAGGGATATTCAGAATTTAAATTGTATAGAAGAAAGGAATTCCATGAAATGGTTCCCTGAACAGCTGTATCCAGTCACTGAGACAGTAAATGGGTTTTTATTACAAAATAAAAAGATGGACATGAGCCCTAGCGTCTCAGTCAGCTGAGATTTACCGATCTGGCAAGTAACCATTTAAAGAAAGTGATGTAAAACAAAGACACCACTGACATTCATCAGCACATACAGGGGTGCTGCTGCTCACGACAGCTGGGACGCCAACTGTAGGTACCCCTTTACAGGCCCCGTCGCTTCCCACAGTTTGTGCATTTACGGTGAGCATTTCTTGATCATGAATAAATCTGAACAAATGACAGCAGATAACAACAAAGAAGTTCAGTTAAATCTAGGTCGTGTTTCTCTGTTCGCATTTCATATGGAAAAATATACATCATTTGTAAAAGAGTATGTCAATGAGGCGCCAAGAGAGGAGACGCAGAATAAATTTCGGATTTACTGATTAAATTTTTTGTACTCGCTCCCTAGAAAAGAGTGCGTCTTATTCGAAATTATATGAACAAGATACTGAGGGCAAATTTTCCAGATGATCAAGACTTTGTTTCTACTGGATGATCACTCACCACAATTTGAAAAGTTTGTTAACATGTAGAACTACATTAGAAGCCTGCTTCCAAAGAATTTGCAGGGTATGGAAAGTTTTCACGTATAAGACACTAGGTATTCTGATTTATATTCGAAAATTGGTGTGCAACTGCTTCCTCATGTGTTCTAAATTTTTTATAGCTTATGTAGCAATCGATCAAGTCCACCCAGGGAATTTCCTGCCCCCTCCCCTCCCCCTCGCAACTTCCATGCTCCTGTAGCAATGAGATTCAAACACCACTCCCCATCTTCATGTGCACCAAAGCGAAAGTATCAGGGTGTGTCTGCTTGTTAATAACAAATTAATGTTATTGCGATCACGTTAAATCGCATCACCTGAGGAGTATTTCTTAATAATGACTTAAATTTACATTGTTCTCGTCATTCGAAGCTCCAGATGACACCACACCCAGGCACATATGTAAGTACTCTCACGTTTCCATATTTTCCACAGTTTTACGTATTTTTCCTTGCTTTTCACAATGTTGCGTATTTTTACAAATTTTCGTATTTTTTCGACAATTTCACATATTTTGCTCAGTTACATGAATTTTGTCCAATAGCTCTCAGCGTCAAGTCTACATCACACTCATACCATTTGCATTGCTTTGTTGCACCCATGTCTCATAATGCCATGGTAACATAACAACAATGTTGCATTGAATCGCGATGACGTCACATCAGCATCGCGTCAACGTCGCATTGCGTCGATGTCCTGATGCTCTCAGTCAATCACTGAGCAGCAACATGCGCCCAAAAGTATCCAACTTAATCTGGAAATCGATTACACAAAATACCGGACAGCGATCCTGACAATTCTACTGTAGACTGTATCTTGGTGGTATTCTATGTCGTACATCTAGATGACTGTCTATTTGTCAGAAATAAATCACATTCCGAAACCAGTATAGGATACTATACCTTCCCAGCGTATCCATTTTGTTGCTAGTGTGAAGACCGTGACAGCCGGCCCGAGTGGGCGAGTGGGTCTAGGCGCTACAGTCTGGGACAACGCGACCCCTACGGTCGCAGGTTCGAATCCTGCCTCGGGCATGGATGTGTATGATGTCCTCAGGTTAGTTATGTTTAAGTAGTTCTAAGTCTAGGGGACTGATGACCTCAGAAGTTAAGTCCCATAGTGCTCAGAGCCATTTGAACCATTTGAAGACTGTGACAAATTCTCGTGACAGTAAATCTGAGAATGCAAAGAATAACTGTACGTCTTTAGAGGACTGAGTGTTTTGCTGGCAAAGATTCAGTTTAGCCTTCCTAATACGGAAAGGAGGCAGTGTGTCAAGCAGACTTACAGCTTTACCTATTAAAAGTTCTTGTACGTAGTCCTAATGTCATTCTGCAACTTTGTCGACTGGGAGGTAATGCGAGCTTGTGTTGGTCACGTGACATTGGCGTCTATTCCTGTAATAGTTCCTACAAGTTGAATAGGTGTTGTGGTTTAGTTGGATGTGTACATGTTGTGGAAAACTGTAGTTTTAACGGAATATTTGGTAACGGCATGATGCAATACACTATTTAAAAAATGATAATCAGGAGTGATAATGAGTAATAAACCTATGGATTGTATGCCCATAGTTTTAATTATTTAATGTGGAAATCGATTACATAATCAGTGATATGGATAGCTGTTTTATGTAATCCAATGTTAATCTGCTGTATGACTGAAATCAGTTAGTCAGTCAAGTTACTGGCATCTGACACTTCCTATAGAACGAAGACTATGCACTCTCAGCTATTGCTGGCAATAACATCACCTTCCCACACGAGTTTTTAACCTAATGCACCAATGCTACAACAGATATCTGTTAATGTGAAAGTGTTCAAAAATGTTCAAATGGGTGTGAAATTTTATGGGACTTAACTACTAAGGTCATTAGTCCCCAAGCTTACACACTACTTAACCTAAATTATCCTAAGGACAAATATACACACCCGTGCCCGAGAGAGGACTCGAACCTCCGCCGGGACCAGCCGCACAGTCCATGACTGCAGCGCCCGAGACCGCTCGGCTAATACCGCTTGGCTGTGAAAGTGTGTTACGGTTCGAATATACAACACTGCTGTCAAAATGCTGTAAATAAATACTTACGATTACACATAGAATCTATAATTATTTATCACATACAAAAAAGTTTAGGATTTTTGTGGTGTGTTAGGCCAAAATATGAGATTTGTTCGTTCGTCTGAGACACTTACTAGAGTGGAGTGAGAGATGCGTACAATATTTATCACGAGAACTGTATTGTAGCTGTGAGACCTGAGTTTCCTCTAGCGCATACAATTTTCAAACAACTTACGGGAATTCAGCCAGGTAATATTAACAGGGACCGCCGATATTTTGGCGGGAGCACATCCCGCCATTTTCAAGACAATCTGCAACGGACAGGCGATATACACGCAAATTTAAAACCTCGGTTCTTGGACAAATGCAGGAAAGATAACACACACACTGAACATTAGTGCCACCAAACATGACCAAAGTCAGAGATATCGATAGTGAGATTACGAACTAGCAGGTGAGGTAACATTGACTCTATCTCTCTGTTTTTTGACAAGGGAGAGAGCAGGATTCCAAACAGGGCTTAAACAAACACCTCCATCCCTGTTTACAAGGTTGCTCGTTAATTTAATCTCAACTACCTCCTCAATAACACTGCTTTACTTGCATGCCAATATCTCGGTGTTGTTGTATAACGTAGGGTGACCAGTATCCAAGCAATGTTCGGCAATAGCAGATCTACTTGGATGCTGTAATCGTGTGTGCCGATCGGTCCTCCACGGTCATGATAGTTTGGCTGATATATATCATGCCACAGTTACAAGGAATGCGATATACACCCGCCTTACGCAAACCAAGATACTCCTTAACGAAATCTAAAAGCACTCTAATTTTAGATGGAGATTGGAAAACACCTTTCACATCGTATTTCCGTAAAATGCGACCGACCTTCTTGTAAGTGCTTCCTACGTAAGGCAAAAAGACGGTAGACTTAGGTGTCGACTCAGTATTATCATCAGTCACCCGATACACAGTTGGTCAATAGCGCAAAGCACGTTCAATCTGTCTTTCACTATAACCATTTTAACGAAACGTAGCTTCAAGTTGGGACAGCTCTGCTGGCAAAGTCTCCGAATAAATATTAGACAAACGCTTCCGCACAGGCTCATGGTGTTTTTAATGCTCGTCCGATCTCTAGGTCGCTTAATTCTTATAAGAGGTAATGTCTTTATTTACATCACACACACACACACACACACACACACATACTCTCTATGGCACGTCGAGCCACTCAGGATAACGGAGTTACATTGCTAAACGCCTATCTGTATGAGTTCTAAATTTTCTTATTTTAGACGAAATATACACTGGTTACGAACGTCAGTTCTTAATAGAGTTTCACAATGAGAGCACTGTGCAATATGAGTTCACGTAATGCTAGCATGATGATCGAATCTGACGGTAGTCGGTAGTAAGTCCAGAATTACGTAATTAATTTAGGGAAAAGTCTTCTACAAAGTTACTAAGAAGTGTATTACAGCATACAGCATTTTCGCGAGTAACAAGAGATCGCTACTAGTAACTTGATAAATCACATGGGTTCAACACGACTTTTTTATTTTGATCTTCGCTTTTCTCTTCCCCATAAGAAGCAGTGTATAGGCCTCTCCCGTGATACGGCGACCGCAATTTATCACTACATACACAACCAGAACACACCATCATGATGGTGAAACATGATATAGGTTACTGCATATTTGCCTCGAAACGTTTCTTCCTAGTACAATCAACTTAATAAATTCTTGCCGCATCGGAAAACTCTAATACCGGTCGTAGCATGTCATCACTGATATTATTCTTGGTATTTAGAGAGATGTCACACACTTAGGTTGGAGCAATTTACTCAGTATATCACAGTTTGGATTCCATAATGGTTGCTCGACTGAGAATGCTATTTATGCATTGATTCATCGAATAATACAAGCCTTAAATAATAATATATCACCAGTCGGTATTTTTTATGATCTTTCCAAGGCATTTGACTGTTTAGATCACGCTACTCTATGAGAAAACCTCAATTTTTATGCAGTCGATGCCTTTACGTTGAGCCGGTTTAAATCATACTTAACAAACAGAATGCAACACGTTGTGCTGAATAATTCAGACAATATCGAAATTTAGTGGCTGTGGGGAAACAAATCACAAAGGGAGACCTCCAGGGTTGAATTTTGGGTCCATTCCTTTTCCTTATACACTGATCAGCCAGACACTACGACCACCTAAGAAATATCCGGTGTGTCCACCTTTGGGACAGGTAACAGCGGCGATATCTCGTGGCATGGAAGCAATGATGCCTTGGTAGGTCGCCGGAGGTAATTGTCACCATATCTGCACACTCAAGTCACAGAATTCCCGTAAATTCCGTGGAGGGGGATGATGAGCTCTGACGCCACGTTCGATCCCATCCCAGATGTGTTTAATCGGGTTCAGATCTGACAAGTTGGGGGAGGGGGGCAGCTCTTCAATTGGAGTAATTCGACGAACACATGTGCGAATTCCATCACACTCCTGGCCTTGTGGCATGGAGCATTATCTTGCTAAAAAATGCCACTGCCACTGGAAAACATGACCGACATAAAGGGATGTACGTGATCTGAAACCAGTGTACGATACCCGTTGGCAGTCATGGTGCCTTGCATGAGCTTCAGTGTACCGATGGATGTCCACGTGAATGTTCTACAGAGCGTAATGGCGCCGCCGCCAGCTTGTTTCCGTTCTGTAGTACAAATGTCAAGGCGTTGTTCACCTGGAAGGTGACCGATTCGCACTGTCCCATCGGCATGATGACGAAGGTATCGCGATTCATCGGATCATGTAACGCTCTGCCACTGCGCCAACGTCCAGTTCCGATGGATACGTGCCCACTTCAGTTGTAGTTGTTGATATCGTGATGTTGACATCGGCGTAGGCATGGGTCGTCGGCAGCGGAGGCCCATCGTTAGGAGTGATCGGTACACTTGTACTCTGCCCCCACATTAAATTCTGATGTTAGTTTCACCACAGTTCGACGCCTGTCCTGTTTCACCATCCTGCCCAGATTACGACGTCCGACATCTGTAATGAGGGCTGGATATTTTTTCGCCCTATTCAACACAGAAGTCCTCAACCACCCGACAAGACGTGCAGTTTCGGATATGCTCGGGGTCATTACAATGTGCCCTTGGTCAAATTCAGAAAGGTTGCATGCCTTCCCCATTATGCACACGGACAGCACGCTCACTGATGCTACATGCACGATGCGTGTGTTCGAGTAACAGTCATTCCTCGCCAGGTGACGCTACTATCGCCTGGGCGGGTTTATATCGATAGTAGGTCGATGATCACAATCTTCTGGCTGATCAGTTTGTATATAATGACTTCCCAGTTGGCTTTTGAAAGGTTCTGGGGTAGAGAGGGGTAAGAGGTGTAAGATGTGTAAGAATAGCGATACCCACTACCCTACCCTGCCCTCCCCCCTCCCCCTTGAGTTGCCACTTTTCCTGTCACACAACGGATAAAAACTAACATGGAAAAACTATTTAGTTCTGCTGGCGGGCTGTTCAAGAGTTGGTCCTCTCGCCATAATTTAATAATAGCGTATTGCAACATGAAAGTGGCACGAAGTATAGCCGTCACTTATGTAGAATTTATCGACAAGCTTGAATAAGGCAGCCGCTGCCCAGCAGAGATTAGCTGGATCTCAGTTTAGTAATTTTACAGCATGTTACGAGTATGATTTGTTCACTCACCAAGCATTTTTTTTTCTTAAGCATGCTGGACTTTCTTCGGTGTTGCAACCTATAATACAGAAATTGCGATAACCCTCTACCGTCTAAGAATAACGTAAATTTAGTTGGGCTCCACAGGATTATGTTGCACAACAGTAATTTTGGTATACAGGATAACCAATGTTTTGTAAATAAATATGTTCCCTCTAGCCGTTAAAATAAGAATTTTCTTACATTATAATGTCAACACAACCATAGCACTGAAGAGCCAAAGAAACTGGTACAGCTCCCTAATATCGTGCACGACCCCCCCCCCCCTCCCGAGAGCACGCAGAATTGCCGCAACAAGAATTGCCATGGACTCGACTAATGTGTGAAGTAGTGCTGGAGGGAACTTATCTCATGAATCCAGCACGGCTGTCAATAAATCCGTAAGAGTACGAGGAGGTGGAGATCTAAACAGCACATTGCAGGGCATCCCAGATATGTTCATGTCTGAAGAGTTTGGTGGCCAGCGGAAGTGTTGAAATACAGAAGAGTGTTCCTGTAACCACTCTGTAGCAGTTCTGGATGTGTGGGTTGTCGCATCGTCCTGCTTGATGTTCCCAAGCCCGTCGGAATGCACAATGGACATGAATGGGTGCAGATAATCAGACAGGATGCTTATATATGTGTCACTTGTCAGAATAGTATCTACACGTATCAGGGGTCCCATATCAGTCCAACTGAACACACGCCACACCATTACAGAGTCTCCACAATTTTGAATAGTCCCCTGCTGACATGCAACGTCCATAGATTCATGAGGTTCTATCCATACCCGTACAAGTCCATGCACTCGATGCAAACGGTAAAGTAGTAGTCATGGAGGCGGTTAGTTCAGGCTGTAATTATTGCCTTGATTATGGAGAGGTTGGTCTTGAGAAGCCATTGGTTACTCCAGTAGGAAACTGGTTGACGTGCATTTGCAGGGATCGTTGGAACTCCTGATGTGCAGAGTAGAGGGCGAGGAAAGTGGTGTCATCAGCACACTGAAGGAGGTAGGCTGGTGGGAGTGGTTTGGGCATATCAGCAGTGTAGAGGAGATAAAGGAGAGGAAAGAGGACAGAGCCGCTAGGCCCTCGTGTAGTGGGATAGAAGGTTCGGATATTGGTACTGTTAATATTGACTAAGAAGGGGAAATTAATTAGGAAGGATGCAATAAGATGCACATAGTTGATTGGAAGTGCGTAGGTCTGGAGTTTGGAAAGGAGACTGGAATGCCATAGACGGTAGTATACTTTTTCTAGGTCAAGGAGGACAAAAATAGCTGATTTATTAGACTTGATTTCGTGTGTTAGGAGACAATGAGATGCAGGAGCTGGTTACAAGAGAAGAAACTGGGATGTAAGCGACACTGATGAACGGGAAGATGCTGTTGCTTCAATTGCTTATGGATGCGTTGGGAGACGATGGATTCGAAGATCTTGTTAAAGTTGAGGGGTGGGAGGAAGAGGTTTGCGGTTTGAGCATAAGAGACTGTATCTGAATGCGATAACATGCTTAATTCGCAACGTATGTTTTGTTTATATTTCACAAACTGTAATCTTCTATGTCACTGCTTAAAAGTTACAGTTATCTGTATGCCATAATAAGTTTTTATTCATGACGTATTTCATGCTATTTATAAAAACTGATGTAACACTAAAGGATTTTTATGATCATCTTTCACAAACCGTAAACTTTATTGTGTCGATACGTCATGTTTTCGGTCTTTGATACCGCCAGCACCTGGCGCCTGCTTGGGTTTACCACGTTCAGGTGACTGCTACCAACGGCAGTTTGGAATGCGACGTTTCATGGTTAACAACTTTTGTAATTGCACTTAACAGGGACATCTCACATGACAGTCTATATTTTACTTGAATTGCTTGCTAGTGTGAGTATTTTTGACCAAATCGTAAGTACTTACTTTTTAGTATGCGTTTCGTTCTTGGTGAAACTCTTTTTTTGTCTTACGTCGTAGCATTTTCTATTTACGACCTTTGTATTGTCTTTTACTGCAACACGTTTCTCAAATTAATGTACCGAAACGCGTTACAATACATAACGTTGTCTGCGATCTGGATATCTCCAAGTATTTACTACATGCTAAGTGTGACTGAACACGTCCTTCATAAATGGGTGAATTCGTCAGTCAAATGGAAAATAAATAACACAACCAAAGTTTTCTTATGAGCTTAACGATTTTGTTGTTGCTGTTGTTGTGGTCTTCAGTCCTGAGACATTTGATGCAGCTCTCCATGCTACCCTATCCTATGCAAGCTTCATCATCTCCCAGTACTTACTGCATCCTACATCCTTCTGAATCTTCTTAGTGTATTCATCTCTTGGTCTCCCTTTACGCTTTTTACCCTGCACGCTGCCCTCCAGTACTAAAATGGTGATCCCTTGATGCCTCAGAACACTTCCTACCAACCGGTCCCTTCTTATTGTCAGGTTGTGTCACAAACTCCTCTTCTCCCCAATTATGTTCAATACCTCTTCATTAGTTATGGGATCTACCCATCTAATCTTCAGCATTCTTCTGTAGCACCACATTTCGAAAGCTTCTATTCTCTTCTTGTCTAAACTATTTATCGTCCATGTTTCACTTTCATACTTGGCGACACTCCATACAAATACTTCCAGAAACGACTTCCTGACATTCAAATCTATACTCGATGTTAACAAATTTCTCTTCTTCAGAAACGCTTTCCTTGCCAGTCTACATTTCATATCCTAAAACTCATTTACTACTTTAAGTGTCTCATTTCCTAATCTAATTCCCTCAGCATCACCCGACTTAATTCGACAACATTCCATTATCCTTGTTTTGTCTCGTTGATGTTCATATTATATTCTCCTTTCAAGACACTGTCCATTCCGTTCAACTGCCCTTCCATGTCCTTTGCTCTCTCTCACAGAATTACAATGTCATCGGCGAACCTCAAAATTTTTATTTCTTCTCCATGGATTTTAATACATACTCCAATTTTTTCTTTTGTTTCCTTTACTGCTTGCTCAATATACAGATTGAATAATTTCGGGGACAGGCTACAACCCTGTCTCACTCCCTTCCCAACCCCTGCTTCCCTTTCATGCCCCTCGTCTCTTATAACTGCCATCTGGTTTCTGTACAAATTGTAAATAGCTTTTCGCTCCCTGTATTTTACCCCTGCCATCTTTAGAATTTGAAAGAGAGGATTCCAGTCAACATTGTCAAAAGTCTACAAATGCCAGAACCGTAGGTTTACCTTTCCTTAATCTTTCCTCTAAGATGAGTCGTAAGGTCAATATTGCCTCACGTGTTCCAATATTTCTCCGGAATCCAAACTTATCTTCCCCGAGGTCAGCTTCTACCAGTTTTTCCATTCTTTTGTAAAGAGTTTTTGTTAGTATTTTGCAGCTGTGACTTATTAAACTGATAGTTCGCTAATTTTCACATCTGTCAGCACCTGCTTTCTTTGGGATTGGAATTATTATACTCTTCTTGAAGTCTACA
This sequence comes from Schistocerca gregaria, assembly GCF_023897955.1. Taxonomy (NCBI): domain Eukaryota; kingdom Metazoa; phylum Arthropoda; class Insecta; order Orthoptera; family Acrididae; genus Schistocerca; species Schistocerca gregaria. Next base: position 214,064,630 of record NC_064927.1, read on the forward strand.
TTATTAATATAACCGTGTATCTTCATTACATTCACTAGTAATGCTGTACAGGAGGATGTTATGTGTTGCAGCACATGAGAAACTATACAGCGCTAAATGATACGATGGAATGTGATGGAAGCCCTATATCTACATGTTTTTCCTAATGTGTGAGTTGTTGGCTGTGTATGTTTTGCTTTATTCAACTGACATAGTAAGTAATAAACCAGAACTTTTCATTACTATTTCACGGGCCACTTGCACGTATTGAGAAAACTGACAGGTGTCTCGGATAGTTTTTGTAGTTACGTCAGAGGGCCCGAAGAGATATTCCCCAAGGTCCATCCCGTCTCTCCACGGGCTCAGTTCCACGAACTTTCCAATTCCCCAGACTTTCAGGCGCGCCGCTGCTGCTACGTGTGGCAGAGGAGCTCTGTCAGGTTTCCGGAAAAGTGCGAAGTTTGGGCCAAGGGGAAGGTCAGAAATTCTCTGCAGCCCAACTCGCTCTGTACGCACGGAGGAAGCCACTTCAACAGAGCTTTTGACACAGCAAACTGCCACTCCAGAGTGTTGGTGCAATGATCACATCGACTCAGCTCTTGAATGTTAATGACTCAGCTTCTCAACTGACTTACCACTATATGCAGGACTGTCGCAAAATGACTTCCGGTGAATTTTTCCTGTAAGAAACTCGCATCTCGCAGCATCAGTTTTGAGAATTCTGCTTCAAGATGCCGCTTGCGTAGTAGCCACAAATAGTGTTCAATTACTTTATGTAGGAATAAACCACTTTCGAAAAAGTAACAAACAACATTTTTTAACTTCCTGATTGCATTAGGAAATTCCGTCTCATCCGACAGCTCTTCGTACTGTTCAAGACCCAAGGCTATTCATTATTTTTTCGAGATCCTCCTTCAACTCCTTGAAACGCGCTCCAGCTCTTGTAGTCCTCATCTACTTTTCCTTCAATTTCTTAAGAAACTTTGAGAACAGTGCATGGCAAATTAGTGTGAACAGGATCCACGACGTTCCAGCAAGACAGATGTAATTAAAAAACTGGGGATTAAATGGCAAATCCATCTCCGCCAGCTTCAACTACACATCAGCTGTCCATCTGAGAAACACTAAACTCATTTTATTTATTAACCCATTCAGCCATTCATAACGAACTTTATATATACACATAATACCTACGTAGCGGGTGGCTATAACTAAAATGCAACTACAGACGGAAGTCCAGTGTGGGCTGCAATTATCTTATGGCAGCGACATTTGATAGAACTGCTAAAGCGTTAATGACGAACAGACTTACGCTGGAAAAAAACATTAGTTCCAGTTTTGGCCTCCAGGTGCAAATCTGGCACTATATACTGTTTTCATTAAGTTACGACATCCATGCTACCATTTGACAAGCCATGACATGATTTAACAGTACGGTTATCGAGAAGAGAGACGGTGTGCTGTTAGTGAAACTGTTTTATGTGAATGGCAGCAATTAGAGCTGCATTCAGAGAGTATCGCCGACTGAAAGGTCTGAGGAGGAGCCCGATCTCATTAAATTGTTGAAACAAGATTATAACGAAATTCGGAAACACGTTGTGACTCCTGGAAGAGGAAGGCGTCCTATCCCGGTGGAAAGTATTGACGTGGTTGCTGTTGCTGTAACTGACCATGCAGCGCTCGTGCAGCGCTCGTGCAGTGCCATGAGAATTGTCCATCTCATGGTGAACAGTACGGAAATTTTGCGGTGTATTTTACACCGGTACCCGTACAACATCCAGGCGGTGAAGCAACTGAAACCTGATGATCCCCAGCGATGTTCTGAATTTGGTCTTCGTTTTCTGACACTGATCAATGTTGACGAGCTACGACCGGGCAATATTCTATGGAGAGACGAAACATATTTTATAGTGCACGGTACAGTGAATACGCAGAACTATCGAAGTCATGTTTTGTACGAAGAATCATTGTACGTAACGTATATGTCTTTGTGGTGTGGATTCACAAGCACCTTTTTTCTCTGTCCTTTCTTCTTAAAACAGACTACACTCAGAGGGCCTGTCAAGCGTACTGTGACGTCTGCACGTTGTCGATACCTCCTTGTACAGCGTATGATTACTGTTTGGAAGCCCGCAAGTATGTGGAAACCACTATTTTCATGCAAGATTGGGCAGCAGCTCATGTCGCTCGCCCAGTGAAATATCAGCCTAATGGAACCTGCAACGAACGTATTGTCTCCAGAGCTTTTCCAGTCGCATGTTCTGTAAGATCACCTGACCTAAATCCATGAAATTTTTGGCATTGGTGGTATCTAAAACAACTCGTTTACCAGGAACACATTCGGTCTACACCTGATCTGGAGGCCTATTCACAGGAATGCCTTCCTCATGTTCCAATGCTGCGAGCAACTGTTCATCACGTCGTTTTACGGATGCAGCATTTCGTGTACGTCTCCAGTTCTCATGCTGAACAACTTCTGTAAGCGCCGGGTAACAATAAAATCAACATTATGCCTTTCTCACTTGTTTGACCTTTTCTGAACACGACCCGTTCCTAACTCACAACACATGAAAACCTTTTTATAAGACTTTCTTGCAATCACAGCGCCACATTCACTCTAAGTGGCCGCAATCGAAAGTAAGGTGATTTTTTTTTTATTGTGTAAAAAGATTCCGCATTAACGCATTAGAATATCTACCAAGGTCCCTTGCCTTACGATAAATAAAGCTCACTCCGGACGTCTGTCGTTAGCTGTACTTTAATTATAACTACCCGATAGCTATCCAGGCGAAATTCCCGACCCGTCCACCGTAGCTTTACCTCTACCAGTACCTCATCTCCTCCGTTGCAGATTCCAGAAAAATTCTCCTGTGTAACATGCGAGACTAGTACTTCCTTAAGAAAGGAAATTACAGAGACATGGCTTGGCCACAACCTGGGGGTTGTTTCCAAAGCGAATTTTTCACAATGTAACGGAGTGCGAGCTGATACGCTACTTTCTAGCAAATGAAAACTTCTGTGAAGTTTGGAAGCTGGGAGATGAGGTAAATAAACGTCGTGTGACAAGGGCGTCCCGTCGGGTAGTGGGTCACCGGCTGCAAGTCTTTCGATTTGACCCCATTTGGGCGACTCGCGCGTCGATGGGGATCAGATGATTATGATTAGGACAACACCCAGTCCCTGAGAGGAGAAAATCTCCGACCCAGCCGGGAATCGAGCCCGGGCCGTTCGGAGTAACATCCTGTCGAGCTGACCACTAAGCTACCGGAGAGCGGATTGGAGATCAGGTACTGGGGAAGCAAACCGGTTTGTACGGGTTATGAGTCGTGCTCGCATGGCAGTTGTCGGCGAAAGGCTAAGCCCCCGGTTTCGATCCCGGTTCGTCAAACATTTTAATCTACCAGGTTTCAGTAACATATGTCTGTGGAAAGTGCATCATTCAGTTACAGGATAAAGTCTGACGGAAGTCACTTAATTTATCATGTTAGTATACTAAAGCGAAAGGGAATAATTAGTCCTCATGCTAATACTTTCACCTTTGTTGTTACGATGAAGTGCGTTATCTGTTAAGAATGAAAAACAAGAGCACCGTGATAAACCGTTATATAGGTAGAAACCAAACAAAATCAGTGATCTTGTTTGTTCCGACATTAAATGATCTACAACTGGAGGACTTTCATTGATTTCAGATCCAGTGAAATGTTATGTGGATAGGTCCTATGTAAAATATATTTCCAAAAAGAAATTAAATGTTTGGTAGCAGATGGAGCTTCTAGCTGAACCCCACGGAACAGTACCTAGGAAGTTCTTGCGAGAGGACCATAGTCAACTGAGGTCCATCATTAAAACACTATTTGACCGATTTAGTTGGTGTATGCTATATACTGTGAGATGACTAAAGTCGTAGGATGGTTCCTCATGTCGTATCTGATGTCCTTTCGCCCGGCGTAGTGCAGCCATTCGACGTTGCATCGAGCCAACAAGGCGTCGGAGGTCCCCTGCAGAAATATTGAGCCATGCTCCCTCTGTAGCCGTCCATAATTGCGAGCGTGCTGTCGGTGCCGGATTTTCTGAGAGACCTGACCTCTCGATTATGGCCTCATAAACCTTCGATGGTTGGTCAGATCATTAGCTCGAATTGCCCAGAATGTTCTTCAAACCAGTCGCGAACAATTGAAGGCCGGTAACATGGGGCGTTGCCATCCATCAAAATTCCATCACTGTTTGATAACATGAAGTCCATGTCCTCCAAGTAACCGAACACAGCCATTTCCATTCAGTGAACGGTTCCGTTGGAGCACAGCCCACACCATTATGGGGCCACCGCCAGATTACGCAGTGCCTTGTTGATAACCTGGACCCATGGCTTCGTGGGGTCTGCGCCACACTCGAACTCTGCCATCTTGACAGCTGAAATCTGGATGGTTCGAATGGTTCTGAGCACTATGGGACTTAACATCTGTGGTCATCAGTCCCCTAGAACTTAGAACTACTTAAACCTAACTAACCTAAGGACATCACATAACACCCAGTCATCACGAGGCAGAGAAAATTCCTGACCCCGCCGGGAATCGAACCCGGGAACCCGGGAGCGTGAAATCTGGACTCATCTTACCAGGCCACAGTATTTCCGGTCGTATATGGCTCAAGCGCTACGGTCACGAGCCCAGGAGAGGCGCTGCAAACGACGTCGTGCTGTTAGCAAAGACACTCGCGTTAGTTTTCTACCACCATGGCTCATTAACGCCAAGTGTCGGCGCACTGTCTTAACGCATACGCTCGTCGTGCGTCTCACATTGATTTTTGCGGCTGTTTCGCGAAATACTGCTTGTCTGTCAGTACTGACAATTCTAACCAAACGTCGCTGCTCTCGGTTGAAAGCTATCGGCCACTGCGTTGTTTATGGTGAGACTTGATACCTGAAATATGTTATTCTCGGTACGATCTTCACACTGTCGACCTCTGAGTATTAAATTTTCTAACTATTTCCGAAATTTAATGCCCCATGGGTCCATCTTCGTGGCAACGGCCTTGCCGCAGTGGATACACTGGTTCCCGTCAGATCACCGAAGTTAAGCGCTGTCGGGCGTGACCGGCACTTGGTGACCGAATAATAGCAGCTCCGGCCACAGAAAACCATCATAACGACCGGGAGATCGGTGTGCTGACCACACGCCCCTCCTATCCGCATCCTCATCTGAGGATGACACGGCGGTCGGATGGTCCCGATGGGCCTCTTGTGGCCTGAAGACGAGTCTGTTGATATACTTTCCGGGATGTGAGGTCGTGGTCCAAGAACTTTTTCTGCTCCTTACGTTTCGTCCAGCACAGTCCTGGACGAAATGTAAGGAGCAGAAAAAGTTCTTGGACCACGACCTCACATCCCGGAAAGTATATCAACAGCCATGTCACCCGGTCGTGAAAGCCTTCATTCTACAATCTGAAGACGAGTGCCATGAGTCCGTCTTCAATTACCATTTTGCGTTTGAAGCCTGTTAAAACCTGTCGTCCGGCCTTAATCATGTCACAAACGTTTTCAGATGAATCACCTGAGCACAAATGACTGGTGAATATCGCTATCCCATGACTTTTATCATCTCATTTTACGAATGTGTGATTTTCCAATCATAGCAGTTATGACAGCGAGGTTCTGAAACATCGACAGACAAACCACGAGACGTGGCGCATGCGTGGATCTCCTCGCAGCTCTTGCCCTTTGTCGAGGACAAGAAAGCACTGAAGCAAATATTCCGCTTCATTGGCCATTAAGTCCAAAGTATCCGAGACGGTGGAGGCGGAAGTTCTAACTAATTTCCGTAGGAAAGAGAACTGGTACTCATTGTTTCACTGGGCTCATTTCCTGTGCAGTGGTACAGCTTTTGCTAAATTGCCGGCAGAACTAATCCATGGAATGAAAAGTTTTGTTAATGAAGTTTCAAACGCAGTAAGTAATCGAAAACGCTTAAACAAGAAACTCATCAATTAATGTTGTCAATAGTGTTGGAAATTGTGTACAATAAATATTAAATTTATTATTTGTGACGAGCTCGAAAGCACCGACAGATATTCCTTTGAATAATATTACTGGTAACGTAAGTGTGCTGACCTCATTTTATAGATCAGAGTCTTGACTGTGCTGTTAAAAATGTTAGTAGACTATGAAGTAGTATGTGTCCTGCTAGTAATTCACGTACTACAAAGAGCAAGATGAAGTGACGGCTATGAACTAAAAGTTATCTGCAAGAGGACCTTATTATTACCTCGGTATTTTCCATACCTATACAGTCGTAATGTGAAGAAAATGTTTTCGTATATAAATTGGTAATACAGATACAAGCTCTATATTGTTCATTGTATGCCTTCTAGACTTTGTATGTAAATTGAGACTAATATTATTAGAAGCTAGAGGAATCAAACACTACCTCGAGATGATAGTTAAATAAAGACCTTAAGCTGTCGACAGGCGTTGATGTACAACAACCCGGATCTCCTGCTTACAACCCCCCGCCCTCCCCCCCCCCCCCCCCCCGGCACACGCTCTATCTACGTGAGCCACCGAGGGCACAGAGGATAGTGCGACTGCAGGGATCTATCCCTTGCACGCTCCCAACTTAATGTCCACACACTATATTGGTAGTGCCCCTGCCCATTACACTCATAACTCGCACCAGACAATCTTGACGAGTCCCGTAAGAGTTCGGGCAATACGTGTGCATCCAGCACAGAAGAAGAAGGTCAATGGCTGGTTAGCCTTAACTACGAGGGTTATTCGGAAAGTAAGGAACGTTCGGTCGCGAAGTGGAAACCACAGTGAAAATCCGATGAAGTTTTGCACAAGTGTGTTGGGCAGTGCGTCTAGTATACCCGTCGATCGCTTTATGTCCTTTTTACTTCTGAGCACAGATGGAGCACATAAAGATACCTAGAACAATAGTGTCTCCCGCCAAGTACGAGGGGCTGATGACAAATTTCGCCTTAAGCTATGCAGCCAACATTACATAACTGTCGTGCGTTTTTTTCTTCAAGGCAATTCTCAGCCGCATTCTGTGGGGGCAGTGAAGATGCTCCTGCGTCGTTTTGAATTGGAAATTTTTGATAACCCGCAATACAGCCCGTAATTGTCTCCCTCTGTTTCATCTCTGCTCACATGAACCGCTGGCTACGAAGACAACATTTTGGCACAGATAATGAACTGTAGGCCAGCGTACAGAATTGGCAAAAAGCACTGGCGGCTGCCTTCTATAATGAGGGTACTGGAAAGTTGCTACAACGCTACGACAAACGTCTAAGTCGGATCGGCGACTATGGAAGTTGTAGCTAAATGTTGCAAATAAAGCAGATTTGATTTTCACTGTGGTTTCCGTTTCCCGACCTATAGTTCCTTACTTTCCGAATAGCCCTCGTATGTGTAGATACCATCTTCATATATTCAAACACTACCTAAGTTGCCAAGTTTTCAAGGCTTAGCGTGTTCACTATTAACACTGCTCTGCTTAAGAAGATAATCTGTTTCAATCAAGATATTATCTCTACTTCTCCGTTCATTTTTAAACATTTTATCTGTAATATTTTCAGTCCTTGACATTGTAATATGAACAGTGTCTAGCATACATTTCATTAAATTAGAATGTGACACCGCTTATGCATCTACATTACCATATTTCTGTCAAGACAATCAGTTGTTTATGTGGCCTTCCTGTTATGGCGTAAGCTGGCGTGTCGGCAAAGACGAAGTAAGGATCAATTAGTAGGCGCTGGATAAAGCGCACCTATCACAAGAGAGGCCAGAGGCACACCCACAAGCAACATGCCGCCAGCGCCCTCTCGACAGCATGTACACTCCTGGAAATGGAAAAAAGAACACATTGACACCGGTGTGTCAGACCCACCATACTTGCTCCGGACACTGCGAGAGGGCTGTACAAGCAATGATCACACGCACGGCACAGCTGACACACCAGGAACCGCGGTGTTGGCCGTCGAATGGCGCTAGCTGCGCAGCATTTGTGCACCGCCGCCGTCAGTGTCAGCCAGTTTGCCGTGGCATACGGAGCTCCATCGCAGTCTTTAACACTGGTAGCATGCCGCGACAGCGTGGACGTGAACCGTATGTGCAGTTGACGGACTTTGAGCGAGGGCGTATAGTGGGCATGCGGGAGGCCGGGTGGACGTACCGCCGAATTGCTCAACACGTGGGGCGTGAGGTCTCCACAGTACATCGATGTTGTCGCCAGTGGTCGGCGGAAGGTGCACGTGCCCGTCGACCTGGGACCGGACTGCAGCGACGCACGGATGCACGCCAAGACCGTAGGATCCTACGCAGTGCCGTAGGGGACCGCACCGCCACTTCCCAGCAAATTAGGGACACTGTTGCTCCTGGGGTATCGGCGAGGACCATTCGCAACCGTCTCCATGAAGCTGGGCTACGGTCCCGCACACCGTTAGACCGTCTTCCGCTCACGCCCCAACATCGTGCAGCCCGCCTCCAGTGGTGTCGCGACAGGCGTGAATGGAGGGACGAATGGAGACGTGTCGTCTTCAGCGATGAGAGTCGCTTCTGCCTTGGTGCCAATGATGGTCGTATGCGTGTTTGGCGCCGTGCAGGTGAGCGCCACAATCAGGACTGCATACGACCGAGGCACACAGGGCCAACACCCGGCATCATGGTGTGGGGAGCGATCTCCTACACTGGCCGTACACCTCTGGTGATCGTCGAGGGGACACTTAGTGCACGGTACATCCAAACCGTCATCGAACCCATCGTTCTACCATTCCTAGACCGGCAAGGGAACTTGCTGTTCCAACAGGACAATGCACGTCCGCATGTATCCCGTGCCACCCAACGTGCTCTAGAAGGTGTAAGTCAACTACCCTGGCCAGCAAGATCTCCGGATCTGTCGCCCATTTAGCATGTTTGGGACTGGATGAAGCGTCGTCTCACGCGTTCTGCACGTCCAGCACGAACGCTGTTCCAACTGAGGCGCCAGGTGGAAATGGCATGGCAAGCCGTTCCACAGGACTACATCCAGCATCTCTACGATCGTCTCCATGGGAGAATAGCAGCCTGCATTGCTGCGAAAGGTGGATATACACCGTACTAGTGCCGACATTGTGCATGCTCTGTTGCCTTTGTCTATGTGCCTGTGGTTTTGTCAGTGAGATCATGTGATGTATCTGACCCCAGGAATGTGTCAATAAAGTTTCCCCTTCCTGGGACAATGAATTCACAGTGTTCTTATTTCAATTTCCAGGAGTGTATTTAGACCGCAACCACTGACTGGAGGGCCTCACTCATTCATTCACTCAATCATCCAGTTTAGCGTCTGTCAATTTACTCGCACAGCGGGTATAGTTTGTCACTGGCTACGACAATACACAGTGACCAGATAAGTGACTATAGTGGTACTAGGTTACCTCAACCAGAATTGAGATATTACATCGGTCTGCAATAGGACTATTGCCGATGAGCTTGTACCAAAAAACATGGAATCTATTCAAGTCAGGTAAAGGTTTCCGGTTAATGTAAATAAAGAACCGTATTAATCTATTTGCGAATTTGTGTTGTAGAAAGAGGATATTGGTCACTCATAACAACATCCTCTCCCTTGCTTCAAAAATGGTTGAAATGGCTCTGAGCACTATAGGACTTAACATCTATGGTCATCAGTCCCCTAGAACTTAGAACGACTTAAACCTAACTAACCTAAGGACACCACATAACACCCACCCATCACGAGGCAGAGAAAATCCCTGACCCCGCCTGGAATCGAACCCGGGAACCCGGGTGCGGGAAGCGAGAACGCTACCGCACGACCACGAGCTGCGGACTGTCGACCGTTTCCCTGGAATACAAGACTACACTTCTTTCCCTCTCACTTTATGTACCATTCCCTTCTCACTGATGCAGTTCATTCCCCTCATTAGCATTTGCAGAATCGGTACCGACCCACACCATTCTCCCATGGCTAGCTAGCAGGAGAACATGCGAAGTGCCATAACGTGATTTCTCAGAAACTTCGAACAGTGCAAGAGTGGCCAAAATAAGGAAAACGAGTGCCAAAGTTTGCATCGTAATTTAGATGCCTTTTAGCGCACGGTAAGTTTAGATCACCTGGTGGCACAGTAGCTAACGTCGCAGCATTTCCCTCTTAAGTTCCGTGTTCGAAATCCGATTATTGTCGTTATTTATTTAATTTTTCTCATGTACGTATCCATATCCGTAGAAGGATACTACACGAATACTTCTTATCGAGTTAGGGGCTAAAAGGGGCTACATACTAATTGCGAAATTACACCTGAGTTTCACAAAAAGTATCACACATTTATTAAAAAGGGGATTAATTTTAACTGAAGACACTGAAGCATCTCAAAAACTACACATCGGATCAAAAAAAGTTATAATTCCAATTTCTTTGCCTGAGATACCACACTCGACCCGACACCCCACCCCGTGTGTGGGTGGGTGGTGGTGAGGGGGCTTGGCTACGAGAAGCTCCGAAATGTCCAATGGAAACACCAATTTTTATAGCAGATTACGATTCTACGGCAAAATTCATATGCGTTTTGTTTAATTTTGTTTGAAGCGTTTTCTTAGTTTGGCCAGAGATGGCGCTGTAATCGGTGGAACGGAAATGGGTACACAATCGTAATTTACGACATGCAAGTCAATGGTCCTTGGATATCCAATGGCACTGAACATTCCGCCTCCATGCTGGAGGCTACGACAAGCCAGTATTTCAAAACGTCTAATTGGAAACATCATTCGCAACGTTGTATTCCTCCAACATATCGAACAAGGGACTACTTGACACGCCTTGTGGCCGTGTCGTGAACTATTACGTACCATAGCAGGCTATACACTGCGACCGGAGCTCACGTATCACGCAATCGTAGAACAGATAGCGACTTTAAACGTAACAATACTTGCGCAGTCTTCATTGCCTGCTCAACTACCTGTCATTTGGAGAACAGGAGCGCAAGTGGATTATGTATGTTGCAACCCCAGAAGAAAAAACTGAAATGATCCTAATTTATGGAGAATATAGAGGAAATGATGAGGCAGCTGTTGCCCAGAATGTCAAGCGTTTTCCAGAGAAAGCTCGCTCTCGTTCGTTCATTTAGAAGGTTTTGAACGCCTTAACGTGTGATGGTAGCGTATAGACCGGAAAAAGGAAACTAAGCAATCGTATTACAGGAGAAGCTGAATGAAATAGCGTACTAGCGGCAGCGCACCACAGCACACGGATAAGCGCCAATCAATTACGCAACGATTCCGGTATGTCAATAGCTAGTATTGTTACAATACCGCAGCGTCGTAAGTACCATCCATACCACGTGTCAGTGCATCAAGAACTTCTTGGTGCCGATTTTCATAACTGGGTACTGTTTTGTGAATGGGCACGTCAACAAATGCAAACGACCCCCAAGTTCTTTGCCGAGATACTTTTTCCGATGTGTCTACATTCAAAAACTATAGTAGCGTTAACTAGCATAGCATACCCACTGGTTACAGCAAGTTGACCGTCAACGTCCTTAGGCGGTTAACATATGGTGTGGTATCATGGGAAACAAATTCATTGGTCCGTGTTTTACTAATGGCACGTTGAATGGACGCAAATAACGAACGGTTTAGCAACACAAACTACCGGTACCTGTGCAACATGTTTCAAATCGGTTCAAATGACTGAGCACTATGGGACGTAACTACTGAGGCCATCAGTCCCCTAGAATTTAGAACTACTTAAACCTAACTAACCTAAGGACATCACACACACACCCATGCCCGAGACAGGGTTCGAACCTGCGACCGCTCGGCCACTCAGACCGGCTGCAACATGTTTCCCTGGACGTTCAGCAACGTATGTGGTTCCAGCTTAATTGTTGCTCAGTGCATTACATAGTTGAAGCACGGGAGGCATTAGCCCGTGTTTATAGGCATTAGACCGCATTTCGGTGGTTTGGCAGAGCTGACCCTATTAATTGGCCTACTAGGTTGCCGGATTTGACGTCACCGGACTTCCCTCTGTGGGGATATTTAAAAGATAAGGTGTACCAGCAAGTGCTAACAAACCGCGAAGATCTTGAAACATCCCCTTAGAAAAATTTGTGAATTACTGTGCTGGTATACCCCTTACGTTATTTGATTTTCAAACAGCTGAACAGAACTGAACGTACTCAGACATTTCTCTCTTTACTTATTCTGATCATCACTAAACTGACATACAATATTTTTAGCGCAACGCAATCTGACTTTCAGTAATCCCTGCAAAAGAATGGCTCAGACTAATAATAACCTATACCTTTAATGAATCACATACCTCTCAAATATCTTGGTTACTCTGCAATGCAGCGAGCGCCAATACTGCCAGCTAAATAAAAGATTCTAACTACTGAAGGCACTAACTACTTACAGGCATAGTTAGCAAATGAAAGATTTTGATATATATATATATATATAAGTTCATGCCATCCAGTCTTACAAATTTACTGCCTCTGATGGACACACGTCCAGATCATCCGCTCTGAAAACTCCGCCATTTCTCTCCCCACATCCACCACTGCTGGAGGCTCACCTCCAACTGCGCAACGCTACGCGCTGTTCACATCCAAGTGCCCAACACTACAATAGCAAATATTGCAACAATGCCGACCAGCATCAGACTGCACACAGCACAGCCAGTGATTTTCATACAGAGCGCTACGTGACATTACCAACATAAAAACCTAAACAGCCTACTTACATCTAACCAGCCTACTTACAACCAAGTCGCTGCATCAGAAACTCCTGTTCTGACATTCCCGCAGATATGCTTCTTTCCTGCGTACGTTCATTTGAAAAGCGGATCACGAAGTGCACTCAAATTGGCGGCACTAGATCTAAATACCACTGTGACTAGAAAAGTAGCATTCGGCTCCTGCAACAACCACAATAGCGCATCGAGTAGCCCCCTTTTCGATATGTTGGAGGAATACAACGCTGCTAATGGAGTTATAAAATACTTGCCTGTAGTGCCCTCGCAACATGGAGCTGGTGCCCACGCGCCGTTGGATATTCGAGGGCGATTGAGCAGCATGTCGTAAATTACAATTATGTGCCCATTTCTGTTCCTTCGATTATAGCGCCATCTGTGCGAAACGAAGAATGTACTTCAGACAAAACGTATGTAGATTTTGCCGTAGAAACGTAATCTGCAATAAAAACGGGGGTTCCCATTAAAGTGCTATGGACACTTGCTCAGTAAAGGAGGTGTTTCACATTAGAGAAGATGAATGAATGGTCATAGCTCCTCAGGTATGCAATTTAGAGCCCGCGTTTATTGCGCATTTTTTCTCGTTTTTGTCCACACTACCACCACTGAAAGTTACCAACTCCACACTCTTCGCAACACAAGAACCGGTACATGTATTCAACTGACAGAAGTATCAGAACGGTTTTCGTTTATAGCTTTCGACTCGTTCGTTTCCGGTACAGGGATCCTTACTTCAAATTAATACATATATCGTTCTCCATCATCCTAGAAAATCTGTAACATCATCACGGAATTACCCCGTGTATACGTACATTTACAGACGCCCGCGCCTATAACTTTGACGCTCTGTAGCCTCGTTGGATGACGTTTCCGGACATGGGCTCCTATTCAAAATACGATGTACTCACTCCTCTCAACAAGTCCTAGAAGTCTGTGACGGGAATTTCCGACCACTCTGTATATAGTCAGTTCAGCAGAATAGCCTACATAAGCAAGTCGTCCCGTCAAGATTGTATAGCAATTAGATTCCTTTCAGGGTATGTTGATATAGCAGCTCCATATTTAGCAATCACAAACAACCACTCACCCGTGGTAAGGTTCATATGTAAACACTGCACGGGTCACACCAATAGTCAAGAACGGAAACTGGAACAATCCAGTGAATCAGAGACACATATCACTGACGTCGACCTGAAGCAGAATTTTGGAAAATATATTGTGTCCGAACATATAAATTACCACGAGGAAAAGAGCCTATTGACACACAGTCAGTAAAGGTTCATAAAATATCGGTCTTGTGGGTCACAGCTAGCTTATACACCAGATAAAGAGTGCTATTGACAGGGTATTTCAAAATTATTCCGTATTTCTAGATTTCTAGAAAGCTTTTGACGCCGTTTCTCACAAACGACCTCTAATCAGATTGCGAGAATATGGAAAATCGTCTCAGTTGAGAGATTTGATTCGTCAGGAAGGTCACAGTTCGTAGCAAATGACGGAAAGTCATCGAATGAAACAGAATATATACTTCTCGTTCCACATGGAAGTGTTACAGGCCCACCGCTGTTCCTAATATATACAGGGTGACTGCGTGATGATGTTAGAAAGTTTTAGGCATCATGGTGAAATATAAATGTATCAGTCTGAGATAAGGGACCCTGATGCGGAAACGTCCCAGTCGAAAGTTATAAGCGGAAACTGATCTGGTACCTCTGACAGTGGACCGGTACTGTTGTTGCTAGGATTGTAGGGTAGGTTACTTTCAGATGTAGTAGTATGGAACAAAATGAGAAAAAAGTTGTGTAAATATGGGCTCTAAAATGCGTACCTTTAGAGCTATGGACTGTTGTTCAGTAGAAGAGACGTGTTTCACAGCAGCGAAGATGAAAAATTGTTCACATTTCTTAAAGTATGCATTTTAGAGCCCATGTTTTCACACCCCATCCGACAACAACTGCCTCAGGCTGAACAGCGTCTTGAAAAGCAACTGGGGATGCTGGTGATGTTTAAGCGTAAGGAGCCACGGGCGTGACATCTGCTGCACACTGCACACTGCACACTGACCCATTAAGCGACTGTTGTTCATCTGCAGCAGCAAATTGCACAGCGCAGGATGCCATAGCAGCCACTAGCGAAGTCGGAGCTCCCTCCAGAATATAAACCACTGGTTATTGCGCAGTTTTCTTTTTTAACGGTCACTGTTCCGCTGCAGGTAAAGCCCGCCCTTGCTGAATATTAGTTTCCCTATGGCCACTGGTTATAAGTTACCACCTGACTTCTCGGAACTTCCACAACAACTGCAAACTGTTCATTATCGGTATTAGAACATTAGTATGTTGTTCTTGTCATGATGGTTAGAACTTGATCCGATGTTACGCAAAACTCCCATATACTGAGGTGATAAGAATCATGGGATAACTCCTAATATCTTGTCGGACCTCCTTTTGCCTCGGGTAGTTGAGAAACTGTATGGCAAGGACCCAACAAGTTGTTGCAAGTTCCGTTTAGAAATATTGAGCTATACTCCCTCTACTCCCTCTATAGCCGTGCATAGTTGCGAAAGTGTTGTCAGTACAGGATTTCGTCCATGAACTGACCTCTCGATTTTGTGCTATAAATGTTCGATGGGATTCATGTGCGGTGCTCTGGTTTGCCTAATCATTCGTTCGAACAGTCCCGAATGTTCTTCAAACCAATCGCGAACAATTGTGAACCAATGACACGACGCATTGTCATCCACAAAAATTCCATAGTTGATTGGGAACATGAAGTGCAAACATACTCATTTCCAGTCAATGATCGGTTCAGTTTGACCAGAGGACCCCGTCCATTCAACGCAAACACAGCCCACACCATTATGGAGCCATCACCAGCTTACACAGTGCCTTTTTGACAACCTGGGTCCATGGCTTCGTGGGGCCTATGCCACACTCGAACCTTACCATCAGCGTTTACCAACTGAAACCTGTACCCACCTGATCAGATCATGGTTTTCCAGTCTAGCGTCCAACTGATTTGGTCACGAGCCCAGGAGAGGATCTGCAGGCGATGTTGTATTATTATCAAAGGCATTCACGCCTATCTTCCACTGAAACAGCCCATTAAAGCCAAATTTCGGCGTACTGTCCTAATGGATACGTTCATCGTACTTCCCACATTGATTTCTGCGGCTGTTTCATGCAGTATTGCTTGTGTGTTAGCACTGACAACTCTGCGCAAGTGCCGCTGCTCCCGGTTATTAAATAAAGGCCGCCGGCCACTATATGGTCCGTGGTGAGACATAATGCCTGAAATGTGGCGTTCTCGTCACACTTGACACTGTGGATATCCGAATATTGAACTCCGTAACGATTTCTGAAACGGAATGTCCCATGCATCTAGCTTCAACCACCATCCACGTTCAAAATCTGTTAATTCCCGGCGTGCACCTATAAAGACGCCAGATACCTTTTCAGATGAGTCACCTGAGTACAAATGGAGCTCCGTCAATGCATTGCCATTTTATACTTTGTGTACGCGATACTACCGCCATCTGTATGTGTGCATTCCGCTATTCTGTGACTTCTGCCACCATAGCGTATTCTGATTGTTGATTTCACCTGACTTGGGTGCCCCAGGATTTGAAGCTACTGGAGTAAGAGAAGTATCCATATCTACCACAATTAAACCCATAACGTTGGAGTCAGTTTCAAGGCGGTTCCGTTTCACTTGCGTACATGACCCTTCAATACGTGTAGTGTATCATGTAGTAGTACATTTTAAAATACATTTAAAATACGTTACGGGTGCGCACTTCGTGCTGCAAAGGTATCTTTGCCTTGAGCGGCTGCCATCCACAAAAAACTGCATTATTTTACCAATGTAAAATTTCGTGCTACTTTTGCATCCACTTGCAAATTCCTTTGTTACTGAAGCCAATCACAGAGAAAAATTATATTAACTTACTCACTCTGTCGATAGTCTTTGACCAGACTGCATCTCTTACAAGGCGCGAATGTATTTCGTTGAGAAATAATTGGAATCAGTCGTCCTGTTTAATACAAAAACTTCTACCCAGAATTACTAAGGAAATTAACGAAAAAGAAAGAGTGAACAACATTACTTAATGAGTTTTTAGCTTTACTGTAGTTGCTATTTATAGTTTGTCGCGTCTCTCGTTCTTATTTGGCGTGTGTTATCAGTTAACAAGAACCTGCATTTCAATTAACGAAGTCCGAAACCACCGTTGTCTACACGGTCGTAGAATATTCAGGGACCGAGCGAGGCGGTTCGCACGCTGGAGGTGGATTCGGGAGGATGACGGTTCAAACCCGCGTCCGGCCATCCTGATTTAAGTTTTCCATGATTTCCCTAAATCGCTTCAGGCAAATTCCGGGATGGTTCCTTTGAAAAGTCAAGGCCCCATCCTTCCCTAATCCGATGGGACCGATGAACTCGTTATTTTGTCTCCTCCCCCCAAACCATCCAACCAAGCAACGTTCAGGAAATTCTGAAGGACTGCCACCAGACAGGACAGCCACGGTGCATAATACAGATTTAATTCATCCGCATCTGTGAAACAGCGCAGTGCACTGTAAGCAGTTAGTTTGCTAGCAGCAATACTTATCGATTTCTCCTGCACGCCAATAGTCAATGGACCGTTAGGCTGGTTCTCGTGCCATATGTACACCCGATGGTAATGGCGCATTTCGTGGGCGGTACTGAATCTTGTCGTCCATCATGTCATCCAAAGGCCAGTATTAATGATCTGCCCGATGTCAACGGGGCCATTCATGGCAAGGGGAGTAATCTACAGACGCGTTATGTGTCTATAAAGCTAATAGTGACGCTTTAAAGAACACGAAGAGCAATACTCTTCTGCTAAACGTCAACTCGCGACCGCGTAGGGCGCGCTGGTTGATAAGTCTGAACTCCGCGGCAGACGGAAGTAAATTATTGGGGAATGTTTATGACAAACTGTTGTTCCGTGCTTTGGCCGCGCTGACCGAAGTAGTTACTGCTGTGTTCACGACATCGCTTGGCTGCATTCTCAAATAAAGGTATCGTTTGACTAGAAAAAATATATAGAAAAAGGTTAAACAAATGTTGCACATGGAAAGTAGCATTGACCGCAATAAAAATTCATTGCGTATGAAGCTTTGAGATGTGATGTTGGGAAAGACAGAAAATGAACTGGTGTGCAAAACTTAAGGATTGAAACCTGCTAGTCAAGGAAAGGCAGGATTCGGTCATGATCTGTGGACAGGGCCATAATCAGTTACTATTGGTTGCCTTTTACAGTTACACACAATTTATTTTAAACCAGTAATTCCAGACTCAACAATAAATAAAAATACCACATGTTGTTAATGAAGAAATTAACAACTGTGTAAATAGTAGTGTTTTCTGCGAGTTACAATTTAGCAAACCACCATTAAATACAGATAATGTTTTAAAGCAAGCCACTGTAATCTTGGCAGAAGACCTTACACGCCAGGAATGGCAGTAACTAAGGTTTGAAGGCTTACTGCTAAACTACAAATACCAAATTGGAGTTTCAAGGCAAATGACTACAACCACGACTGAAGGCCTTACACGCCAGGAATTCCAATATTATAAAAAATTTAGAAACCTGCTCTAAAACAGAAAATACAATAGCAAAGGTTAATTAAAAAACAAGCAACTGATCACCAAACGGGTGAAATAAGATGATAGCAAACTTTGTAACACAACCCTTAATATCCATTGAACACTGCACTGTTATATTTATTCCAGAAGGCGACCAGAAATATTAACTAGACATTTATAGCCTTTAATGTAGGAATTACAAGGTATTGTAATAAATAATACAATAATAAAACACAAGAACCAGTAGATAAGTTCCTTAAATGGTGATGTGGCAGATTATACCCGCAGAAGGCGTGGGCTGAAGAAGCGTTACACTGAACTACTGGCCATCAGACCTCCTTTTAGAACACACATGTCTTACAAGAACCAGGGGGCCACAGACGGTGCTCCAGGACTCGACCTCTGAGAACTTCACTTCACAAGATGGTAACTCAGACTAGTGGCAGTCTAATGAATGGCTAAAGATAATCTTGTTGAAGCTATCTGACGTCCAATAAATCAAACGCAACGATGGAACAATACGCCAAAACCGGAACCGGCGGTCTGGACCGCTCACAGATTACTGTGCTTAGAGTGCCCGGAACAAGACAGGCGCCTTACCGGACAGCAACGGCAAGGCGGCGAAAAGTACACTGCCCTTACATACACTAACCCCCAGGGCAGGTAACTGGGGTGTTAGCGGACACCAGGCAAGAAAAATTACCGTTGGTTGAACTTAACAAATTGTAACAAGCTGAAAGCAAAAAATAGTGATAATAAGTCGAGGAAAGCTGATCAGATCCACCTTCCCCAAGCAATCCACTCACTGATCTTCGCCTCTGCGACACTACGAGCAGCAACACGAACCCAAGTCAGGGGAAAATCGCGAGGTATCACAATGGTAGAGGTTTCTCTACTTGGATTGAAATGCACTCATCTTAAAGCTTGCTGGATCCGGTTTACGACGAGGTCGTGCACCCTCGTGACACCACAGCCCTTCCATCTGAGAGTCCATGCGTGTCGCCAGCAGTACCGGCGTGTTCTGGCACTGCGCGGACCTGGCTCCTCCTGAGTACCCAACCGAACTGGCCCACTCACACGACCCGCAAAAGCAAAATGTCGCCCCAAAGATAGGACAGCAGTTATTACATATCGATAACCGCAGCTGCTGCCACTAACGGACAGGCAACGCCGGCGAAACTGGGTGGCGCCAGTCAACCATGCCAACTAAACGATACCGTCTGGCCTCCAACAGAGGGCGGAAACCTACAAATGGCACCAATGCGAGCCGTAGCACGGCTCAGATGAAAGTAATTTTTCTTTTACTGCCAAGTAACAAAGTACGATGACACTTGGACCTTACATAGAAACAACTGTTACAGTACAGTATAGAAGGTAGCTGAAAGAAATACGCAATTATACGAACGGAAATTACACTTCTACTCAACGTCAATAATTTTACTGAAGTCACCGTGAATCATGATGGTCCCCTGTACATTACAAAAGGCGGGACATGATTCTTAATAGGGTATAGGATAACCACGGATGGCAATGCCAACTCTCCAAGAAGCTCCTTTGCAGGAAGATTGGTAAGAATTCCTGTGGTAGGGCGTCCCATTCCTCTGGCTGGTCGTTGGCGCATGTGGACGTGCTGTAATACGTCTGCACAACGCATCTCACACGTGGTCCATGTGGGAACGACCACACCAGTCCATTCACCGAATATTCTCTCGTCCCAAGAGCTCCTCAACCTGCGAAGTTCTATCTGGTCTGGTACTGTCATCAATAAAAATAAAGTCAGAGCCAAATGTATCCCTGAATAGTACCGTGTCACAATAACCGGTCAATGAACCAGGTTCGAAGACCTGGAGGCCAGTATGCCCATGAAAAATTCTCACCACACCGTCACACCTGGACAACCAAAACGATCATTTTTGACAGTGTTATATAATGCGTGCATTACGTGTTCTCATGACTTGCCACATGACGGGGGATGTCAAATAGATTCCATATTTTTAGATTTCCAGAAGATTTTCGACACCGTTCCTCACAAGCGTCGCCGCGTGGGATTAGCCGAGCGGTCTATGGCGCAGATGTCATGGACTGTGCCGCTGGTCCCGGCGGAGGTTCGAGTCCTCCCTCGGGCATCGGTGTGTGTGTGTGTGTGTGTGTGTGTCCTTAGGATAAATTAGGTTAAGTAGTGTGTAAGCTTAGGGGCTGATGACCTTAGAAGTTAAGTCCCATAAGATTTCACACACATTACATTATTCACAAGCGTCTTCTAACCAAACTGCGTGCCTACGGAGTATCGTCTCAGTTCTGCGACTAGATACGTGATTTCCTGTCAGAAAGCGATGAACCGACTTTAGACGAAAAAATTCGGCAATTATGTCGCAAAATTATTGCACTGTATGATAAACATGCTCCTCAACGCACTGTTAAGGTAAAGAGAGCTCCCGCTCCGTGGCTCACCACTGCATTACGTCAGTTAATGAATAAACGTGATGCTGCACATAGGGCCTTCAAGCGTAACCCAACTCCCGAGCCGTACGAAGCTTATAGGAAACTCCGAAACAGAACCAAGCAAAGCGTGAGGAATGCCAAAATCAGACATGCCCGCTCTGTCGTATGCGGCATATCAAAACCTGCTGCACTGTGGAAAAAGCTGCGCAGTTTCGGTATAGGGAAGCGAAGATCTGACGCTGCTTATCCAGCGTCTGCAGAAGAATTAAACGATTTCTTCTCAACAGCTGCAAACTGCCACGCAGCGACAAATTACCAGCCCCAAGATATCAATCTCTCGAGAGACAAGTTTTTCCTAAAACATGTCACTACCGGCACAGTACACAAGGCAATTATGAGAATCTCTTCCGAGGCAGTAGGAAATGATGGAGTGAGCATTGGCATGATTAAGGACGTCGTAGACAGTATTATTCCAGTTATCACAGACATCTTCAACCTGTCTCTTGTCAGTAGTACATATCCTACGGAGTGGAAGCAAAGTTTAATTAAGCCTATACCCAAGACTGACAACCCTAAGTCGCCAGGTGACTACAGGCCGATCAGCATACTACCTGCAATTTCTAAAGCCCTAGAGCACATCGTCCATGAACAACTGACGGATTACCTCAAAACTCATAACATCCATGACGAATATCAGTCAGGCTTTCGAAAGCACCATAGTACAGCAACCGCGTTAATCAAAGTAACTGATGACATTAAACATGCTATGGACAGACGTGAAGCTACTATCCTAACACTGCTTGACTTTAGCAAGGCTTTTGACACAGTTGACTTCGATATATTACTAATTAAAATGAAACAGATGAATTTCTCAAACAGCGCAATACAATGGTTCGACAGCTACCTCAAAAACAGAAGTCAACAAGTCATTTGTGGGTCGGAAAAGTCATCATGGAAAAGCGTGCGCTCTGGAGTTCCCCAAGGCTCCGTCCTTGGTCCACTACTCTTCTCACTGTACATTAATGATATTTCTTCAGTGATTCACTCCTGCAACTACCATCTTTATGCCGACGACATCCAACTGTACATAAGTGCAAGCCCCAAGAACATTGCAGGCAAGTAGCGAGTATGAACGCAGATCTTTGCTCTGTTTCTCGATGGGCACAGAACCTAGGTCTGAAACTAAACCCCAAGAAATCCCAGGTCATACTTATATCTCATCCAAAGTTAATCAGCCGGTACTTTCGCGAAACAATCCCTCAAATACTCCTCAATGGTACCCAACTACCATACCAAAAAACAGTAAAAGACCTTGGAATAATCTTGGATGAACACCTAAACTGGGAAGAACAAACAGTCACAGCTTGCCGGAAATCGCTCTCCTCCCTATATGCAATTCAAAAATTTAGAAAAATATTTCCAACCCATGTTAAACAAAAATTAGTCCAAACACTAGTCTTGCCTAATCTTTACTACTGCGATGTAGTTCAACACGGCACAAATAGTGAAAATTCTAGATGCCTCGAGCTAGTGATGAATGCTTGCGTTAGATACGTGTGCAATATTCGGTTGTATGATCATATCAGTCCTTCATACTCCCAGCTAGGTTGGATACGCCCACATACGGCACGCGATCTCCACACGATGTGCTTACTTCATCGATTTCTTAGCCACTGGTGCCCCCAATACTTATATTCTCACATTAAACACCTATCATCATTCCACAATCGCAACACCAGATCGGATACGTCTATCATCTTGGCTGTACCTTTACATAACACAAAATCTTTCTCCGTGTCATTCTCCATCTCAGCCATACGACTATGGAACGCGCTCCCCTGTGATCTGCGTCTTATCCAGAACTACTCAACATTCAAGAGGGAACTCAAAACATACATATTAGGGACGGTATAGCCACCATTCTTGTGCCCCTCCCATCTCTTTCTTTCTCTTCTCCATCACAGCTTCGAATTTTACCGTTCTATTTCTCTTCCTCTAACCTATCTACCTCTTATATATCTCATTCACCCCATTCTATCGTCTCATGTCTGTGCTCGATGAGAATAACTCACAAGCTGCAAGAACATAACGAGAAAATTCCCAACTAACAATGTGACTGACATTCAGAAAAGAAAAGTATGTTTACTTTCATATTCATAGTCATTATTATTATTATTATTACTATTATTATTACTATTGCTATTATTATTATTACTATTATTATTATTATTATTATTGATTGTTATAATTATTTTTATTGTTATAACTATCATTGTACTACTGTTATAATATCTATTTTTTTCTTTAACATCAATACTGCATAATAGGCTATATGTCCTTAATGTTAAGTAGAAACTGTAACTCGTTCAATCTGAGTATGCCTGGTTAGGTGTAAGAGAGGGCCTGAAGGCCCTAATCTTGCCAGGTAAAATAAATGCATAAATAAATAAATAAATAAAATAAATAAAGGTCACAGTTCGCAGTAATAGACGGGAAGTCATCGAGTAAAACAGAAGTAATATCCAGCGTTCCCCAAGGAAGTGTTAATTGTTCCTGATCTACACTCCTGGAAAAGGAAAAAAGAACACATTGACACCGGTGTGTCAGACCCACCATACTTGCTCCGGACACTGCGAGAGGGCTGTACAAGCAATGAACACACGCACGGCACAGCGGACACATCAGGAACCGGGGTGTTGGCCATCGAATGGCGCTAGCTGCGCAGCATTTGTGCACCGCCACCGTCAGTATCAGCCAGTTTGCCGTGGCATACGGAGCTCCATCGCAGTCTTTAACACTGGTAGCATGCCGCGACAGCCTGGACGTTAACCGTATGTGCAGTTGACGGACTTTGAGCGAGCGCGTATAGTGGGCATGCGGGAGGCCGGGTGGACGTACCGCCGAATTGCTCAACACGTGGGGCGTGAGGTCTCCACAGTACATCGATGTTGTAGCCAGTGGTCGGCGGAAGGTGCACGTGCCCGTCGACCTGGGATCGGACCGCAGCGACGCACGGATGCACGCCAAGACCGTAGGATCCTACGCAGTGCCGTAGGGGACCGCACCGCCACTTCCCAGCAAATTAGGGACACTGTTGCTCCTGGGGTATCGGCGAGGACCATTCGCAACCGTCTCCATGAAGCTCGGCTACGGTCCCGCACACCGTTAGGCCGTCTTCAGCTCACGCCCCAACATCGTGCAGCCCGCCTCCAGTGGTGTCGCGACAGGCGTGAATGGAGGGACGAATGGAGACGTGTCGTCTTCAGCGATGAGAGTCGCTTCTGCCTTGGTGCCAATGCGTGTTTGGCGCCGTGCAGGTGAACGCCACAATCAGGACTGCATACGACCGAGGCACACAGGGGCAACACCCGGCATCATGGTGTGGGGAGCGATCTCCTACACTGGCCGTACACCTCTGGTGATCGTCGAGGGGACACTGAATAGTGCACGGTACATCGAAACCGTCATCGAACCCATCGTTCTACCATTCCTAGACCGGCAAGGGAACTTGCTGTTCCAACAGGACAATGCACGTCCGCATGTATCCCGTGCCACCCAACGTGCTCTAGAAGGTGTAAGTCAACTATCCTGGCCAGCAAGATCTCCGGATCTGTCCCCCATTGAGCATGTTTGGGACTGGATGAAGCGTCGTCTCACGCGGTCTGCACGTCCAGCACGAACGCTGGTCCAACTGAGGCGCCAAGTGGAAATGGCATGGCAAGCCGTTCCACAGGACTACATCCAGCATCTCCATGGGAGAATAGCAGCCTGCATTGCTGCGAAAGGTGGATATACACTGTACTAGTGCCGACATTGTGCATGCTCTGTTGCCTGTGTCTATGTGCCTGAGGTTCTGTCAGTGTGATCATGTGATGTATCTGACCCCAGGAATGTGTCAATAAAGTTTTCCCTTCCTGGGACAATGAATTCACGGTGTTCTTATTTCAATTTTCAGGAGGTTATATTAACGACATTATCTGAGTACCCGTCTCAGATTGTCTGCAGATGATGCTACCATTTACCGTCTTGTAAAGTCATCAGATGATCAAAACGATGACATAGATAATATTGTGGGTAGAGCAAACCAAAGACTGCGATTCTTTGGCAGAACACTTAGAAGGTGCAACAGGTCTACTAAAGAGACTGCTTACACCACGCTTGTCCGCCCTATTCTGGAGTATTGCTGTGCGTTGTGGGATCCGCATCAGGTGGGACTGACGGCTGACATCGAAAAAAGTAAGTGTAGGACAGGTCGTTTTGTACTATCGTGAAATAGGGGAGATAGTGTCACAGACATGATACGTGAATTGGAGTAGCAATCATTAAAACAAAGTCGTTTTTCTTTGCGACAGGATCTTCTCATAAAATGTCAATCACCAGTTTTCTCCTCCGATTGCGAAAACATTCTGTAGGCACCCACCTACATATGGAGAAATTATCATCATAAAAAAAATAAGAGAAATCAGGGCTCACACAGAAAAATGTGAGTGTTTGTTTTTCCCGCGTTCCGTTCAAGAGTGGAACGGTAGAGACACGGCTTGAAGGTGGTTCAGTGAATCCTCTGCCAGGAACTTTATTGTGAATAGCAGAGTAATCATGTAGATGTAGATGACGGTACATCCAGCATTGTCGAACATGATCGGTTTGGTGGTGCAGGTGTTACGGTTTGCGGACGCATAATGTTGCATAGGCGTAACGACGTCGAAATCTTTGAACATGGTACACTAATCGGTTAACGTTATTGTCACTCTGCGGTCCTTCCGCATGTGCTTCTTTTCAGAGATACATTCGGCCCTGACTTCATTCTTATGGATGACACTGCCCGACCAGATAGAATTTCGCACACATAGGAGCTTTTGGAACGAAAGCACATTCGGTGAATGGACTGGCCTCCCCGTTCCCACTTAAAACCCATCTAATACATGTGGGTTGCGTTGGGGAGACGCATTGCACCGTACAACATGGAACAACGACTACCAGCAGTTGTGAACAGTGCTGGTGGGAGGAATGGAACGTCCTGCCACAACAACTCGTTACCAACCTTATGGTCAGCATGGGAGCACGTTGCACAGCGTGCAGTGCCGTCCGTGATGATCCCACACTTTATTAATCACTATGGCCAGCCTTTTTTAAAGTTCAGGGAATCATCAAAATTCGCGGTGACTGCATTGTGAAACGCCAGGTTAAATCCGCAGGACAGAACAGGTAATTGGAATTGTGGAAAGGGGCCAAAAATGATCGGCTCTCAGGTACACTCTAATACATATAACTTAATTTAGTTGCCTCAACATTACAGCGCAAATTTCCGAGCTTAACTGTGGACTGGCTGGTCCTGGCGGAGGTTCGAGTCCTCCCTCGAGCATGGTTGTGTGTGTTTGTCCTTAGGATAATTTAGGCTAAATAGTGTGTAAGCTTAGTGACTGATTACCTTAGCAGTTAAGTCCCGTAAGATTTCACACACATTTGAACATTTTTTTAAAATTATGGACTGAAGAATATGTCACACAATCTTATGGCTTAAGGGCACAACCTCTTTAATTTTTAAAACGGCTGAAGGCTTATGATTTGAAACACAAGTACAACAAATTTTCAAAAGGCACAAAGCTCAAGGTTTTATCCTTAAATAATATTTCAGATGAGGCTCAAGGCCCAAACAATCTAAGACTTGACAATCAAGAAATTTCAATTTTAAAACGGATGAGGGCCCATGCTTTAAAAACACAATCACAATAAATTTTCAAAGGCAGAAGGCCCAAAACTTTATCCTTGAATAATTTTATAAAGGGTGGCTGAAGGCGCAAACAATCTAAGACTTAACAATAAGGAATTTTACCTTTAAAACAGCTGAAGGTCATGCAATCTATAACTTAACAAGTAAGGAATTTAATATTTAGCCTGTAGAAAGCCCATGATTGAAAAACACACCTACAATGAAATTTTAAAAGGCAGAAGGCCCAAAGCTTTATCCAAAACATTTTCAATGAGGCCGAAGGCCCACACCATCTAAGATTTAACATGTAAGGAATTTAAATTTTAAGATGGCTGAAGCCTCATGATTGAGAAACACAACTAAAATAAATTTTTCAAAGGCCAAAGGCCCAAAGCGTTACCCAGACATTTCTTTTTTTTAAAATGAGGCTGAAGGCTAAAACAATGCAACACTTAACAATAAGAAATTTTGTATTTTACAACGGCTGAAGGCCTCTTATTTAAAACCCAACTAAAAGCATACAAATTCAAACCATCGGCTATGAGCCATTAAAATACACAATCAAACACCAATAAGAAAAGGCAGTAGAGCAAGCGGCGATCAGAAGTTTCCGGGGGTCGATCTACACTTGAAATATTAACGTTCGCTTAGGGGAGACAGGTAGTCGGCCCAACTATATCTGATCCGCCGGCAACCCAACGAAGAGAAAGTCAACAGACCCACTGACAAAACAAACTTGCTTTCCACCCGACCAGTACACAAGGAACTCCAAAGTTGAAACGTAAAAGGCGAAAGCCGCCCACAACCAAGTATGGATAAGCTGTCAAAACTCCACACACGTGTTGGAGAGCGACAACATGGTGAGGGAAGGACACTGCCTGAATTTTACGTCAGTGGCCAGGGTAGGTAACCGGAACGCAAACGGCCACAAGACAGAAAATTCCACAGATGCACTTGGACTTCAAATAACCAAAATACAGCTAAACTCCACCGGATGGTGGCCAAACTTTCGCCAGCTCGAACACTCACTCACTACTGCTCACGGGAATACCCCACAACAGCGAACAATGCAAACCAACGACACAATGTCAACAGACTGGCTTTGGTAATTAAATCACCACTCAACTTTGATGTCCTGGGTCGTTGAGCCGCGAAGCTCGTAGGAATCGGAACAGCCACCACACACTCCGACACTGCGTAGAGACCGACAGCGGGCCCTGGCCACTGCCCCGCGCGGAGACTTCCTGCTGATCCTCACCAGCCGACCGACTGCCGCAGGCCGGCTAGCCGGAAAACTCTCAGCACCAGACCAAGGATGGTAAAAGGTGCTAATAACGATACACACCGCTGCTGCCGCAAGTAGAAAGAGGAAGAACCACGGCATAACCGCAATAACCGCGGAAAACCAACCGCAGAGTAATAGTCAAGGTTTAAACCAACGGATAAGCTGGGGCCCTCACGTCTCACAGTGTAATTGTTGTCTTTGAATAAGATTGTTATTCATGTTCGTCTCATTGCGTATTTCTTTCAGTTACATTCTGTACTATACTCTAGCAGATCTTTCTACATACGCTCCACGTTTCATAGCGTTATAACAGCGCCTTATGATGCAAGAATTACTTTTGTCCTTACTTTTGCCACAGCAGTGTACAAAATTAACCAAGAGCTTCTAAGGTGAGTTAATCAGAGGAAACATCTTTTGGCGAATATCCTTCACAGAATATCTAATTGGCTAGGTCATACTTTTAAACATGACACGTGACTCTATGATTCAAATGGTTCTGAGCGCTATGGGACTTAACATCTGAGGTCATCTGTCCCATAGAACTTAGAACAACTTAAACCTAACTAACCTAAGGACATCACACACATCCATGCCCAAGGCAGGATTCGAACCTGCGACCGTAACGGTCACCCGGTTCCAGACTGTAGCGCCTAGAACCGCTCGGCCACTCCGGCCGGCACGTGACTATGATAAAAAAAAACGTGAACTGGAAAGGAGGTATAACTGACGTTTCAAAAACAACGGAAGTTATTTGCAGCTGAAGCAAGAAATTGGAGGGAGAGATTAATAGAAAAAAAGAACTATAGTCGGAACCAGAGGAATACTGGACAAACTCAAAATACCATCTACGGACCTACCAGCAGGTAGAAATAACGGTAAATTACTGTAAAACCTGGATACTAATGCCCACATTAAAGCCGGCCGGGATGGCCGAGCGGTTCTAGGCGCTACACTCCAGAACCGCGCGACCGCTACGGTCGCAGGTTCGAATCCTGCCTCGGGCATGGATGTGTGTGATGTCCTTAGGTTAGTTATATTTAAGTAGTTCTAAGTTCTAGGGGACTGATGACCTCAGAAGTTAAGTCCCATAGTCCTCAGAGCCATTTGAACCATCCACAGGGGATGGGCAAAACCGTGGAAACACCAAAAATAGAACACATTGTCATCCCTTATACGGCACAGGAAATCCGTTGCCATTTAAAATATCATCCGGGGTTCTCAGAATGGACAGACACTGCTTCTGTATTGTTTCGAGGGAGTCGTATATCGTTCTTCCTGCAAAACAGTGGCAAGTTTAGGCAAAGATGATGGAGGTGGATAGCGATCGCGCACACTCCTCTCCAAAGCAGACCACGAATTATCAGTAATATTGACAACTGGTGACTGTGATAGCCATGGTAAGTGCAAAAATTCATCTTCGTGGTCACAAAGCTAGCCCTGGACCACGCTAGCTGTATGAACAGGGTCCCTGTCGTCTTGAAACAAAGCATCACCGTTGGGGAACAAACATTGTACCATGAGATGAAACTTATCACCCGAAATTGTCACATAATCTTTGGCAGTAATACGACGTTTCTGAGTAACCATGGGGCCCATGGTGGTAGGTGGTTGTAAGTTACCATGGGACCAAACTGCTGAGGTCATCGGTCCCTAGACTACACATTACTTAATCTAACTTACGCCAAGGACAACACACACACGCATGCCCGAGGGAGGACTCGAACCTCCGGCGGGAGGGGCCGCGCAGTCCGTGACACGGTGTCCCAGACCGCGCGACTACCCCCCGTGTGGCATGGGTCCCAGGGAATTCCAGGATGTGGCTGCCCATATCGTCACCGGACAACCGCTATGGGTCACTCTTGGGATTTAAACTCAGCCAGAAGTTGGAGACAGCGAGAAACAAGACTAATCCGACCAAATGACAGTCTGCTATTGCTCTGTAGTCCAGCTTTTATGGCTTCGACACCACGGTATGCTGTTACGGGCATTTGCATCTCTGATGAATGGTTTTGGAATTCCAGCTAATCCTGCAGTTCCGTCTTACTGGAACTCCGTGTTATTTTGGTGCCGACAGGGTTCGTGAGTGCGACGTTCGGTTCTGAGGTGACTTGCTTCTGTAATCCTCTTATTTTTCGTTACAATCTTCTTCAACGATCGTCCGTGACGATAGCTCAGCACACACTTTCGTCCAGATTGTGACTTAGAATACGATGTTTACCAGCTTTCCTTACATGTGGTACTAATTTTTGATATAGCGCTTCTTGAACCAATAAACACTTCGGCTTCGTTGCCTATCCATCACACGAGCACCAAATACTTTTCCAATTTAAAATGCACTGAGCTTCGACATAATGCACTCACAGTCATACAGAACACTATTCTGATCGCGAATGACATTCAGAACGTGCTGAGGACAATGAGCAGGTGACATTCGTGCTCAAATACAACAGTGCAACCGACATATTTGGCTAGCATCTGTATCTGCCTTCATAAAATCATGTTTGGTAAAATTACTGAAACAAGATTGAAAAACCTGAAAAGGAGAAGTTTCGAAATCACGTTTCCAGTTCCTGAAATAGCCAATAACCTCAAATTTGTGGTCAAATGGCTGCAGTTTGCTAATACTGTGTGTTGACATGCATACAAATGTTATGCAGGGTGTTAGGGATACATGTACAGATATTGTAATAATTGGTACAGTAATATCCACCCACTTTAGTGAGTTAGTTTATTTTTCTCTGGATGTTACAGTCTTCCCGCAACCACATCACATAATTTACTACGTGATGTTTTCTTCACTGTCTTAAGTGTGCAATTAACAGAACTACGCCTGTCATTATGGACTATCCGTTTTGTGTCCGTGAGTCTACTCTTCAATACCTGACCTGCTGCCCAGAGCAAAATAAACACTCATGGCTTGCTTGTTCCATGTGTACTGGAAGATACTAACCAACCTATAAGCACACTACTCGTAATAGCTACAATTATTAGTCTGCAACTGATGTAAATACTGATGTAATGTTCTTCTGTACACTGCCCTTAGTCATCAATAGAAATATCTGCACTTACAGCCCTAACACGCTCTTTGATTTTTCCATGGCCAAATGTTACCTCCTCCAGGTTTCTGGTATGTGAATAGTGACCATCCATAAGCAAAATAACTGGACATTTAGCTGATATTTACAAAACGAAGCAATATGTTTCATCCATTAACAGAAGAAATAATACTGACGTAACATAAGCCTGTAATGGATCCAGTATCAGCTCCTTTCATTGGGTTCATATTTTATAGATCCTATCTCTTAAAATATTCTGAAGAGTTCTGACAGACAACACAGGAGTTCTCTCGAAAAATAATGTTACCTTTCAGCAGCAATATTGTTTGATTTAGAGAAAGGGTACAGAAGTTTGTTACTCATGGATAATTGGAACTAAGTTTTCTCCTTCTGAGTTACTTTAAAAAAAAATTCCATGCCACTGCAGTAATTAATGAGATCTATTTATGAATCTGCTATTAGAACTGGTTTTTTCCCGAGCTTCTTTGTTTCTAGAGCTGTTACATTAATTCCTTCTTCTTTACTTTTTCTTGTACAGTCCCGAATAGCTGACGCTGGAACCCAAAACGTTTGTTCACTTTTCAGAATTACCAAGTCATCATTCCAAATATGGATCTTGTCAATTTGTATTTTAAAAACAATAACTGCCGGTTGAAACTTACGACAATGTTTCAGACCGACGAAACTGAAATAAAACAACTGGAAACCTAAAGTTTAAAAAGGCTTACTGTCTACGACATGAATGTTCCTAACGGCGTAAACAGGCGATATTAAAAACCTGATATTATGAGATTTTAAGCACACAGCTTAGTTTATACATTCAGACAAAAAATGAAACTGAATAAAATCTTTATTCTACATCGTTAGTTATTTCAAATGACACTGACATTAAGGACATTGGGTCACAATTAACTAGCCATTCCTCGTCTATTACGGAAATTAAAAAATGATCAACAAACTTAGAAAACTTCCTATGCTACACGTGTGTGGCCTATCAAAGGCAGCTAGATCTATTTTTAGTAGAATCCATGATATGCTCTTATCGGACCAAATGAAATCATGGATGACACGTATATTACATTCAGAAAAGAATTAGGCAATAGTAGGCACATGTGCCGACATTTGGAACACCCGTCCTTGAAATCACTGCTTTTCGAAAGTCTAGAAATGTCGAATCTCCATCTACAGCTACAGCTAGTTACCACCGACCCTACTACGATGACGACAGGGTGGGGCTGACTTGATAAAATGTATTAGAACTTGACAAGCGTTAGTGATCCAAACTGTTGACGCCCAATGACTGCACAAGCGGTATTTAATGTTAATCCTCATACATATTTATCTTTGCAGTCCAAAAAATGTAAAGTTTGTGTTTGATTACAACGCTAATGGATATTGGGGGAGGGCGCGAGGACTAGTTAAGAGGCAGACCTTTTCTTTACCACAGAAGACTATTATTTGCTTTTCGGATTAAGAAAAATTTCATTGGCTTCTGACACGGGAACAGTGTCGGGACGGTGTACCAAATTCGTTGAAGCGCGCTACGGAATATTTCGTTCATCCCGGAGCTCCTCGCTTGGATTGGCGAGAGTTGTTTGTGAGGCCCCTTAGTATTTCCAAGCGAAAAGAACTGTAGTGCGCGAAGACATTTCACTCCTTCCACTTTCTTCCACTCTCAAGAACTTCTGCATAAACTAAGAATTGTGTCCCACGTCTGGGTTCGTTGAGGCGGAAATATGGCTCAAATTTCTCTTGTGTTGCTGTAAGATCTCCCCCGTTCTAAACAAAAGATCGCCATTTCCGGCATATTGCTCAACTTCAATTGCATGCAAACCTGACCATGTAGGTAAAAATACGATTTCAGTCTACGTAATGCAAATAACGTATTTCCCTCCGCTCCCCGTCACCCACACACCAGCTACACACCAAGCACTCTAATCGGCTAATACTGTTGACTGTGCAAGCGTCCGCCTAACAGATCAGGAAAACAACGCCATCATATCTGAAGTAACGTATACACCAGATTGGAGGGGGAAATGTACAAGACATCACCGAAAATGGTAACACACGCCATACTCTCGCTCGTATAAAAGATAGCATATTTCGTGCATCAAATATATTGTGTAACTACACACAAATGAAACGCAGAAAACTATTCAGAATTTTAATAACCAAACAAACTTCAATGAAACTGTTTGATACAGCCTCCAGCCCAATAGGACCACACTGTTGTTAACCAAGTAGTTATTATAAAAAGTTCTGTCATTGTTGGTGTCTAAACCACGAGTGTATCGATGTCCTGGAACCACACGAATGACCAGAATTTTATGTCATAATCAAAATGGAATTGAAAACATTTTGATGTATGTAATCATGAAGAGTCAATTTTGAAAATAAAAAATTAGAGAGAATCATTACTGTGCCTAGTGCAAAGTGGACCTTGTAGTTTAGTAATGAACTTAAACCTTAAGTTCACTAACAGACTTAAATACTTCTCTAATTTACATTATGCAAAACCATAGCTGTGTATTTACCTAGTTGATCACATTCAGAAACTCTCTGAATCACTTCAACAAAACCAATGCCAGAATACAAGCTATGGAAAAATCGCGTTCGTTTTTAAAAATTAAGAAGATAGTAAGACTACCAGCACTGACTATAGGTCTACTACGTGATCGAGATCGTAAATTTAGACGTTTACAATGTAAGTGAGTGAAGTGTAACCACTTTTATCTTCTGAGAGGCAAGCTAATAATAAGTCACTGACACTATAGGGCACGATTATGGTTCAAATGGCTCTGAGCGCTATGGGACTTAACATCTGAGGTCACCAGTCCCCTGGACTTAGAACTACTTAAACATAACTAACCTCAGGACACCACACATATCCATGGCCGAGGCAGGATTCAAATCTGCGACCGTAGCAGCAGAGTGGTTCCAGACTAAAGCGGCTAGAACCGCTCGGCCACAGCACGATTAGGTAACGATAAACAGTATAGTATACAACCACGTTTTTGTGGTTTAAATACTTAAATCGAAAGACGGTTATAAATGGCTCTGAGCACTATGGGACATCTCAGGTCATCAGTCCCCTAGAACTTAGAACTACTTAAACCTAACTAACCTAAGGACATCACACACATCCATGCCCGAGGCAGGATTCGAACCTGCGAGCGTAGCGGTCGCGCGGTTGCAGACTGTAGCGTCTACAACCGCTCGGCCACTCCGGCCGGCGAAAGACTGTTATATATCCGGGTATCCAACTCAATTACTAAAGTTGAAATGAGCCGATGGAATTTTGGGAACTAAGTGTGATTTGTTAACGTGCCATTTTATTCCTTTTTTCGATATTTGTTTACTGTTTCTCTGTGCCAGATGTAAATTCAAAATCCCTTACATCTTCGGTTCAGACTCCATCATGCGGAGACTGAACTGGTTGGGAGTGGTTTCACAGCGGACTGCAGGCTCTTTCGTCTTCTAAATCGTCCTATTTAAATCTCACATTCCTGAAAAACTTTCCTTTTCCTCCGTTAACAGTCCTATCACTCTCTGTTCTGCATCTTTACTCTGCCTTAAACGTCAAAAAGAGAGTGCACTCCACCGAAAACAGAAGTACAGACACGAATGAATCGTAGCGGGTTTAATACGCTGTTTTTCATTGTCTTTGCGTAATGCGCTAGTTCAGTGCTCGGAGTACTTCTTTCTTACAAAGAACGCAGAAGATCGGTATGTGGGGAAACGCCAACGGGTTGTGTACTTATTGCTTCTCTATCCAGTTTCTTCTTTTTCGCACACCTCTACTCCTCTGGATAATCAGAACTAATTTATTGCGCAGTCTTAATTCAGAACGCTTTTCAGTTAATTGCTATTCAGTCTCCTTTCTGTCGACATAAATACACCGGGGATTTCTTCTTGAAGTCTTCAGGCACGTTTTCTCTTCTGTTTCGGTGCATATTTGCAATTTCATTGAAGCAGTGAGTGGCTGGAGTCAGCTCAAAAATATGCTATTCGTCACTGTGGGATGTACCTATGTATCTGTGTTTTGGCATAAAAGGCGAGCACCCATCAATACATTCTCAAATCCAGAAGTCCCGTACATATGATCTTCATTGCGATCGTGTGCGGAGCAGCGATGAATTTTTTAAATGACATTACACCGCCTGCAGCTGTCATTACGAGGTGGATTCAAGTTCGAAGGCCTCCGATTTTTTTCTCCGGACTGGAAAAAGATAGAATCATGCGCATTGTTTTAAAATGAGGCCGCGTGCATTGTCAATACGTCCCAGAGATGGCAGCACCGTACGGCAGATGGAACTGTTTTAAATACTTAAAATGGCGACGTTTTCCTTACTTGAACAGCGTGCAATCATTCGTTTTCTGAATTTGCTTGGTGTGAAACCAACTGAAATTCATCGACAGTTGAAGGAGACATGTGGTGATGGAGTTATGGATGTGTCGAAAGTGCGTTCGTGGGTGCAACTGTTTAATGAAGGCAGAACATCGTGTGACAACAAACCGAAACAACCTCGGGCTCGCACAAGCCGGTCTGACGACATGATCGAGAAAGTGGAGAGAATTGTTTTGAGGGATCGCCGAATGACTGTTGAACAGATCGCCTCCAGAGTTGGCATTTCTGTGGGTTCTGTGCACACAATCCTGCATGACGACCTGAAAATGCGAAAAGTGTCATCCAGGTGGGTGCCACGAATGCTGACGGACGAGCACATGTCTGCCCGTGTGGCATGTTGCCGAGCAATGTTGACGCGCAACGACAGCATGAATGGGACTTTCTTTTCGTCGGTTGTGACAATGGATGAGATATGGATGCCATTTTTCAATCCAAAAACAAAGCGCCAGTCAGCTCAATGGAAACACACAGATTCACCGCCACCAAAAAAATTTCGGGTAACCGCCAGTGCTGAAAAAATGATGGTGTCCATGTTCTGGGACAGCGAGGGCGTAATCCTTACCCATTGCGTTCCAAAAGGCACTACAGTAACAGGTGCATCCTACGAAAATGTTTTGAAGAACAAATTCCTTCCTGCACTGCAACAAAAACGTCCGGGAAGGGCTGCGCGTGTGGTGTTTCACCAAGACAACGCACCCGCACATCGAGCTAACGTTACGCAACAGTATCTTCGTGATAACAACTTTGAAGTGATTCCTCATGCTCCCTACTCACCTGACCTGGCTCCTAGTGACGTTTGGCTTTTTCCAACAATGAAAGACACTCTCCGTGGCCGCACATTCACCAGCCGTGTTGATATAGCCTCAGCGATTTTCCAGTGGTCAAAACAGACTCCTAAAGAAGCCTTCGCCGCTGCCATGGAATGATGGCGTCAGCGTTGTGAAAAATGTGTACGTCTGCAGGGCGATTACGTCGAGAAGTAACGCCAATTTCATCGATTTCGGGTGAGTAGTTAATTAGAAAAAAAATCGGAGGCCTTAGAACTTGAGTGCACCTCGTATTTGTCAAACGGGACGGAAGGCCAGCACCTTACTTAGAGAGCGCACGACGATAAGTAATAGTACTCTCTCCCCCTCTGATACGCTCTTAAAGGGCTTCAAGCACAAAATACTTAGTATTAAGGACTCTTTACAGGTTTTGGATAATGTACAGAAAAGTAAAGTACTGCATGTGATGGAGGAGGCAGAAATTTACTCCCATCTAAGGTTTGATAGGGTTGTAAATGAACAAAAAGACCTGTGAAATGGAAAATTTCTGGACGGGGCCTTGCAGGACTACTACAAGCATTGTCTTTGCTATGATGTTATGGTCACAGTATTGGGGGACCAAATACTCATATAATGACAGTTAGTGGTGATTTTATTTTTTATATACTTCTATTTCATTGTATAAGAGTATAATTCATTGCTTTTCAGCTAAGTTACTAGTAAATTATATACTTTGACCTTTCATTTTAAGTTAACCTATCGTATCACTTTTAAGTCCACATGAAGGAAAACAGCCACATGCATCACCTGTTACATCGAGTACATCATCTTTGTATGTCTGTGTAGTCTTTCGCATAAGATCTTTGCAGCAACACTTGCGTAATTCCATGTCCACAGTAAACATGGCGCGCCCATGACGGGTATATTACGTGTGATAGTATGTAACATACTGAAAGGTGTCTGAGGCACCTCTCATGAAAGTATTACTTGTAATCGTTAAAGCGGCTTCACCTAACTCTTCAGACTGCTTTTCTGCTATTTGCTTATCATATAGCCATGCCTGAGAGATGATTTTCATAGGGAACCAATTTCATTGTCTTTCTTCCCTTTTATCTCATGGTAGCATTGTAGCATTCTATGTTACCATTATTCATAACCTAATCACGGCTAGCTATGTAATGTATGAATGTGTGACTCATTGAAAGTGCATGTACGACTGGAGAATCAGAGTAACTTTCTTGGTTATCATTGTACAAATATGAGACTGTGTGTTGAATTTTAGCTTTCAGCTTGTGGCTTGACCAGCGGAGACAAGAGTTCTTCCCGCTCTTTTTAAAAGCACGGCTTGCTATCCCTCAGTAAGACCAACGGCCTAACTGTGGAATTTTCCACCGAAGTCTTCTTCGAATTTTGTTCGGTGAACTGGTGGGAGTCTTGAGTAATGGTCGCTGGCATTTTTAGCATTCAACGGGGTGGGTGAAGCGTTTTCGTAACGATTGGACGCCTGTCGCCCCCACTCCGGGATGTTTCAGCAGACTACAGCGTCTGCAAAGTTGTAGAAAATTCCATGATCTCTTGGTGTGGTGCGTAACACGTGCTGAACAGTTAGGAAGTTTGGTTGGGTTTCCTGTTGTACATTTCGTTTTATAATGTACGTAATCTGTGCAGTAATTAAATTCAGTTTTCAGGGGAATTACGCGAAAAATTTAGAGTGAGTAAATTTTATCGGTTTTCAACTAAATTTTTGGAAGAACGTCTTCTTTTCACCCACGTCAGGATTTCTTCGTGGTGCCCTACAGATTTCTTGAGCAGAACGAACGGTCACGAACCAGGTCTGATGGCAACTTCTCGCAGTGTGTAGGAATTATTAGGATTTTCTTTACCTGGTGAACTTTTCTTCTAGCGCTGTGACGAAGGTCTGGGTGTTAATGCTGTCACCAGAGCGATCGTGTCCCATCCTTCCGAATACACTATCCTTTGCTGTCAGAATGTGTTCAAAGAGTTTAAGAAATAAACCTCCATAAGGAACCATGATATTAAGATGATTCGAGGAGAGAATACTTTATGGTAATAAATGTCTTTTTACATGGAGTGCAGTTCGTTAGTCTTTTTGCCTAAGTGCATTCCACCATTTCTTTCTACTTCCTGTGATTAGTGAGAATAAATGCATTGCTTGAGAAATGCCTCTTAAATTATTAATGAAAATTATCCTCTAGTCAGTCGTACAGAAGTTGTTTAGTCAATTTCCTTGACGCGGTATAGGTAAATCACTGGTCCAAAAGACGGGCATTTTCTTGCTCTGCCCGCCGGAGTGGCCGTGAGGTTCTAGGCGCTACAGTCTGGAGCCAGGCTACCGCTACGGTCGCAGGTTCGAATCATGCCTCAGGCGTGGATGTGTGTGATGTCCTTATGTTAGTTATGTTTAATTAGTTCTAAGTTCTAGGTGACTGACGACCTCAGAAGTTAAGTCGCATTGTGCTCAGAGCCATTTTTTTCTTGCTCTTGATAAGAAGCGCAGCCTATTTCATACAGTGAAAGATTTATTCACTATTTTCAACAGTATTAAAGCTCAGAATTAAACTGAATTAGACTATCGATAGCATAAATATGTAATGTTAAGACCAATCTAACTAAAAGAACAATGAGCAACATTTAATGCATGTAATTTTAAGGAATGTAACGTGCACCCGTATTAACAGTGATAGTAATTTCAATTTTATGATAACTACAAAAACCGCAAAAGCACAATGACGGTGGTCACTATTTAAATACACACAGGTGCAGAGAGTTGTACGCTCCCCTGCAGAATTCAAGCTGTGGTGTTAGTTTACAGACTCCCTGCAAGGTATTATTGTCTCCATGCCTCAGCACACCTACTTGGGCGCATCATTGCAGAAGTCCTCTATCCAGTTGAAAGTAACCATCCACCTGTTCTACTCACCGTTCCCTACACACTCTTCCTCATGCGCCCCATCTCAATATCCCATGCCTGCTGGAATATCTGTTAGAAACTTATAGAGCTCCAGAATCAGAGCCACTCATTCAACTTCCAGCAACCGAGCAGTATCCCTCATGCCTCGTCCTTCCTGCAGCAGACATCGTCGACGCTATTTCGGCCCACATTCCTAGCAAGACTGTATATCTTTATCACCTTTCCTTTCCCGCTCAAGCCCTACGCCTTCTCCTAAAATCCCTTCGCTTATACCGCTCCTTCCTACGGACTGGCGACCACGATACACTCATACGCCACTGGGAAATACAGACACACATCGGGAACTTATTAAAGATTAAAAAACGCTGGTACTCGCGCCAGACATGCACCAGATCATTGCTACACTCCACATTAACTCTTCCAAGTATTCAAAAACAGCCCATCGATTCACTGGTAGTAAACTCATGCTCTCGCTATCCTCTCCTCCACAACAACCATCCCTTACCTGACAACCCGAGCGAAGCTGATCACTTTACATCCTATGTCACCGACATGTTCTCAGTTGCTGACGACCCCCTTTTGATCACACCATGTACTTTTCACTCCATCAGTGCACAAATATCACTGTTCTACGTCTGGCTGCCAGCTTCCACTACTCGGAAAACATACCACGAACAGAATTTAATATACCAGTCACAGCACATGATTTAAACAAGTGCATCACAAAAAACAGAGCGCTTCTCCGAATTACGACTGCATTACCTCAAAGAATTCCCCCTCAGTTTCTAGTCACCCCTGCAACCCTTTATATTATCCTCTCTAGAGTCTACCACAATGAACTGTGGAAAACCTCCACAATCCTACATTTCCTCAAACACCACAAACCCCCTGCAGGTACATCCTGTTATTGCCCCATCAGCCTCACCTCAGTTGTTACCAATTCCTTCAAATCAATCCTTTCCCGACGCACCCACCGACATCTGAACTAACATCACCTCCTCCCTGTCAATTAGTGTGGCTTCTCTCCTAACATCTCCTCTGATAACCAGCTCCTTTACCCCACTCATCTCCCAACCTACCTGCGCAACAACAGTAAAGCCGATATTTTTGTCTTCATCGATCTAGAAAAAGCCTATGACAGTGTATGGCATTCATGTCTCTTACTCCAACACCATAATCACCCACTTCCACTTAAATATGTGCGTAATATTGCATCTTTCCTATCTAATTAATCATCCTTTGTCGCTGTTAGCAACATCAATTTCCATACTTCTCATCCCACTGCAGGTAAGTCCCAGGGCTTCGTCTTCTCTCTTATCCTTTATCTCCTCTACATTGCCGATACGTCCAAACCCCCACCACCGCTCCATCTCCATTAGTATGCTGATGAGACCGCTTTCCTCGTCCTCTCCACTACATAA
Source organism: Schistocerca gregaria (assembly GCF_023897955.1). Classification (NCBI taxonomy): domain Eukaryota; kingdom Metazoa; phylum Arthropoda; class Insecta; order Orthoptera; family Acrididae; genus Schistocerca; species Schistocerca gregaria. The sequence goes on from NC_064927.1 coordinate 214,104,986, forward strand.
TTGTCAGCAATCCCTCCAAATGCAAATAATCAGTTTACCTCCTGGTGCAACCAATAACACCTCAAAATCAACCTTTAAAAGCCCAGGCAGTAATAACTGTAGGACAAACCGCTCCCACATTCAGTTTCTATAATTTTTACCTTGCCATTTACGATCGACCTATTCATTTAACTAATACTCTACAGTACTTCTGACCAAATCGTAGGCAGAAACTAACGTGGAAACGTCGCCTAGTAACCACCCAACACAAAGCCCACAATGTGCTAAAACTACTAAGTAGCTGAATTTGTGGCTTAGACTACCGCACTATCCTCCACAGCTACAAAACCTTGACTCGAACGATCCTCTCCTCTGGAAATGTTTCACGAATACCCGTCCCACCCGAATTCTTTAAGTTCCTCCAAATACTTGAACGTTACGCACCCTGCATCGCTTTCCGCATCGGTTAACCTTTCCTTACATGGATCTGTACCATCTCATCAAGTTCTCACCTCTCCTCTCTGACAGTGAACACCTTCACACAAGCTACACCACAAGCAAATTAGATTTCAATACTCCTGTCGTCTCCCCTTTAATTTCCAATCCTAATACTCCTGCACACTCTCCAGAACATTTACCAACGAAATTTCAACCGTATACCTTTCCCAGACCATTATATCTGCCCCAATAGTTACCCATCCTCCCGACTACAAATCCGCCCCACCCAACCAATTTCATCAGGGCGTCCTTTCCCCTCACTCCCCATCTTTCCCTAACCCCTTTCTCGTCACTCCCCATCTTTCCCTATCCACTTTCCCTTCGCCACATCTTTCCCTAGCTTTTTTTCTCCTTCGCACTGTGACGTTCCCGACGCACCAACTACTACTCCCTTCCTGTCTACCAACATGCAATCATTCTTCATTGATACACCATTGTCCTCATGCCCAGACATTCCTACAGTACTAAAGAACCAACTTCTTCCCGTCCTGGGATAGGTCCTTCAACGTTTAATGATAGTGTAGTGACTCATTTTTAATATTGGTATCTTACATCGTGTTTTAAATATTTTAAATGAACCCGCATAGTTTGCGTTTTACATTTTATTATTCCTGTTTCAAATTAAAAACGAAGACAATCTTTCTTTCATATAAAGCTTTCCATTACATCATATGTACAAACTTTTAAAATCTGTTGTAAATATCTCGTCTTTTTAACTTAGTGTCTTTTTTGTCTTTGTGTATTGCTATCTCTCACGAAAAATATTCTAATATTTTTAAATACATGTTTGTTAATAAACGTTTGAGAATATCTCCAATAGAATTAACACCTTTCAATAAAATAATTTTAAAAATATATTCTTTTTTCAGTTCCAGCTATGAATTAAATACTGAATGCGAGTCGAAAATTGTGAACTAGCTCGAATTTGAACACAGATGCCTACTTATTTAGAGCAGTGCTCTTACAAATTCAGCAACTGGAGCAAAACTCATGACAATTCACAATTTAATCTTCCATTACCTTTCTCTATTGCTTCCTAAACTTCTTTAACACGATATTTTTGGGATGAAAATGCTGTAATCTAGTTATTGTTCGAAAGGTCTGTTAGGATCAAACCTGGTTGGAAAAGTTTGTGTTATTTATTTTTATATCGGGATTTTGTCTGATTTCCTCTCTCTAACAAAAAAAAAAAAAAAAAAAAAAAAAAACAGGTGGGGGCACTGAGTAACTTTTTCTTCGAAAAGGGGCGGTGGGCTGGGAAAACTTCAGAACCTATGATTTAATATATTATTCATAAGTCAATGGTTTTCGATACCTGGCGCTTCATCGTTCGGTGCATTTCAGTGAGAGTTACGTGATAATTCTGAAAAAGACCGACTTGGTTAGCTCACAGTTAGGTTTCTTTTTTTACACACAATAAGAGACAAAATGAGATGTATATAGATATTTGCACCTGCGATTATAGTTTAACATCTATATGTCACTTAGAGCTCTGTTTGTTATACTGTTAATTTTAGTAAACTTTTTTAACTTCATCACAATTCACTAACTTCATAACGTACATTTTATCACTGGTAGCCACATTTTACACTTGTAATCTATGCATACGCACAATAACAAGTCAAAAAACATACTTCAGTCACCTAAAATACATTATTCACCATTCCTATTGCAACAGTTTTGGATAAAGCAGCTGTGATGCGAATTATGACCAACGCATCATAGACTCACGCTTTAACCCAGCTATTCACAGTATTAACAGTCAAGGAGCAAACGTCACCAGTAAACAACTTGAAAATACAGGGTGTTTCAAAAAGAATGACCTGATCTCAAAAGTCCATATTTTTTTTTTATAAAAACATACTACAAAGAAGGGATAAATTGTAAAATACCCGCAAAATCTTAAAGTTTTAGCTATGCTATTACGAATGCTGAATGTGTTCAACAGTAGCAGCACGAATAACACTTGAGGACAGCAAAATTGAGGTAGATTATCATTGAGAAACTGACGTTCGTTGCTGTGTCAGTGTGGTGGAGCTCCGTGCTGTTGGAAAATGAAGTCATCGGAGCCCTGCTGAAGTTGTGGAAAATGCCAGCTCTGCAGTGTTTGAAGAAAGCTCAACTCTGTATAGTGCGCACGGGACCCCGAAACACTGCCCTGCATTCTTGGTCTCCAAGATCGGGAGACATAGTCCCATGCGATCTTTTCTTGTGGGGATATGTGAAAGAAAGTGTATTCATCTCCCATTTGCTTCGTCACATGGAAGAAGTGAAGAGCAGAATAACAGACGCCTTACCTTCTGCAAAAGCAGATACGCCGTGTACAGTTTATAACGAGTTTAGCTATCGTCTAGATGTTGTTTGAGCCGTTGCTGGTGGACACTCAGAGCATTCGTAATAGCACGTCTAAAACTTTAATATATTGTATTTTTAAATTTCTCCCGTGGTTGTAGTATGTTTATATCAATAAATATGGAGTTTTGAAAACGGGTCATTCTTTTTTGAAACACCCTATATTATTAGTATCATTGTCATCTCGTTTGCTCAGTTTGTAGAGCCCACAGATGCACTGGATGACTCTAATTTCAGTTGGGGAGTAGACTGCCGATTGTAATAAAAACGGAGAGAAAAACAGCAACTATTGAATGTTCTCACGTGAAACAATGCGTACAAAATACTTTCCAAGAATTGCTGCCAATGTAGAGTGTCAGAAACGTTCAGAAAATGCGCACAGTATGCGTTGTTTCCAGCTCGTTCCACCGGCGTTAGAGACGAGGAAAGCGCGTGCTGTATGTATGCGGAAACGACCGTTCGCTGTTTGCCCCACCTCGTTCGCAGCAGAGCTACGGCGGCGGAGCGACGCCCGTACTGCTGCAACGTAATCCAGACGTGTGGCGGTGTGGGCCTGGAGGCCACCCACCTTTGGCGTCGTCTGCAAGTTAAACGGCGCCGCAGCGCACCGCGCCGCTCCGCACTCTCTGGGCCTCGTATTTACTCGCTCAGAAGCGCCGACCCGTGTAAAGGTGGTCATAAAACGCGGAGCCCTTTTCCTACTGTCAGCCCGAGTCGGGATGCAGAGCGACCAACTACGCTCGGAGCTCTCATACTGAAGGACTCTCGTTAGAAATGAAATACTGGATGGTCTAAGGCAGGGGTGCCAACCCTAGGGTCGCATGCGGCCCAAAGCAAGTATCAAAGCGGCTCAAGACGTGAGCATCTATCACATGATCATAAAAGAAAAAATGATGAAGGAGGAGAGAGAGAGAGAGGGAGAGATCCATAAAATTCCGTTTATGTAAAGTTATGATAAATTGAATATTTTCAGTCTGAAACGCCCATCACACGATGCTATTCTCTCATTGGTCCACAGCATGCGCGAGGGGGCGCGAGAAGGATGAGTGCTTAAATATCTCTGTTGTCGTGGCAGTTAGTCTTGTCTTGCCTTTGCGATCCATACTGGAGCGATACGTAGGGGGCTGTAATATTTTCCTAGATTCCCCACTTAATTGTGGTTCCTGGAACTTCTGAAGCAGGCTTTCGCGGCATACCTGGATGCAGCCCGACCAGTAGGCATTACATGCACTGAGCGAAAATAATACTGCACTGAGAATGACTAGCTTCCAGCTGAAATTTATATCTGCCAATAAAATTTATAAAGGACGACTGTTCGCTCCAGTCTATAATTTACAAGTCAATATAACAGTTGCTGAGTGCAACAGCTTTCCGAATGGAATTTTCTTTTGAGGCGGCTCGGTAAAGATCCCGCATACAGATTTCCCATTCCAGTTCTTCAACCCAGTCTGTTTTTTCTTTTCATTACTTATTTTCCTCTCCATTTTAGCTTTTTTTTACGGGGATGAGCACCTGTTCCCTTTCAGAGCACCGTTATCTCAGTCTGCCATTAAATACGCGAACAGATTCTGTATGGTGAAGTGTTATATTTTGAAAACAAAACCATTGAATGATACAATGAATTACGATTTTAATAACATAATCAGGTATAACCGTCGAAAGCTTGAGGGTTTACCCAGAATAGACGCGGAAAGAAATTAAAAAATGTTCAAATGGCTCTGAGCACTATGGGACAGAACATCTAAGGTTATCACTCCCATAGAACTTAGAATTACTTAAACCTAACTAACCTAAGGACATCACACACATGCATGTCCGAGGCAGGATTCGAACCTGTGACCGTAGAAGTCGTGCGGTTCGATACTGAAGCGCCTAGAACCGCTCTGCAACAACGGCCGTCCACGCGGAAATAAGTCTGAGAATATTTTATACAACTGTACTGTTACGTTATTTTATGTCAACTGAAAATCACAAGAAACTGACGTGCTTTATTTGTCTCACACTCACGCGTTTCAAAGCTCAGATGGCACCTGTCTTCTTGTTCCTATTTATTACTGTTGTGCAGGAAGAAAATACACTCGCTAGTATGTACAATGCTGGGTTCTTCTGTTTGCCACGCGAGGAGACTGAGTAGAACTATAACACATAAAATGTTAGTTCACTTTATTTCAATTAGATTATTAAGATTTGATTAACTTCGTAAATCCATTTGCAAGGGAATGTTCTGAATATTTACAACTGTCTCTGAATATTAAAGTATCACTTGATACAGACAAATATACAAGACTCTTCACTTGAAAAATAACACACGTAATGTTAACGTTAATTTTATGCCTGAGACGTTTTACACAAGGTGGCCTATAAAAAGTGATACCGTCCTCTTGACGAGTGACTGCTTTGCTCTGTTCAGCCACAACTAGCCGATCGACTGCGGTGACGCAGTGAAGCCTCAGGTTCGAGTCCTCCCTCGGGCATGGGTGTGTGTGTGTGTGTGTTGTCCTTAGCGTAAGTTAGTTTAAGTTAGATTATATAGTGTGTAAGTCTGGGGACCGATGACCTCAGCATTTTCGTCCTATAGGAACTTACCACCAGCATCCAGGAGGCGTTTTTACGCGGGAGTTTCTCATTCGTTGGTGCGGCATGCAGCGATTATAGTTTCCTGCGGTTTAGCTATGAGTTGCCAACCTTCCTTTGGCACCACGATTACTTACAGGAATTACAAGAGAACAGAAGTTGTTGGAAATAGTCAAGATCAGGTGAGCTTCAAGCACAGAATGTGAACGAGTATTCGTTGTGCACAATTACCCAACCCACCCTCAAATTATTACTCTAAACGAAAGTATTCATTCTAAAGATAACTTTTTTCCAAAACTCGCCGAAATATGCGCGGTCAGTTCGTAGACTGGTTAATCTGCGTAACAGCGAGCTTGCAGTAAATCACGTTACCTGATGTCTATCTTGTTACATTATCTGAGCAACTAGACGCAGAAATCATTACTTTAAGTCAAGAGACAAAGTGATGATCTTAAGGCAGAAACCGGTGACGCTCGATTTTTGAACCAAATTCATGATTTTTTTAAATAACAAACAAATTACAAAACTGGCTTTATACATTTCTATACACCCTTACGATTGTATTACGTATTTTTAAGTAACAGCCTTGCACCCAGCGGACACTATACGACATTGATGCAAGTCCTTCGCGTAGCGCGAACGCCGCAATTTTCACCCTAAAACAGAATTTCAAGAACTGTTTCGAAACTTTGTCTAATGTAACACATGGGAAAGTTTTTTAAAAATAATTTTGACAAACCAGTGGCACTCTGAAATAAGTCAATTAGTTCGAGAAAAAATCGTTATAAAAGCGTGCACCACAAATCGAAATTAAAACAATATCACAAAAATCCTACGTACTACAGTAGAAAAAACGCCGATTCACAAGTTACACAAAGGTATAATGTAATTGCATATACAGTTCATGAGTTGTAGATCCCGCCAAACTTATAAACTGTTGTTTCTAAAAAACAAGCGTTAAAGTTTCAACATGTGTTTTTCGATATTGAGATTGAACCAACTTAAATCGGCATTTCCAGCGACGTATAGCTGGCCTTTTCGTTTTTTGTTTCTTTTTTTGCTTTTTTTCTGCTGTGTCGAAACACTCTCATTTTTACGAAATTACATCGGTTAACTGGATTCAGCGTACCAATACAAGCTTTCTTTGCACAACAGGCAATACATTTCGAACCTTTTATATCTATCTTTGTCATTTTCAAGCACTCACGTTCTACTTCGAATTAAAAAAAAAAGTTAAATCAGAAGTTAAGCAGACGCGGACAATCACTTGCTTTCAGAGTGTTTACCATTAATGAATTATATTACGAAGAAAAATCGCGCTGAGAATAGTATTTTAGTTGATACTAATGCCCTCTGTGATACTATGGGAAAGTAACAGGATACCTATTCCGTCAGTAACAACTATAGTACTACATCGGTCGATTTCGAGGGCTCGGATGCGCCAGACTCCACGCAGTAAATCGCAGTTTTTACATATTTTAAGATTTATAACACACTTTATATCAGGAATGTCCAACCCGCGGCCTGTGGGCCTCAAGCAGCCAAATGCATGAAAGAAGTGAGGATGTATCACACGACCAGGAAAAAATAATAATTAAATAAAATTCCGTATATGTAAAGTTATCATAAACTGAATATTTTCAGTTTGAGACTACTGCCACACGATGATATTCTGCCATTGATGCATCCTTTTTTTCAGTATTGTAAGCGGTGTTAAGCATTTTACGTGCGGCCTCAATATACTAGTTCCAATGTGGTCCCGATCTAGACACTTGAAACAAGAAGCTGCATAAAAATATGCAAACAAGCTCGATGTTCTGTTCTACAACATTGTTCATTAGGGCCCAAGGAATCTTCTGTCTGGCGTATTCTTTAGAGCCACAGTTAGCGACAGAGGTGTACGCTTTTAACCGCTCATGCTTGCCTGTAAGCGAGGCAGCCAAGCCGCCGCACGTTATAAGCGGAACGGGCAGGCTGCTCCGCTCCCAACCAAGCCAAGCTGCGCACAGCCCAAGCAGGCTAAGAACGGCTTCTTACCTGCCCGTCTTCCCACAATAGTAGGCTGAGTAGCAGTTCATGCGATACGCTTTCATTCTGGTGCTATGAGCAGGGTTCGGAAGTGAATGAAAAGCCTTGTTTTACCCGAGTTTCACGGGTCTCAGTGAAATATACATTCATTTTGGATCACTGTAGGCCAGAAAAATGGTTTTATTTGTCCCTTTTTTCCTATTCGGAGTATTTCACACTTCTTTATTCATTTCGATATGAACGGTTTCCTCTGCAACTTTATTCTCTTTCAACTGGTACTATCTATTCTCAGATCGAATCGTCATCAGGTCACATGTTTTCTGGTAAGCACAACCGTTCGAGATCTTCTGCATCTAAGAACCCCAAAATGCCTATTACACTGCAACGCCAACTAAATGTTTTGGAAGTCTAGTTTCTGTAACTTTAGCTTTTTACAGCCGAATACACTGAAGAGCCAAAGAAAATGGTACATCTGCTTAATATCGCAGAAGCGCCGCAACACGACGTGTCATGGACTCGACAAATGTCTGACGTAGTGCTGACACCATGAATCCTACAGGGCTGCCAATAAACCCGTAAGAGTACAAGAGGATGGGGATCTCTTCTGAACAGTGCGTTGCAAGGCCTCCCAGATATGCTCATTAATGTTCATGTCTGGGGAGTTTGGTGGCCAGGGGAAGTGTTCAAGCTCAGAAGAGTGGTCCTGAAGCCATTATGTAGCAATTCTGGACTGTGGGGTGTCGCATTGTCCTGCTGCAATTGCCCAAGTCCATCGGAATGCACAATGCACGTGAATGGATGCAGGTGATAACACAGGATTCTTATGTATGTGTCACCTGTCAGAGTCGTATCTAGATG